>NC_057724.1:49506027-49560461 GCF_004010195.1 Chiloscyllium plagiosum
CACCCTCCTCATTCCTGAAGAAGGGCTTATGCCCGAAACATTGATTCTCCTGTCTCAGTTTAGTTTGTCCAATTATGATGAATATCTTCATATTGTATAGCTTCAATTTTAGCTCTGATGATTTAGTTTTCGAGTCACCATCTTGAGCCTGTTTAGATAATCTGCAAACTCATGATGTTGCATGAAGTAACGGATCTATCTAACACTTCCCAGTCATATCATGCTCTCCCCTGCAGTCATCATTCTAACAGTCACAAACTATTTATCACCTTTCAACTCAACCATGGCAACCTGTTGTATGGCACAAAATGATTGATCAGAATCATCATCCTCTATCTCTCCAATAGCCATCTTTGTATTTAGCTTTTCTTCTTTGCAGTTAAACATTTATGTGCAAAGTGTTTCAGCTTCTTTCATTTTAAGCATTGTTTTCCACATGCTTCCTTTTGTGCGATGTCCTGTTCAATATTTAGCAATTGTACTCTGGCCTTGATCTTTCTGCTTGTCATTCTGTAAATATTTCATTCTTTTATCCAGAGCCCTGATGTTACACACACATTATTTGTTGAATTATGGTACAGTTTCCAGACCATACCTCTGAGACAATTACATAACATCATGACACGTGACATTCCAGTGTAAAGATATCCACCTGGCCTTCAGTCATATTCTCTGTACAATGGAGTGAGCATAATCAATTGTTTCTTTATGTGCAAAGTACAACAACATAGAATCATAGAGATGTACAGCACAGGAACAAACCCTTAGGTCCAACTTGTCCATGTCAAATAAATATCCCAACCTAATCTAGTTCCATTTGCCAGCAAATATCCCTCTAAACTCCTCCTATTCATATACCCATCCAGATGCCTTTTAAATGTTGCAATTGTACTAGCCTCCACCACTTCCTCTGGCAACTTATTCCATACATGCACCACCCTCTGCATGAAAGTGTTGCTCCTTAGGTCTCTTTTATATCTTTCCCCTCTCACCCTAAACCTATGCCCACTAATCTGGACTCCCCCACCGCAGGGCAAAGACTTTGTCTATTTATCCTATCCATGCCCCTCATGATTTTATAAATCTTCATAAGGTCACCCCTCAGCCTTCTGACGCTGCAGGGAAAACAGCCCCAGCCCCTTCAGTCTCTCAATAACTATAGGACCCAGACTATGTGGGTAAGTCTGCATCTTTGTGATTAGTTAGCCTTTTAAATAAACTCTGTGATGTCTGATTCGTAGAACCCTTCTTTCTGTGTAAGTGCTGCTTTGGCTAACATACAGGAAACCATAAATGGCAATAGAACGACAGCAAGTAGGCACTAAAAGCTAGTTGTGACATTTTCTTAGCAGCAGTAAGTGGACATTAAAGGCTGAACTGGTGCCTGTGGTGTGATAGTCGTGAAAAGTCTTTTTTTAAAATAATCATCTATCAATCTGTCTGCACTCAGAGCTGGAGTTACATGCAGCAAAGATTGAAGTAGAGTACTTAAATAATCCAGAACTAAATAACCAGTGTTAATGTTTCAAGTCCGATGACTTCTTCGGAACATTGAAGAAGGATCATATGATCCAAAACTCTATTTCTGTCTCTATAGATCCTGCCAGACCTGCTAAGTTTCTCCAGCGCTTTGATTTTATTGCTGAAGTATAGCAACTTTGTGCTGAGCATCTAAAATTGTAAGAACCTTACCTTCACTGACTATCAGAATTCTCCAGTCTTTGCAGTAGCCTAGTTCTGCAGTACCTCCAGTTAACTCCCAATGAGACTCCTTTTCAGACCATCAGGACTCCTAAGATGGTCTTGCAGAATTCACTGTTTGTACTATAAAATCCAGGAGTATTAAGTGTAAAGTTCAATGTAAATGTTAAGCAACTTCCAAGATTTTCAGAAAGCAATATTAAATCTGTATTACCAGTATTCACAGCAACAATCTCATACTTGGATGACAGATCCACACAGTTCTTCCCTGACATACTGTCACCAACTAAGTATGTGTGCTTAGCACATTATTTGAAAGAAGACAGAAAATAGCACAAGAGTATGATCAACTACCATTCAGATAGTTCTTCCAATTTGAACCAGAACAAAGCACATGATTTTGAGATCTTCAACACAGCACATGAGTTTATGGAACAATACTAAATTGTTGTGTTCAATTTAGATCTTATGCAAGATAATGAAAACTGATCAAGTCCTGCAAAGAAATAGATGAGACAGCCAAACTGCATATCATCAAAATCAACTTATATGCTTGCTGTTTGCTCTGCACAATTTCTATGTTGGAAACCAGTCACCAATATCTCTGGCCACAATCCAAAGGCACCAGCTGAATGCACTCCTCCTCCATAGACATTTACATCTGCAATCTGCCAAACCATCATGACCATCCTGGCGTTTATACTATTCACTGGTGTGTGTTCTGGAAGCACAGACTTGCATTGCAGGATATTCCAACAACTTGTATTGAAATGTTTCAGCAGGGACATCTCGCATACAAGGACAGGCAGCCAATGAGGAGACTGAATTAGGATACATGTTGGGGCTATTTGTCTGAGCGCTCACTTATTTGTGCCTACCTGCTTGCTCATAGCATCCCTGCCTCACTGCTAAGCAGCTCTCAATGTTGGTGGCACAGACCTTGCTGTATGACAGTGTGCTACATTAAATTCACAACGACTCCATGTGCCAGCAGCTTACATACAAATACACAATATGTGCAATAAGCAGGCAGCCATATTTCAAAGTCTTAGAGATGTAGTCTTCACTTAAGTCCATAGAAACACTCAACAGCCAAGGGTCCCAGCACAGTAAGTAAAGGGCAGCTTTGTGTATCTGTCAATGGTCAGGCATTCCTCAAGGGTTATTCTGGTCAGGGGTCCATGTCTGTGCAGTCCAAGCAATAGGCCATGGTTTATCAGTTGGCTTTGCAGCAACAAATCTGGGAGGTAGGGATACTACACTCAGGGAAATGTACAGGTACGAGTCAGGGGACTGGGTATGTCTTGTCTGGGGCTGTTCAGTTCATGTCAGGGAGCAATCAATCTGTCCACACAAACTAAAGGGGAAAGGAGTTGGGAGAAGGTGTGTCTATAGCCTTGGCAGTGAGCCTCACTTGCTTAGTCTTTGGAGTGGGGCTGGCAAGCTCTGGGCAGGGGCACAGCAAACTTGTGAAGGAGGGATAGCAGGATTTCAGAGGGTGTACAGGTGATACTGTAAAGTGTGGCTGGGAAGGGTGTAATGCAAGATGTGGGATTATTAATGCTCAGAGCACCTTGGTTTCAAAGGGAAGTGGGCAATGAATGACCACTCCAGGCATGTTCATTTGATATGCCAAGGTCTGTGTAGTAAGGGTTGGCAGGTTGGGTGGGCATTTGATCCCTTTGGAATTTGTGAAATCGGCTTCTAGGAAGAGGATGTGAAGACTTGAGGGCTCACTGGCATAGTCAGCCTGAGGCTGGGAGCCACTGACAGAGGAACGTTCATTGCCACTTTCGAATTGAATGTGTGCAATGGGAAGAAAATGGCTGCAACCACACTGAATGGCCAGGTTAAATGACTCAACCAGTGAGGAAGGAGGTTTCTCTTCCAATGATGAAACAAAAGATTTTAAAGAGGAAAGAAATTAGGTCACAGGCCCATGAAAGATGTGGCACACAGAAGGAAGGCTGCATATTCGCTGGCTACCTTACAGCATTGATTGTCTCTGCATTTGGCTCTTCCCTTGCACAGTCACTGCTGAAGAAATCTCTCAAACTTGAATCTTTGCTCACGAAAGGAGCAAGGCCATTGGGGATGCTGAACCAAGAGTGCCATGTCGTTCCCGTTCTTCGCAGATGGTGCAATGGACGGTCCTGGCAGAACTTTATCCATTACAACTCAGGAGTGGCCATGAACTACTGCCAGCTGCAATGAAAATACACTTACACAGAGAGACTCAAGCAAATGTACAAAAGTTAAAGTCAGAGTCATCAACATTTCTGTACAGTGTTGTGAAGTTGGTGTTTATAAAATTGTAAAATGTGGAAAGCATTGCGTGATACCTCTAAAAGATGTTGTTTTTTTCTGCAATTAGAGATTTTTAAAAAATGGATATCTGTGAGCAGCAGATTTAAAATTTGCAGAGACAGAGAACACCTGAATTGAAACATTTTGTATCAAAGGCCTAGCAGCAGTTTTTATTGAGACAACAGGCTTTAAATTTTGCTAATCAATCCAAACGGGGTACTGAGCTCCCAAAAACATATTAAATTTAAATCTGATGCTTTTGACATGCTTCTGATGCCATAGAAGAAGGGGGCAGTTGGACAGAGCCCCTTAGCTAATTGCTTACTGCTAAGAGAGAATAGCTCTCAGCTCTTAGAGAAAACACCATCTATTTACCACAGTAGCAAATTATCAAAATTCCTGACAACAGTTCTATTTACAAAACTACCTTTACTATGTTCTTCCTTTCCTTCCCTCTACATCTCTGTGCCTTTCCGTGAGGCTGGGGTGGGGGTGTTGGTGGGGAGCCTCTGATGGGGTTCCTATTAGCCCTGACTGTTTGTGCGACTCCAGAGAAGCTTGCACCTAGATGAGCCAGACATGCCAAGTTGACTCTCAACAACAAAAAAAAAGGACTATGCACGCTGAAACAAAATCGGAAATAGCTGCAGAAACTCAGCAGGTCTGGCAACATCTGTGGGAAGAAAACAAAGTTCATGCTTCTGGTCCATTAACCCTTCTTCAGCACCCTTCCAGAAAAGGGTCACTGGGTATTGACTCTGCCTTCTTTCCAGAGATGCTGCAGGACCTGCTGAGTTTCTCCAGCTATTTCTGTTTTCCAAATTTGAAGGGGGAAGGCAGAATAGAGTTGGAGGACCCAACTACCTCTGCAATGCCTTGAGTGGAAACCTCTGAGGGACCTGTGAGGGATTTCAATCTCAGCTCCTGGCACCACCCTGTCACATTGGCAATAAATATAACTAGCTTTTATTGATTTCCTTAAATCATATTTCTAATTCTGATCATCAGTGGAGTTAGAATGCAAGCTCACTTTTCAGTACTTAGTTTCCTGAGCTTCACCAGATCTTGTTTACATGTGGTTGGTAATTCACCTCTGTCCCTACATGTCATGTAGGTTGCAAAATTCTGCATTGGTGCTTGGAAGGGCCAGAACGCCTGATGCTGCATCTTTTAAATGTAACTGGATTGTCTGCATCATTTGGACCTCGAGAAAGGCAAGAAGGAGATTTGATTAGCATATTTTGATGACAAACTTCGACGATGAATGACTAGCAACTTAATAAAGACAGGGATGACCTACTTATGTACTGGTAGACTTCCTTTTGATGTTTTCCACCTTCTTCTTTCGGAAGTCTGTTAATTACGACCATACTTAACTCATTTCAACAGCTCAGCATCCCTGTTCATGAGGGACAAAGCAGCAATTTTGAGCAAGAGGAAGAAACAGTTAGAAGGTTAAAAACATACTTTGAGGGTGTGAGTGCAAAAAAGAAGAGGAAGAGCTGCTTTCTGAAGAATTGCGAGAAGGAAGAGTGATACCAATGCTTAAGTCATGTACTGTCAGAAGAAACAGAAAATATGAAAGAAACCAATGATCTGCCACAAGGATCCATGCTAGGTCCACTGCTTCTTGACATTTATATAAATGATTTGAATGTGAACGTGGGAGGTATAATAAGTAAGTTTACAGATGACATCAAAATTGGAGATGTAGTAGACAGCAAAAAAGATTACCTCAGAGGACAACGGGCTCTTGATCAGATGGGCAAATAGGCTGAGAAGACTGATGGAGTTAAATTTAGATAAATGTGAAGTGCTGCATTTTGGAAAAGCAAATCTTAGCAGGACTTATACACTTAATGGTAAGGCCCTAGGGAGTGTTGCTGAACAAAGAGACCTTGGAGTGCAGGTTCATAGCTCCTTGAAAGTGGAGTCGCAAGTAGATAGGATAGTGAAGAAGGCATTTGGTATGCTTTCCTCTATTGGTCAGAGTATTGAGTACAGGAATTGGGAGGTCATGTTGTGGCTGTACAGGACACTGCTTAGGCCACTGTTGGAATATAGTGTGTGCAATTCTGATCTCCTTCCTATTGGAAAGATGTTGTGAAACTTGAAAGGATTCAGAAAAGATTTACAAGGATGTTGCCAGGGTTGGAGGATTTGAGCTATAGGGAGAGGCTGAATAGGCTGGGGCTGTTTTCCCTGGAGCATCAGAAGCTAAGGGGTGATCTTATAGAGGTTTATAAAATCATGAGGGGTATAAATAGACAATGTATTTTCCCTGAGATGGGGGAGTTCAGAACTAAAGGGCATAGGTTTAAGGTGAGAGGGGAAAGATATAAAAGGGACCTAAGGGACATCTTTTTCACACAGAGGGTGGTGTGCATATGGAATGAGCTGCCACAAGTGGTGGAGGCTGGTACAATTGCAGCATTTAAAGTCATCTGGATGGTTATGTGAAGAAGTTGGGTTTAGCGGATTATGGGCCAAGTGCTGGCAGGTGGGACTAGATTAGGTTTAGCATATCCAGTTGGGATGGACAAGTGGGACCGAAGGGTCTGTATCTGTGCTGTACGTCTCTGTGACTCTATGACTCTAAAACTCATAAACATTCTGGTCTCAGCCACATTGTTTACAGCTGAAACTAATTCTTGAAGGGAATGCATTGACATTTCATTTCTGTTAACTTATTCACCATAGCACTTGAGACCCATCTATTATATTGTTCATTTTGCCTGGAATTTCTGATGGCCAGATTGTAATTTCTGCAGTTTGGAGGGAAGTATGGATGGGGACCTGCCATAACACACTCTAAAGGCATTGCCTGGGAAATTGTCGATTGCACAGGGTGCTTCCCTAATGCCTGGAGCTCTCCAGAAGTATCCATTTAAATAGGAGATGTTCGGAAAAATTATCTTGCAATTACTTAAGTAGTTTCTCAGGAAATGTCAGACTCTAAAATAGACAAACTAGTCTAACCCCTGAGCAACTATGAAACTGAGCCCCTGCTCCACGGACGCTGTCTGACCTGCTGTGCTTTTCCAGCACCACACTCTCGATTCTGAGCCCCAACCTCCCCCCCAACTTAACTACGCAGACCCTCAACTGTAGCATCCCCTGACCCCTGATATTCTGGGGGCATTGATCTGACACTCCACTGATGCTACCCCCTTCCCCACCACTGCATTTGTGACCCCCCTCTCCCTGGGTATGGCAGTGCTGCCCCTTCCCCTGCTAACTGGCACCTGGCACCCCTTCTGTCCACCCCAGACCTTCCTCATGTTTCCATCACTTGCCTTGTCCCCTTGTCACCATTTTCCTGAGCACCCTAGCCACCTGGCATTGTAACCTCACAGTTCCCTTACACAGGAGCAGACAAAGTAGTTGTGCATGTGATGCAAGATGTTTAAATCAATGGACATGGCATCCAAATGCTGTGAGAAAGATGGAGTACCTTGCTTTCTCCCAAGTATTTTGCACAAAGAGTAGACTTGTCAGAATGAAATTACGGCTCAGCATTTCTGAAAAATCCCTGATCAGAATCTCCTGTCAGACACAAGGAGTGCTTTCATTTCAAAAATGAAGTGGAAAATCAACCAGTGTTTGTTTTGTACAGAGTTAGGAATTGATTGCTATGTGATGTACATCTGAGATGCCACTTTCACTACAATAGTGCAGTCAAGCACTAAGCAACAATGTATCAGTCCACCAACCACATGGAGAGCAAAACTGTATTGGGCACCTTTTGGTTGGCAGACATTTAAATCACATCTGTTTGTGCTGGATGTGCACCTCATAGAAAAATTGTCACAAGTACATCAGAAAATCATAGATTCAATAGAAATTTACAATCCAAATGCAAAACATTTGGCCCATCATATCTGAAATAGCCAACAAGTAGTCATCCAGTTTCGTCCTCCTTGCCAGCTCAGTCTTGGAGTCATACCAGACTTCCAATGTTAACTCTGTTTCTCTCCACAGATACTGCCAGGGGGTTGCTGAGTTTTTCCAGTATTTCCTATGTTTGTCTCAGTCCATAGCTTTGTAGGTTTTTGTGCACATTCATTTTTTTTAAAAATGCGTTATGTGTTTCTGCTACAGGTTCAAGCAGTGAGATTCAGTTTTCCAGCAGCTTCAGGGTAAACTTAATTATCATCTAATTGCCACTATCCTCCCTGCTTTTTATCTCAAACCCTGATTATAGACCTCTCCACCAAGAGGAAGAAAGTCTTCCTGTCCATTTGAAATAGCCCTCATAAGGGTTTATAAACAAAATCTCCCCTCAATCTCATAATTCTCAAAGAAAACAGCACTAGCATCTTAAACCTTCACTCATTGCTCAAATTCTTCATTTCAGCCAACTGTAAATATTATCTCAGCCTTTTCTCATACAATTACGTCTTTCCTGTCGTGTGATGACCAGAAGTGCATGTGGTACTCCAGTTGGTCAATTCAGTGTTTTATATTATTGTAGCATATCTTCCCAGGATCGTATGTCCTGGCAAATAAAGATGACCATCCTCTATGTCTTCTTGACTACCTTATCTACCTCTCAAGTCATCTTCAAGATTGATAAGCATATATTCTAAAATTCTTTTTTTTTTAATCCAGACTTCTCAATATCCTACCATTTTCCCTTGCATTGTTAACCTCCTCCAGGAGCTCAAATGCATCACCAAACACCTCTTCAAACATCAATCGTACAATGCTGTTAAAAATGCTTCTTTGAGAGAATGCCCATACAAAATAAATCAACTTCACTGCTAAACCAGACTCAATGGATACATATTGTTTGTGAGGAACTAGGTTTGCTTTGTTTTGAGTGTTACTTTAGAAACTCAGATATTTAGCATTTCCAATAACTTGGTAAATAAATACTTCTGACAATATTAATTTAGAAGATTCCAGCACCAAACTTTGGTGTGTAATTAATTATCTCAGTCAGTACAGTAGATTTGGCCCAAATACAACCAGGAGTAAACTTAACCAGAAGTTCTGCTTTTGGATAATGTATAACGTGTTGGTGAAGAAACAAATTTTCAGCTTTAGTTCTCTCATAACATCAGAATTAGCTGGTATTTACCATCTGACACATATATATGACTCTTCAGTATAACTTGTGTAAGTTACCAGAGGGTATTAACGTTTGCTGAACATTACCCCATTCAATATTAAAAGAAGGAAAATAGGAGAAATTTGAAGAAAGATTGAGAAATCGTTATCTTTTCTGTGCTGGTTACTTATGAAGTCTTGTCTTATTTGTAAGAAACTTCCTAAATCGACAAATATTTTATAGACACGAAATTAGGCTTGATAAAAATGAGAACAAATATATGAAGAGAAAACAAAGGAATGGAAGCAACAACCTTGTGAACAGAACTTTATTCTAAAACCTCTGAGGAGCAGTTAGCTTGATAAAAGGTTAAAAGCCAACTCGATTTTTGAAAAATCATTTGTTCTTAGTTAGACAGGAAAATGAACTTCAGACTGAAGAAGGAACTATTCATGACTCTTTAGTTAATAGAGGATGGAAAAATAAAGCTTTTGATTATTATTACTAAAAATATTTCACTTACAAGTTAAACCAGAGGAATTTAGTCAAAGCAGTTTCTGCACAAACTGATATACTAAGTTGCCAATAGTTAGGAAAATAAGTTTTGCCAATAGGTTTTGCAAACTGCCTGAGGTGTCACGAGTTTGATTCACAAGATCGTAACATACATATAAATGATAGTGCTGCAATAACATTCTATCTTCCACATTTGGCTGGCTTGCACACAACTTAGGATAACATCAACGACAGCAGGAAGCACAGAAATATGTTTGAGAAGATTATTTTATGTGGAATCATTGTGGACCATTAAGTTCTATATTAAGATTGTAATTAAGTGAACAATTCAATCTATGCTGGAAAAGTTACACAAGCTGAAGGACGAAATTTGAAAGCTAGAAATGCAATTGTACTTTCAACCATGAAAAGTTTATTATTTTCTGTTTTTTTTGTCAATGTAATTTTTTACATTGTTAAAAAATTATCTCAAATTTTTTTTGAAATTCTGCTGAAACTTTGACTTTACATTATATTATCATCAGATTTTCCTAAAGGGCACTGAAATTATCAGAACATTTTGTTGTCACAATCTTTAAGGATAAGCATAGTTTCCAGTTTTAAGAGGATTATTCTATAGCAGACCTCCATGAAATATGCAGCAATTGGATTTGGTCATTCTTTCAATTGATCCAAGTGTACCGGACATGTTAAGTAATCTTTCTTTTATTACAACCTTAGCCAAAAGCCTCATAGGGAAGAACTGAAGTAAGACAATAGTGCAATATCACATTCTAATATTCCTGAAGAGCCTTTAGGCATGGATATAATCATTGAACCAACTGTCATCCTCCAAAATCTAGATAATAAAAAAAAGTTATTAACCAATTCCAAACCTCATCTACCTGTTGGCAATATCAAAGTAGGATTCTCTGCTTTTCCTACCACAGGTTATACAAAAACTTTAATCAGTATGATGTGGAGATGATAGTAATGTTGTAAAAATATCACTGGTCTAATAATTCAACAGCCCTGGTTAATGCTCAGGTACTGGGGTTCAAATCCCATCATGGCCTCTGTGCAATTTAGTTTTAGTTTAAAAAACAAATCTGTCATCTGTTGATATAGAACTTGAATATTGCTGAAGAAAAATATATTTGTTGAAGTTTTTCATCCTACACTCATCAAGACAACCACAAGAAATATTAAAGACAAAGGAACATAACACTATTGCTGTATGAAAAGAGATTGTTGGTTGGTTGGTAATTGATTGATAGAAGCATTGCAACAGGTAATGCACTAGTTAATGTTGACTGACTGCCAACTGTTAAGTATTGTCTAAATTTTAACCCTGGTCAATGCATTTAGCTGAGAAATGATAATGACAAAGAGTCTGAAATTACATCTAACTCTAATTTCATACTTGTAAAATGTACAATCCCTATATCGATATCATGTGTTTTCACTTGTAGTATACAAGAGCTACCTTTGGAATTGTGAAATCACCTTTAAAATGGTGGGGGTCCATTTAAGAGTTCAACATGCAACTGAGCCAAGTACCTCGATGTTTTCACATCATCTTAGGCCACAGGATCTATCCACTGCAGCAGTTGATACACAGTCTATATTTGGAGATCACTGTGAACAGTGTATATCAGCTTAACTGTAAATTAATCCTTGGAAATCTTCAAGTAAACAGAATCTGTCTACCTCATTGTGCTGCCTTTAGATCGCATAATAATATTGTTATGGTTAGGGGTTTGGATGAGTTGAAAGTAGGAAGATTTCAAAGCTGCAAGCATACTTCTAAGTGAAGCTTGCTGAATGAAGGTATCACAGATTCTTTTGTGCAGGCAGCTCTATGATTGCACACAGCAAGTGCATTTTTGAATGCTGCTTCTCTTCAAAAAATCCCATGCACTCACACCAGTTCTCGTCTTCAATACTGTATCATGTTGTGCAGGATCCAAGACTTTAGTACAATCAAACTGGCCTATACTAGGGCATATTAAGTGACACCTCCAGTCCAGTGAGGCAATAGACCTTATTTTGAGCAATCAGAATGCTACTCTCCCAAGAACTAACCATTGAAGTTATCTAATGGAGAGCTGATGTGCATTACAAACCTCGTGCAATGCTGACATACCAAATCATGATGAAGACATTGGAAACCTTGTTGATTAACAAATACATCTGGCTATTCTGATGGAAAATGTTTACAGTTGCTTAAGCATTTAGAAATTACACTAGTGCAGTAAGGCTGACAGACCTCTTACTGAGATTAGATGTCCCAAAGTGGATGTAATTTTAAAAATTCCTTTCAAACAAGACATTGGTGACCATGGTGATTCAGTCGTCAACTGATGATTGCAAGCTTCTCCATATGGTAATAGCTGAGCCCTGGCCACCTTAACCATGATAGTTAAGAGGCAAGAGGCTGGAGAGGTCAGGGTTCAATTTGATGCAAACCCTGAGAGATACATGATATTGTTGTAACCTGGTCAATCATGCTTTTTTTTTTTATCTGAAACACATACAATCACCCAAGTGCCAAACCAACCTGGCCTTACAACCAACTGAAATTCACACCCAGTCTGTATGAAACCAGTCTAATGGAGAGTCACCTCATTTCAAGTGGACTGAGTAATAATTCCCCCATGCCAACTCTGCCTTTATTAAAGATTCACCCTCATGCTGTTGGATTAGCCCAGGAAAAGCTCCTCCAATTCACACTGCCACTGCTCTTCCAATCAGATATTCTCAGTTTTGAGAAATATCAAGAGCAAGACAGAGGGAGTTAAGGATTGGTGGAGCTCGAGCACCCTACATGAGAGAGTTAAGATTTCTGCTTGGAGGACATATGATGAAGTCTTTCTTTCAAAGGTAGAATGAAGATTAGCTGAACACATGCTGTAGAGTGCTTACTTTTATTGCTATATCATGATTATTATGTGTAGTTTCACTTTAAGTCTTCCTTCCTGTGGTATACTGTTGATGATGTAAGTAGTTAATATAAAACCTTATATAGAACATTGCTGTACTATAAACAATTCTGTCTCTCCCATGTACAGGGATGCCCTTTCTCTAATTTGTTACCTTTGGAATTGAATTTTCCTAGGATTTTCAGGGTGAAACAACCCTGTCTCCTTGTATTTTGAGCATTGTTCCTTACTGTTCTGTCTTCTGTGTTTACATTTTAATGTGTGATATTAACACCGAGTGCATTTAGATGAAATACATCTACAGCTATTTGATTTTGAACAATGATGACAATCACTTTGATTTAAAACATGAATGTATGACTCTGATAAAATACTACATGAAGGAATTTGATGGTGAATTCATGAACATGTTTGTTACTAATAAGCACTTCGTGACAACCTTTTCCCCCCGTTCTAGCTCCCTTGCTTCTTAAAGGGTCACATATTGTCTTCTGAGAAAAACATGTTTAAACATGTTCATCATTTTTTTTGATTTGTGAAGAACTGTCAGTATTATTATTTACATATTTTAAAAATAGAAATTAATTTATCTCTTTGGAAGAAAAATGGTTTTGTGAATATTGTATATCTTTAAGAGCACTTGACTTCACTACTTCTGATATTTCACAAAGCTGAAATATTATTCTTTTTTATTTTGTCTATTCTTTTTCTCTTTATATCCCACAGGAACTTACACCCACATATTACAATGCTGTAAGAAATACTGATTAGATGATCACCTTCTATCCCACATAGTAAAAGAATTCTAATTCTTACACAGCAACCATACTACAATTTTCATTGTGCCAATTTACACAAGACCTGCAGTTTGTTGAAAGAATTGTTTACAGTACAGCAATTTTCTCTGTAAGGTTTTATATTAACCACTTACATCATCGATAGTATGTAACAGGAAGGAAGTCTTAAAGTGAACTACACATAAAAATCATGATCCAGCAATAAAAGTAAGCACTCTGCTGCATGTGGTCAAGTTGTCGTCATTCTACCTTTGAAAGAAAGACTTTACCACATCAGAAATGTCACAAAGCTTCATACAATGAAATATGTTGACATTTCTTCGTGTTATATATGGGAAAAAAAATCAATTTTGATATAAAACACCACAAACATCAAGAAATAAGTAATGAATGAAATGTATTTCTCCAGAGTTGGTTGAAGGAGCAATATAGTCAGACAGTTCAAGTTGCTTTGTCCAGTAGTGTGCACTAATCACCAGTATTCATCTGAACCCACAGAGCAGGCAAGCATTTTACATCTTGATAGAATTCTAATGCTTCTACAATGAATGGGAGCTTACCTACATCATGACCTGGTCCTAATACCAATTTCTTTTCCACAATCAGATCATTTGTATTATTTCAATGGTGTCCTGAAAAGATTTCCAACTCCCATAAAGAATTTAAACATCTAAAAATTTTGTCTGGCTAAAGAAAATATTGTTTGGGGTTTCTCGGACCAGTGGCCATGTATTGAAATGGATTCAATTCTCCATATTGCCCAGAAAAAAAATCACACTACGAGAGGTTAGGGTAAGGAAATAGTTTGCAAGGCAAAGGGTCAAGTTTGGGAGCTAGTCATTGGATATTTCTTTCAAAGAACCAACACAAATGCTATGGGCCAATTGGCCTCTGACTATTCCAGAAGATAAGACAATTGTTGAAAAAAAATCTCACATGATGTCACACAGGATTCAAGGCCAAATTGCAAATCTTAAAAGAGTTTGGGAAGCAGAACAGTCTTGTTAAGAGCTGCATTAGAATTTGTCTGCATTTCAGAACATAAGGCCAATGACAGCTCAAAGACGCTTGAACAACCTCCTCCTGAACAATCAGATTCATAACATCACCTAAGCCTAAGGATGCTGCCAATACTTAAAGTTATCACTCTTATTTTGAGCAGTTTTGTTTTAATCATTAGAAGTAAATGAGAGGTGCAAGCTTGGTGGCTGGCTTTTGGTGAGGGAATGTACTTGCAATCTGATAAGCTTACATGGGCAAACCCCTTTATAGATGTGGACATGGGAATTGTAATGGATAAAGGTCAAGACAAAAGTATAACAAAAACAAGACAACAGGAAGTAAAGCTTTGTAAACAGAGTATGTGTATAGATAAATGTGGTGCTGGAAAAACACAGCAGGCCAGGCAGCATCCGAGGAGCAGGAGACTCGACGTTTCCTGAAGAAGGGCTGTTGCCCGAAACATTGATTCTCCTGCTCCTCGGATGCTGCCTGGCCTGCTGTGTTTTTCCAGCACCACATTTTTCAACTCTGGTACTCCAGCATCTGCAGTCTTCACTTTCTCCTATGTGTATAGATATACAAGTTTTAAGAGTTTAGATTTGAATGTGGTACAGCTGCATAATTGGTCATCCAGTGAAAGATCAAAGTTTCTGTGCAATTTAAAATCTAATGTACCTCTCCCCATATCATGACAAGAAACTGAAGTATTCCTCATCTCCAGTGCCCTTCAAGTGCAATTGTGGGAAATATGTTGAGTAATGCATTATCATCATTTGTATTTAGGGCATTGCCATTATTAAATAGCAGTGGCAGAGTAGGCAGCATCTGAGCTCTTGTGCCCAGGCTTGTCCTCATCATCCACTTGTTATTTTTCCTTTCTCTCCTTCTGTTCTTAGTTTTATTTTTTTTGCTCAAACTTACCTGACAAAGAGAGTTCTTCAGAAGAAGACGGCCTCAACGGGTTCTGGAATGGTGGCAGCATCTTCAGAGGCAGCGTGGCTACAGATTCGGCAGGCCTGGGAAGCCTGGAGTGGGACTCTCGCTTCCGTGTAGAGCAGGACTTGGCGATGACATGGTGGGGGCTGGTGTAGGCCAGAGCAGGTCTCTGGCAGCAGCACAGCATGGATTAGGAAGCCCAGAGCAGACTGTAGCAGAAGGAAAAGTTGGACTCTCTTTAAGTTATTTTCTTTACTTTTGTTTTACTTTGAGTTAATGTGAGTGTCAGCTCTGCATGGTAACAGTACACACTTTTCATTGTATTTTATTTCAAATACATGTGGCAGTAAATGATTCAATAATTGTGGCAAATGTTATCTATTTGTGTGGGAGTGGACATATTTTACATTCTACATCATTTTCAGCAGAAGTTCAGCAGCTAGTTAGTTGGGGGTAGTGGTGATAGTAGGCAACAGAAAGCTGGTATAAATTAAATGGGGAATTCTGGTCAAACTCTTGGATAACTATCATCAGTAAATTGTAATTTTGTTATTCAGGAAGAAGTCTCAAAGCACCTGACAATAACAAAAACAAGAATACAGAATCAGGCATATGAAAGCAGAGTGTTCGACAGACTAAGTCGAGAACTGAAGGATATGGCAAAGTTATTGGAGACAACAGGGGTTTAGAAGTATGGCATGAGGAGGAGTCCTGTTTTAGAAGAATAGGGGGTGTGGAATCAAAGGACACAAAATTCATAAGGCAGGTTTCCAAAAAGACTTAAAACAGGAAGCTCAAAACTACATGCAACATGAGGTTCCAATGGGGCTTAGAGAAGAGGACAGAAGTCTGATTTAATCTGAGTAAGGATGCAAAATATACTCTTTTAAAGTTAACTGAAGCAGGGAAGCTAGGATTGAAGGTCTTAGGTAAGTCCAATTCTAAGCTGATGAAGGTTTGTCATGAAATTTCAAAAGCTGATATGAGAAATGGGTCTGGGCATTGGCATACCTTGAACACAGACAAAAGCTCTTTGAGAAATTACATTGAGCAGAGAAGAGACGCTGTCCTCAGATGCTTGCAACATAATACAATGATGCAGAGATGGTGATGTAAGCTATAGACATTCATTCTAGGTTCTCCAGGATTCCACAAGAGAAATTTTAGCCCATCTGGCACTTTCAATCAATATGAAATTCAGTATTAACCAAAATTATGAACTCTTTAGTATAAGTGCACTGCTAAAAACCAACTGTTGGTATCAACTGCAACCAACTAAACAAAACTGAAAATTACTTGATGTAAGTTCAATGCCAATTGACCATATTCCAACATGTTAACATATGGCATTGTCAATTGAAATATTATTTAATACACCCACCATGAAAAATATACACACTGCTCAGTGCAGAGAGCTAATGAATTTCTGAGCAGCTCATATTTCTTGTTTCAAAATTGTATTTGTCCATTCTAAGTCCGGTGACTATAATGCCACTTTGAACACCAGATGTAATACATGATGTGGAGGTGCCAGTGTTGGATGAGAGTGGACAACTTCAGGAGTCACATTACACCCAGGTTATATTCCAGGTTTTTTGAAATCACAAGCTTTCAGAGCACTGCTCCTTCATTAGGTGAAGCATTGACAAATATTGTATTAAGGGTTGTGCTTTTGTTGCCTGCTGCCCTGTTTCCTCTCCCATACCTTCTTGCTGCTTGAAGCTGACCGTCCTGTGAAGGCTCCACAAATTGATCCAAAAGCAGACATCTGCTCATTTATAACGATGCCATAAGGTACCCAGTGGGTATGCTGAGTACCCACTCTCTTTGCCATCTACACAGGAACAAGGCTACTCTCTTACCAAATTCTCAGCCCCCATTTGCTTTGTTCATCCTCTTTATGGTGTGAAGGTGATGTCCTGGGGCAGCCATGGCTCCAATTCTTTACATGCCTCCCTTCAGATGTTCAGTTTTTGAAGGTACAGATAACATATTTAACCTTTAAAAATTTAAACTACAAACCTGGTCAAGCTGTTGTTGAGTTTTTAAATAGATTTACTTGTCCTTAATTGGAAGTAGAGCATAATTCCTGATCTACTCTTCCAACTCCCCAAGCTTGTGTTTCTATTTTCCCTGGTCCTGGGACTAGCTGTCCAGACCTTGCGCTGATGATTCCTGCTCCTCCATTCATGTATTTCAGGGCTGTGAAAATTCAACATCCCATGTGATCAAACACAGAATGATGTGGATGAGATTGGTGGGAAAAGGGTGGCAATGGTTAGCACTGCTGCCTCAGAGCACCAGGGACCCAGGTTCGATTTCAGCCTTGGATGACCGTCTGTGTGGAGTTTGCACATTCTCCCCGTGTTTGTGTGGGTTTCCTCCAGGTGCTCTGGTTTCTTCGCAAGTACAAAGATGTGCAGGTTAAGTGAATTGGCAATACTAAATTGCCCATAGTGTTCAGGGATGTGTAGGTTGGGGATATTAATCAGGGATAAATAATGAGTAATAGATTAGGAGAATAGGTTTGGGTGGGATACTCTTCGGAGGGTCCGTGTGGAATTGTTGGGTCAAAGGGCCCGTTTCCACACTGTAGGGATTCTATAAAAAAAAATGTGCCATTAAAATGCATCCTGTTCTTTCCAGAAACTTGGCTTGCAACTCAGCCCAGACTTTGATGTAATAGTCACCTGTCTCTGACAGTTGTTCAGCGTTTAAAGTTAAATAATTTCAGGCAGACTTTTAATTGGCTCCACGCATTATGTGAGCCCATTGCATGACATCACAAATCATTTTCAAGAACAATGAAAAATGTTTGTTTATCTTTTGATTATCCCAAAGCACTTCAAAAATAGCGATGTACTTTGAAAATGTGATATTAAACCGAATATAGCATATCTTTCCCCTTCACACATCCTCCTCCCCTCACCCTATTATGTTTTTCTTTGGCAGTGCTAGCATGTTAAATATGTCAGGGGGTTGGCTCGCTGCATTCTGTGCATCACTTCCATAATACAGAGTTAAAAATCACACAACACCAGGTTATAATCCAACAGGTTTATTTGGAATCACTAGCTTTCAGAGCGCTGCTCCTTCATCAGGTAGTTGTGGAGTATAAGATCGTAAGACACAGAATTTAAGCAAAAGTTTACAGTGTGATGAAACCGAAACTTTACATTGAAAAAGACCTGGATTGTTTGTTAAGTCTCTCATCGTTTAGAATGAACATGTTGGTTTCAGTTTTTTCATATGTAAATCGCAGAACATTTAAAAGTTACATTCTCAATTGAACTTTAACAATTGGTGTCATGTCAGCCAACATAGTGCATTTAAGGTGTGAGATGCCCTGTGTGAGACTGTCTGTACCACAATGGTCAGACTGATTCTCATCTAAAAAAATCAATTTACAGAATCTTACATAGATTCATGCAGTTTTTGAGCAAATTAAAACGTAATTCTGCAAGTACAACTTCACCCCACAAACTTACATGAGCATGTGTGGGTGTGTGGGGGAGGTGTTCATGAATGTTTGTGGGAGAGTGTGTGTGTAAAGGGGTATAAGTCTGTGAGAGGGTGCATGTGTGAGTGTGGGAGTGTATGTGTGAGCGTATGAGAAAGGGTCTGCATGAGTGTATGGGTCTGTAAGAGAGTGTGTGTGTCTGTAGGAGTGTCTGTATGTATGTATAGGAGGGTGTGTTTGTGTGTGTGTGCATCTGTCTGTCTGTGTATATAGTGCAATGGGGTCACCTGTAGTGTGACGTGAACCAAAGGTCCCGGTTGAGCCCATCCCCATGAGTATTGAATCTGGCCATCAGCCTCTGCTCAGCCACTTTTCGTTGTTTCCTGTCCTGAAGTCAGCCTTGGATGTTGGTCACCCGAAGTTCCGAGGTCGAATGGCCCAGACCACTGAAGTGTTCTCCGACTGGGAGGGAACACACCTGTATGTTGATTGTTGTGCGGTATCCATTCATCCGTTGCCATAGCCTCTGCTTGGTCTCGCCAACATACCATGCCTCAGGGCATTCTTGCCTGCAGCGTATGAGATAGACAACGTTGGCTGAGTCGCATGAATACCTGCCACATACATGGTGGGAGGTGTCCCCATACATAATGGTGGTATCACTCTGACATGTCTTGCACATCATCTACCATGACAAGGTTGTATGGTGGTGTCCTGAAATCTGGACAGTTTGCTACAAACAATGATCTGTTTGAGGTTTGATGGATGTTTAAAGGTGAGAAGTGTGGGGAAGGTCTTGGAGAGGTGCTCATCCTCATTGATAATCAATGAGGACCAACATGTTCATTCTAAAAAATGAGAGACTTAACAGACAATCCAGGTCTTTTTCAATATATAAGTTCAGCTACTTCACACTGTAAACATTTACTATAAATTCTGTGTCTTACAATCTTATACAGCACAACCACCTGATGAAGGAGCAGTGCTCCAAAAGCTAATGCTTCCAAATAAACCTGTTGGACTATAACCTGGTGTTGTGTGATTTTTAACTTTGTACACCCCAGTCCAACACCGACATCTCCAAATCCATAATGTAGAATACCAACACAAGGTACTAAACACCACCTCCTCCATGTCTTTTAAAGCCATTAGGTGGCCACTTAAGGCATCAAACCTCTTTTTGTACTATAATATGCTGGGCAGTGAGAAGTGAACAAGGGTGAGAAGGTTGTTTTCTCCTTAAAGCTAGTGAAAAGGCAGGATTGAGGGTGGGTACCAATTTTATTTTGGGTTGGGGGTAGGGGAGATGGCTTGTGTGCAGTGGAATGCCTGCCATACTGTAGTCCCCTTTGGGCCGATCTGTCTCATCTCAAATGCAAACTCCCCTGCTCCACTTTCCCCAAACTTAGTCAGCCCCAACTCCCCCTCACTAGATTCAGTGAAAACACTCTGCTCAAAAGGTGTGGGTACAGACCTTCAATCCATGTTGGCCTCTTTGTCATTACATCACTGCTGTGTTCTGATGTTGATTGAACTCCACAAGGCTAGCTGGCAGGTGCTGAAGGCAGAATTTCCACCGAGGCCTGGAAATCCAACCCTCAACCTTTTTAGACCACTCTCAGCATGCTATTGTTGCAGAGTAGTCCTTAAGAAGTTGGACAGTTTGCCCTTGATCGTTCATCAGGGGATAGAAGGGGGTGGTGGTACAGTCAGCCACCCCATAAATTCCAGCTTGTAGTCACTGTCGTAACATAGGGAAATGTTATAGCCAGTTTGCACGCAAAAAGATTACCATTATTACTAAACCAATATTTTTGTGTTAAAATACACAATAATGATCTGCACATCCATGTCAGTCAGTAACATCATGGAAATGCACTTTGTACGAAGGAAATAGATACTGAGGAGAGATGACCAAACATTTTGCCAAAATGTTTGACTTTGAAGATAGAAGAATGTTTTTGAGGCAAGAGCAGTTTAAGAAGAGAGATTCTGCAATCTTCAAGTGTGATAAAGCTGGAGAGAGATGTATTACTGATTTTAAAAATATTGAATTTAACATGAGAATGGATATACATACAATCAAAGAAGGACACCACTTTGTCTGGGACAACACACACATCCTAGGACAAATGAAACAAAGCCATGCATGAGAATTCTTAGAGGCATGGCATTCGAACCAGAACTCCATCAATAAACACATCGACTTACATCCTGTCTACCCTTCCCAGACAAAAAGAACCAGAAATGACATCACCCACCTGAAGAAACTAAGATCTATAAATAGAGAGGTGGGAAATACCACCAGCGCTTCACCAGAGGCTCTCAATAATGATGGTACCTAGTACGGTGACAAAACGTCTGAAAACAAACCTTCAAGTTTATGGACTTATCATCAACCTGAGCTACAAATGTTTTCAAAAATCATGAGAATGGATATATATATTTACACGTTACAGAAAAGAATGATTTACATAATATGGGATAAGATAAATTTCTTTGAGACTTATTTGTTGGCAAATTAAGTGACTCCATAAAATCAATAATCATCATTCTTAATTACTTTAGCATTTACCCTGTATTGGAATCTTTGTACTTTATATTTTTGATTACTCCTTCCTGATCCAGTCAGATAGTCATAAAGATGTACAACATGGAAACAGACCCTTCAGTCCAAGTCATCTATGTCGACCACATGTCCTAAATTAATCTAGTCCCATTTCCCAGCATTTGGCCCATATCCCTCAAAACCCTTCCTATTCATATATCCATCCAGATATTTAACGTACCAGCCTTCACCATTTCATCTGGCAGCTCATTTCATACACGGACAACCCTCTGTATGAAAAAAACTGCCATTTGGTCCCTTTTAAATCTTTCTCCTCTCACTTTAAACCTATACACACTAGTTTTGTACTCCTCCATCCCAGAAAAAAGACCATGCCTATTCACCCTATCCATGCCCCTCATGATTTTATAAACCTCTATAAGGTCACGTCTTCACCTCTGATGCTCCAAGGGAAACAGCCCCAGCCTATCAGCCTTTCCCTGCAGCTCAAACCCTCGAACCCTGGCAACATCTTTGCAAATTTTTTCTGAACTCTTTCAAGTTTCACAACATCTTTCCTGTAGATGGGAGACGAGAATTGAATGCAGTATTCCAAAAGTGGGCTAACAAATACCCTTTACAGCCATACCAGCACCTCCCAACTCATATACACAATGCATTGACCAATAAAGGAAAGCATACCAAATGCTTTCTTCACTATCCTATCTACTTGTGACTCCATTTTCAATGAACTATGAACTAGCATTCCAAGGTCTTTTTGTTCGGTAAAACTCCCCAGGATCTTTCCATTCAGTGCATAAGTCCTGCCCTGATTTGTCTTTCCAAAATGTAACACCTCACATTTAGATAAATTAAACTCTATTTGCCACTCCTTGGCACATTGGCTGTCTCTTATTTGATGGATAGTCTTTAATTGTTCCTCTGAGGGACAATTAGCCTCTCTATAATAGAGGAGGTTACATCCAAAGTATCATCCATTCACCTGGCCTCTGTGCCTGATTTCAAAATTTTGAGTGAGGTTTTCTTCTCCTTTAAAATGAAGCAAGAACGTGACAGATGAAGCAGCTAATGGGTTGAGTTGACACCAGAGAGATAACACCTCCTTCTCACGACTTGAGAAATTAAGTTTGGGTAGGAAGGCCCATGGTCAGTCTTCCTGATCCACTACTAATTAAAACTCCTGAGCAGTCTATTAATGGCCATCTAAGGGCTTCATCTCACCATCAACTCAATTAATTGTTTCCCACAATCAGAAATAATGTTAGCCTTCTCTACTGACAAAATGGAGCGGTGTGCCTACAGGTTGGCAGGACCTCGGTTTGTCCGAATCAGAAGATGATTGGAGCTCAGACTAGGGCAGGGAGTGATTCCTAAAAACTATAAAGCTGCCTGTGGCTCTGACCCCCTGACACCCATTCCCTTGCTACCCCCAACCCATCTTCACCCACTAAAATAACACTTGTCTTCCTCTTACTCCTTGGTCTTCAGTGTTGATCTGCAGTCTGGGCCTCTGAAGTGACACTGCTTCACATGTTGGCTGCTAGCCTCTGAGTAGCCAACACATCAGGTAGGGCAGAATATCTTTTTCCCAGGAAGTGATTAAGCAAGAAGCCTGCTGGGTGACCACTTAAGTGCCTAATCAGAACTCATCTGGTAGGTTTTCTAATTGGTAATGGCAGTGGGTGCCCGCCCTCTCTTTTCTTAAAATCTCCACTAAATCACCGTGTATCTAATTATATTTGCATCTCACACTTCAACTAAAAATGGGATGTTTCAAACTGGTTAATTTCATCAATGAATAGTTGCCTTTACGTAGCACTGTTAAAAAAAAAGAAAACATTACAAAATGCCTTACATTTATGCCTGTATATAATTTACTATAATCCTACATAATCACTTTAGCGCTTCACTTTTGGAACATTGATTGTCTCCTGCTCCGGCTGGAGTGTATTTTTGCTGGATGTGCTTGAGATATGGCTGTGTATTTTCACAGTCTGCTGTCTACAACTTTTGCACGTAAATTGGGCTTGCTCAAGAGTGATTACATAGTTACCCAACTTTATTAGAACGTGGTTGTGACTTTGTTGAAACTGTAACCAACTAGGTAACTTCAACAAAGCAGAATGTCACACAGCATAAAATATAGTGGCAATGTAAGCTTGTGTTCTTGGTATGCGTGTGATTGAGCAGAGCTTAGTGTTCATTGACCAAGGCAGATAAATTATTTAACATCATTACATTTCTTCACATTCTGTAATCTCAAAAAATCATTCATTTCCATGAAACATTACCTAATAATTGGAAATGTTGAACTATCAGGCAAAACTTAGGGTGATCTTGAAATCTTAAAGTGTTTTGAAGTGACCTTAAAATCCAAAGGAGACTTTAAATGATCTCACTCTCAATTATTTTCGAGGATTCTTTTTGGTCTAAATTAATATGGCAATGTATATGCAAATCCCATTAGAGCTCTCATTTATATATTATTATTAGATGATCAATGGTGTAAAATTGCTGGAGCATGGCCCCTGACTTTGTCTTGGTTAATTCTGATTAAAGTCATTGAGAAGGCATAATAGCATACAGCCATTGAAAAATTGTAAAATGCTGGGTTCTATCTGACTCAAAGAATAATTGTATGTTAGAAATCCGAAATATGCACAAGAGACATCGAACATACAGAATAAGACCAGTATCTCTAAACAGTAATGGCAACTTTAGATTGTGAGTTATGACTCTGCATAAACTTCAATGAACTTGCCATCAGGACAAATGATTAATGTAGGTAAATGCATTATTTTCTGATGTTTAATGGGATATAATTTTGCAAATGTTGTTGATGCTACTCTGATATTAGAAAAGTAGTGTGGAGCAGTTTCGAAAGCACAAACTAATAGAGCAGGAGTGAAAATAGAGAGTTGCATTTTGTTTAAGTGTGAGTAAAAGGTTTACAGTAGTGAGGAGAAAAACTCTCGGGAAAAGGACAAATGATTAGAATCCCTACAGTATGGAAACAGGCCCTTCGGCCCAACAAGTCCACACCGATCCTCCGAAGAGTAACCCATCCCCCTACCCTATATTTACCCCTGACTAATGTACCTAACACTATGGGCAACTTCACATAGCCAATTCACCTGACCTGCACATCTTTGGATTGTGGGAAGAAACCATAGCACCCAGAGGAAACCCATGCAGATATGGGAGAATGTGCAAACTCCACACAGACAGTCGCCCAAGGTGGGAATCGAAATCAGATAGCTGGTGCTGTGAGGCAGCAGTGCTAACTACTGAGCCACAGTGCACCCAAATCAGGACTGTAATTTTCATTCCCAGATCTGGTGTACAAAGATGGGAGGAAGTCTTGCCTTTGTTAATCCAACATTAACAATGACTGCAAGCACTTCTGACTTTCAGTCTGAGGAAGGTGGTTGACCTCGATTGGGACCTGCCAGGCAACTTGAGAAGCGCCTCAGAGGTTGCCAGTTCCTGAGGCAGGTTGGGTGGAAATTCTGCCTGGAGCCTCTAACATCATTAAAAAATAAAATAGCTATCCTGCTCATCCCTCCCCTTACGTATTTTGCATTCCCCATCTATTCCACCCTGTACCCATTTACACATATGACTGGCCCTTTTTAGACTTTAAACTAAATCCTGCCAACAGATATTCATCACCTACCACCCTTTGCCCTTCCCTCTTCATGCCAATTCACATGGTATCTACAATGGGCAAATAACAGGACATAGATGTATTGATAATGCAGCTATTGCAAAAAGGAACAATCATTGACAACAAAAAATTCCTTCAATTGAAATGTTGTGAAAACAAGCATTTCACTTAAGTCCTACCCTCAAACTATTATACCCTTTAAATCAAATAAGGTTTCTATTCAATCTGAAATTGAAACTATTTTTGAAAATGCTCTCTTGATAGATGCCCCATTATGAAAATGCTAATGTCAGAAATCAGACTTGCAATGTAAGTCCCATTGATGTCATTCCATACAGTTTGCTTTGGACAATTCCTCGACAATCTTGTCAGTCCGTTGTTTCACACAAGCCTACCTTTTCAGAACCTCAAAGGGAAACTTATCTCTATCGTAAGACCCATTCAACAAACATGGTGGGAAAAAGGTACATTATTGCAATTTCACTGGTGATATTGTTCCATTTCAGATTAAATAAAATGTGGTAACAAGACCAAACTCTGAATCACTGAGCTGACGTTTGCAGGATCTGAGTTATGCTGGTATTATCAGTGAAATCTACCAAATCAACATAAGTTGAGTGCATATCCATTCCCATGATCTTTTGAAGTTGCTTAAAAATATCATGCTAAATGCTGACACAGGCCATAAAACTAACTGTGCCACCAGATCAAATTAATCATTACTGCAAGTTTCCACTGATTGTGCCTATTTGTATCCTTCATGGAGGTTCTTAAAATTATGCCATTTTTCATGCACAGACATACTTTAATCTTTCATTTCCCTTCATTTACTGAGAAACTGGCTATAAAGGATAATGTCATAAAGCTAGCAAATAGCTGAATAGTTTTTAAAAGTCATTTTCAGTTGTTCAAAAATTGGTAGTACATTAGGGCAGACTCTGACATGGGCCTGAATAACCTGGGCTAAGGCAGGAAACCTGAGAGAATCGCATGAGAAATCTAGTGAAGTCATTCTTGATACTGGGTGTTACAAGTTGCATTTTCCAACTGTTCCAGACATCGAGATACAATTCTTCTTCAGCAACAGTGCGAGGCCTACGAATAAGAATATTTGCTGATTATCATCCCCATTAACATCATATCTCACATACAGCTTCTTATTCTCCCACTTGCCAGTTAGAAACAGTTAGAAATTTGACACCAAGAATTCCCAACATGACTGGGTACCTGGCGATTCCAGCTTGCCTCTTACTTCTCCAGACTGTCACTTTGGACACATAGCACCACCATCTCAGAACTCATTCCCAAATACTAGCCATTTACATCCCACATTCATGGCTGTCTTCATCCAACATGTGCCAGCCTCTCCATACCATCATGTTCAAATCTCCAAAACACAATGGTTTGCTTCTGCACCATAATACCACATTTTAGAACATACTGGCAACTCACATTACAATGCAATTGCACACATACATATAAAGTCTTGTCCCAAAAAAGTTCTAAAAATCGTGCAATTTGATGAAATTTATGCCCAGCTTGCTGATAGAAATACTGAAACATTCAAATAAAAACAAATAAAGGCAACCAGTTGTTTGCCATTTCAATGAATCATCTTTCTCCCATGCTAACATTTCTATCCTGGGCACATTCGGTCTTCACAGCATCTCAGACTCAATATTCAGATTCACAACTTCAGATTATGAAACATCTGAAAATAATTAGTCTGAGGACACTATCCTGGAGAATTCCAGCAGCAATGTCGTGGGGCTGAGATAAATGGCCTCCAAAAAACAATAACTCTCGTCCAAGCCATGTTTGTATGACTCAAATAAGTGGCGAGGTTTCTTCCCTGATTCCTACTGACCTCAATTTTCCTAGTGTTCCTTGATGCTGTGTTTGGCCAAATGCTGCCTTGATGCCAAGGGCATCCATTCCCAGAATACTTCTGGAATTCAACTGTTTGTCCAGAGTTAGATCGAGGTTGTAATGAGGTTTGGAGTACAGTAGTCCTAGCAAACTGCAATTTAAACATTATTGTGCATGTTTTTGGTGAACAAAGACTGTCTGATAAAATTTGTAACAATATGTTCCTTCAATTCATTGCTATTTGTGAGTAGTCTATAATGGTGATAAATGCCTGGATTGAATCTGTCCTGGTTTCCATGCACTGCAGGTCATAAGTATTTAGTTACTTGCTTGCTGAATTTCCAGTTACATTTTGTAAATGAAATGTGTTCAGAATAATGAGTATTAACAAGTATGGGAGGAAAAGGGTTGACGGAAAGCTGAAGGATTTAAACATTATAGGAACTGATATATGATGTAAAATGGCTAATTTTAAAATCATGGATTCTAAAGAAGTGCGATCTTTATGTATGTGTCTGACAGCTTTATTTGTTTGCCTACCAACATTATAAATAATCATTGTCACCTTATTTTAGATCCTGTCATGAAGATGAAAAGAACATGCTTCTTGCCTCATTTGTCTCTTTGATGATGAGGGAATTACCCCTTCAAGGGCATTTAGTTTCATGTGTCATACTCCACGTATAACATGGGGATGAGAAAAAAAGTTGAATTGCATTTATTGCAATTTTGAACTATTTCCTTAGAGTGAAATTTAATATCATTAACAATAACAAGTATTGGTAATATAGAAAAGCTTTCAATGAATTTAATTAAGATATAAAATGCATAAAGCAAGGAATAATTTGTCTAGGATTATTTTCTTACAACACATTTACTCACGTAAAACCAAACATAATCTCTTACCGTAAACACATTAAATAATAACAAACTACGCCATGCTTCATTACATGTTTTTTTTTCTGTGATATACAATCTGGACAAACATTAAATATTTTGATATTGATGGATTTTTCAAAATCCATCAAAACTATTCAAACGTATTCAGCTGAAAATAAAGCAACAAAGATTACTTAAATACTACGTTGTTGTCTCATATGTGACATTAGTTCAAGTATCAGTTTGCATCCCTGATGATAAATGCAACAAATGAAATCAGTGTTGGAGGGATGAATAGAGGCATTTAATTTGTGCCGTTCTTGTTTGTCCTGAAGACACATGGCTCGGTTCCCCTCAATTGTCAAAGTTACTTCATGACAGAGGATGTGGATCTTTCTGAGGTTATTTTATCCTGTCCAGCTTGCACCCTCTGAGGGTGGCTTTCAATTTGACTTCATCTCCAGGTTTATGATGTTCTTTGCTCCCATGATATGGTAAAGCATCACATATATTGATTTTTGATCATGACATCAAATTATGAAGTTAAGATATGTGTGCGATGTAATTGAAAAGGAAAGCACCACAGTGCTTTGATTTTTAGACTTAAGAACATACAAACATATAAAGTAGAGCAGGGTTTGGCCATTTGGTCCCTCAAACCTGATGACTCTCAGGATGTTATGAGTGAAGTTATTCAGGGGTTTGTGCTGAAGTTTCATTTTTTTGTAAATCATGTCAATGACCTTGATGAGGAGAATGAAATTAGGGTAACTAAATTTTCAGATGACACCTAGGTATATAGAAAAGTATGTTGTGAAGAAGACATAATGAAGTTTTTCAATAGGTTGAGTGAGTGTGCAAAAATCCACAGATGGACTATAATGGTGGAAAATTTGAAGCTGTTCACTTTGGCAGGAAAAATAAGAAAACAATGTATCTGAAACAAAGAGGAATTCAGATGTTCTTCTGCATCAGTCACACAAGTCTACTATGCATTTACAGCATGTAATGAAGAAGGCTAATGGTGTGCTATCCTATATTACGAAAGAAATTAAACATAAAATTATAGATATCACACTTCCATTATGCAGGGAGTATGTATATGTGAGTCGACATCTCCAATACTGTGGGTGAATTTGGTCTCATTATTTAAGGATGAAAGTAAATGCATTGAAGGCAGTTCAGAGGAGGTTTCCTATTTTGATACCTCGAATGAACAGTTTCTCTTATAAGGATAGTTTGGACAAGCTATGTCCACTTGAGTTTAAAAAAGAGAGGGGTTACTTGATTAAAGCATATAATATCTTGAATGGTCTTGACAAGTGGATATGGAAATGTTGTTTCCTGTTACAGGTAAACCCAGAGCTACAAGGCACTACCTTGAAATTAGGGCTCACCTATTTAGAACAGAGATGAGGACAATTTCTTTCCCTCAGAAGGTTGTATGGCTTTGGAACTCTCTGCCTCAAATAATGGTAGCGGTAGGTCATTGATTATTTTTAAGGCAGAAGTGAATACATTCTTGTTCGGTGAATTTTTTAAATAGAATCCCTATAGTGTTGAAACAGGCCCTTCCGCCCAACAAGTCCACAGCCACCTTCTGAAGAGTAACTCATCCAGACCCACTCCTCTACTACTCTACTTTTACCCCAGACAAATGCACCTAACCTACACATCCCTGAACACTAGGGGCAATTTAGCATGGGCACTTCATCTAATCTGCACATCTTTGGATTGTGGGAGGAAACCAGGGCACCTGGAGGAAACCCATGCAGACACAGGAAAAAATGTGTAAACTCCACACAGACAGTCACCCGAGGCTGGAATTGAACCTGGATCCCTGGCGCTGTGAGGCAGCAGTGATCCATCATGCTGCCCCATGGCAGGAAATGATCCCTGTGGTACACCACAGATCACAAGCTTCTCATCACAAAAACAACACTCCACCATCACACTTTGCCTTCAATTTGCAAGCCAGTTTTGAATCCAGTTTGCCAACTTGTCTTGCCAGAGTTCTTACAGTCACTGCCCTTTCCCTTCTCTCTTAGAGGAATATATTGGCCCTGAATTCTCACTATGCTATTTTTAAATAATTTCAATTTCAAAATGTACATTTTAGAAATGTAGACTTTTGGGTTGCCTGTATAATCCCAGCAAAGTAATGACCCGATTTTTATTTCTAAGCTCCACCTGGATAGTCTCATTTGAAGACCCTCCTGGGACATCCTACTACATTACTGCAGTGATGGTTTCCTTTATCAATCATGCAATGCTCCAACTTCTATTACGTCGCCCTCTGGAAACCCGAAAGTTCTATATCCTGGAATATTGAGCAGCCAGTCCTGTCCTTCTTTTAATCAAATCTCAGTAATTACAATAATGTCATAGTTCATCTGCTGCAGGGGTCAAGCTTTTCACATTAAAATATATACAATTTAGCTTTCTGGATCGCCCATTTTCCTACCCATGCCTTCTCCACCTATTGGACTGTCCTGGCATCTCTTCTTTATCTTGATTAAACCTTGCTCCCAACTTTACATCTACGCTGTGCCCCACCCCCGCCAAATCAGTTTAAAACCTCCCCAACAGCATGAGCAGACCCCCCCAGCAAGCATACTAGACTCATTCTGGCAGAGGTGAAACCCAACCAATTTGTACAGGTCCTAACTACCCCAGAAGCTGTGGCAAAAATCCAAAAATCTGAAGCCATCCCTTTAGTCATGCATTCATCTCACCTATCTTACTATTCCTATATTCAGTAGCACGTGGTACTGGAAGTAATCTAGAGGTTATAACCTTAATTGTCTTCCTTTCTACTTTATGACTTAACTCTAAATTCCTGTTGCAAGACCTTATTCCTTTGTTTTTCCCATGTCGTTGGTACTAATATGTACCACGGCTGCTGGCTGTTCACCCTCCCCTTCAGAATGAACTGCAACTGCTCTGTGACATCCCTGGCCCTCGCACCAGGGAGGCATCTCCTCTCAAGAAATTTCCCCAAGTCTGTTTCCTCCCCTGCTGTGCAGCACAGCCGACCCCTGTGCCACAAACTTGACTGCTACTGCTTTCAACTGAGAAGCCATCCCCCACCACAGTGTCCAGTATGGTATATCTGTTTGAGACTTGCTTACTAGTCATAGAGGCATAGAGTCATAGAGTCATAGAGATATACAGTAGGGAAACAGATCCTTTGGTCCAACTTGTCCATGCCGATCAGATATCGCTACACGATCTAGTCCCACCTGCCAGCACTCAGCCCATATCCCTGCAAACCTTTCCTAGTCATGTACCCATCCAGATGTCTTTTAAATATTGCAATTGTACTAGCCTCCACCACTTCCTCTGGTCGCTCATGTACCACCCTTTGCGTGAAAATGTTGCCCCTTAGGTCTCTTTTATATCTTTCCCCCTCACCCTAAAACTATGCCCTCTAGTTCTGGACTCCGCCACCTGGCTGGCTTTGTATATTTATCTTATCCATGCCCCTCATGATTTTATAAATCTCTATAAGGTCACTCCTCAGCGTCCGATGCTCCAGGGAAAATAGCCTCAGCCTATTCAACCTCCCCCTATATCTCAAATCCTCCAACCCTGGCAAAATCATTATAACTATTTTCTGAACCCTTTCAAGTTTCACAACATCTTTCTGATAGGAAGGAGACCAGAATTGCACACAATATTTCAACAGTGGCCTAACCAATGTACAGCCGCAACATGACCTCCCAACTCCTGTACTCAATACTCTGACCAATAAAGGAAAGTATACCAAAGCCTTCTCCACTATTCTATCTACCTGCAACTCCACTTTCAAGGAGCTATGAACCAGCGCTCCAAGGTCTCTTTGTTCAGCAACACTTTGTCTTCCTGGAGTGTCACCCAACACTTTCTGTCTGTGTAGCCCTTACTTGTGATGTGGCTAGCTCACTAAATGTGTTGTGCATAATGCCCTCAGCCTCATGGATGCTTCATAATGAGTCCATCTGCAGCTCCAAGCGCTTCATGTGGTCAATCAGGAGTGGCAGCTGAATACACTTCCAGTGTACATGGTAACTATGGAAGCTGAAACCATCCCTGATTTCCCACATATTACTGGAGGAGCATTCCACAGGGCTGAGTTCTCCTCCAATGTGAACCTCATCAATTACAAAAAATAAACTAGGAACCAATTATTTAATCTTACCCACTACTCACCAATCTTTGTTGCCCATCTCCTTAACTGCCCTGAAGCTGAACGGCTTGTTCAGCCAATTCAGGGAGCAGTTAACATTCCACCACATGACTGTTACTCTGGAGTCACATCTGGGTCAAGGGAGACGGTCAAAGATGAGGCGATCTTCCTCCAGGCGTGAGTGGTTAGGGTTTGGCGATGGAGAAGGCTGAGGACCTGCATGTCCTTGGTGGAGTGGGAGGGGGAGTTGAAGTGTTCGGCCACAGGGCTGTGGGGTTGGTTGGTGCGGGTGTCCCAGAGATGTTGTCTGAAGCTTTCTGCAAGTAGATGTCCGGTTTCCCCAATGTAGAGGAGACCGTATCGGGAACAACGGATAAAGTAAGTGACATGTGTGGAAGTGCAGATAAAACTCTGATGGATGTGGAAGGCTCATTTGGAGCCTTGGACAGAGATGAGGAGGCAGGTGTGGACACAGGTTTTGCAATTTCTGCAGTGGCAGGGGAGGGTGCATTGGTGGAGCGCGTGGACCTGATACAAGAGTTGCAGAGGGAATGGTCTTTATAGAATGCAGATAAGGGTGGGGAGGGAAATATATTTCTGGGGTTGGGGTCCGTTTGTGGCAGACAATGACGTGATGTATATGGAGGTTGGTGGGGTGGAAGGTGTTGACCGGGTGGGGGTGTTTTGAGCTTGTACTGGTTGGAGGGATGGGGTTCAAGGGCGAAGGTGTGGGAAGTGGATGAAATATGCTGGTGGGTATCATTGACCACGTGAGAGGAGAAATTGCGGTCTTTGAAGAAGGAGGCCATCTGATGTGTTTTGTGGTGGAACTGGTCCTTCTGGGAGCAGATGTCCCAGAAGGACCAGATGTGGCAGAGGTGAAGGAATTGGGAATAAGGGATAGCATTTTTACAGGAGGCTGGGTGGGAAGAGGTATAGTCCAGGTAGCTGTGGTAGTTGATGGGTTTGTCCATGTTGAGTCGGTCACTATTGATGGAAATGGAGAGGTCCAGGAGGGTAGGGAAGTGTCAGAGATGGTCCAGGTGAACTTAAGGTTGGGGTGGAATGTGATGGTGAAGTTGGTGAACTGTTCAACCTTCTCATGGGAGCACAAGGTAGTGCTAATACAGTCATTAATGTAGCGGAGGAAAAGATGGGGCGTGGTGCCAGTGTAACTGCAGAAGATAGACTGTTCTACGTAGCTGACAAAGAGACATGCATAACTGAGGCCCATGCGGGTGCCATTGACTACCCTTTTGGTCTGGAGGAAGTGGGAGGATTCAAAGGAGAAATTATTGAGGATGAGGACCAGTTCAGCCAATGAGAGTGTCAGTGGAGGGGTCACACCTGTGTCAGAACAGTTAAGGACAGCAAATTTCTTCCTGTGGCTTTTATGACAATTAATAATAGTTTGGTATGCAACATTACTGACAATAAATTTCCAGATTTCACTCAGAAAATTTAAATTCCATCAGCTGAACTTTGGTCCAGTATGGTCAAGTATGTGATCATCTGAAAGTTACTGAAGTTTCAAAAGTGAATTTATTTATTAAGTATTTTTTTCTCAGACCCATCGTTTTTTTTCCCTAAAGTTTATATTAGTAGTAATGGATAATATTCAATGGAGGAGTCTGCTGGCTGCAGGGGCAGTGAGAGAGCAGCACAGATTACTTTCAGTAAAGCCCTTTGAGTTAAGTGCTAATCAGGTATTTAACTTGGCAGCAGCAGATCAACGATACACCTGCCTTGCTTGCTATGCTACTTAGAGTCATAGAGTTCGAGAGATGGACAGCATGGAAACAGACCCTTCAGTCCAACCTGTCCATGCCGACCAAATATCCCAACCCAATCTAGTCCCACCTGCCAGCACCCGCCCCATATCCCTCCAAACCTTTTCTGTTCATATACCCATCCAAATGCCTCTTAAATGTTGCAATTGTACCAGCCTCCACCATATCCTCTGTCAGCTCATTCCATACACGTACCACCCTCTGCGTGAAAAGGTTGCCCCTTAGGTCTCTTTTATATCTTTCCCCTCTCATCCTAAACCTTTGCCCTCTAGTTCTGGACTCCACGACCCCGGGGAAAAAGACTTTGTCTATTTATCCTATCCATGCCCCTCATAACTTTGTAAACCTCTATAAGGTCACCCCTCAGCCTCTGACGCTCTAGGGAAAACAGCCCCAGCCAGTTCAGCCTCTCCCTTTAGCTCAAATCCTCCAACCCTGGCAACATCCTTGTAAATCTTTTCTGAATCCTTTCAAGTTTCACAACATCTTTCCGATAGGAAGGAGACCAGAATTGCATGCAATATTCCAACAGTGGCCTAACCAATGTCCTGTACAGATGCAACATGACCTCCCAATTCCTGTACTCAATATTCTGACCGATAAAAGAAAGCATACCAAATGCCACCTTCACTATCCTATCTACTGCGCCTCCACTTTCAAGGAGCTATGAACCTGCACTCCAAGGTCTCTTTGTTCAGCAACACTCCCGAGGACCTTACTATTAAGTGTATAAGTCCTGCTAAGATTTGCTTTCCCAAAATGCAGCACCTCGCATTTATCTGAATTAAACTCCATCTGCCACTTCTCAGCCCATTGGCCCATCTGGTCCAGATCCTGTTGTAATCTGAGGTAACCCTCTTCACTGTCCACGACACCTCCAATTTTGATGTCATCTGCAAACTTACTAACTGTACCTCTTATGCTCGCATCCAAATCATTTATGTAAATGACAAAAAGTAGAGGACCCAGCATCGATCCTTGTGACACTCCACTGGTCATAGGCCTCCAGTCTGAGAAACAACCCTCCACCACCACCCTCTGTCTTCTACCTTTGAGCCAGTTCTGTATCCAACTAGCGAGTTCTCCCTGTATTCCATGAGATCTAACCTTGCTAATCAGTCTCCTATGGTGAACCTTGTCGAACGCCTTACTGAAGTCCATATAAATCACATCTACCATTCTGCCCTCGTCAATCTTCTTTGTTACTTCTTCAAAAAACTCAATCAAGTTTGTTTGACAGCACCAACTGGAAAACAGTGGCTGCCATTGACGATGTATCAACATCAGGCCAAGGATCATTCCAGGATCCAGCAGAATGGCGCTATGGATCAGATGATGGCCATGGGAGAGGATCCATGGATTTTGGCAGCAGGGTAGTTCTTAAGAGAAAGTGAGGACTGCAGATACTGGAAATCAGAGTCAAAATGTGCAGCACTGGAAAAGCACAGCAGGACAGGAAGGATCTGTGGAGCAGGAAAATCAACATTTCAGCATAAGCCCTTCATTAGGAATGTGGGGTGGTGGTGGTGAATGGGGCTGACAGATAAATAGGAGGGTGGGGGGTGGGGCTGGGAGGAAGGCAGTTCTTGGAAGGCATCCAAGCTGCCTTCCAAAGTTGAGTCTCTTGAATAAGCGCACTGAGTGCCTTTAAATGGGGGAACTCTCAATCGCTGAAGTGCAGCAAGCAACAGGCATTTTGGCCTTCCCTAATGGCGAATCACCTGTCTTGCACTAGATGATGAGGCCTTTCAATGGGCATTAATTGCTTAAGGATTGGAACTTTGGCTAAACAAAAGGCCTTCCACTCAATCTTCTGCCCTGGGTTTAATTGGGGCAGTACTGAAGCTGATGAGTTTCTTTGTGTTAATCCTCCCATTCAATTCATTACCCCCACCACCAAACTTATCTCATTGTCGGGCATTAAATTCTACTGAATGATCTCCACCAATATCATCATAGTTTCACCTATTCCCCAGTTTCTTTCTTTTATATTTCCTTTTGCAAACCAGCTGAATATTCTGAATATTCCACATTCAAAGATGCATTTTAATGAATGTTTTCTCATCATGATAATTTCAGCCACCCAACATATCCTGCTGTTATTAAGATTTCCCCTTCTTGCTGGTGTTGTTTATCAAGTTTGTGTTTTTCAATGAGCTGCATTGTTATTAATCTTCCGTAAAGTCAGATGCTGATGTTTGCAGGGTGAGTATTTGTATAGCACAGATAATGGCATCCTTACCATGGGAATTGGCCTGTTTCATATAATTACTTATCAATTGAAAGGTTAATGGATGCCCTAACCAGGCAGGACATTACATTTAATTGCATGTAATAAGATGTTGTGAGTGATGATGGACATCCCTGTTAATATAATTTGCACATGCAACTTTGAGGAAATAAGGGGCAGAGAAAACAAATTTTGCAAGTGGCAGGATTCTTTGGCTTAGATCTGTCCATTATGTCCATTGTGATTGTTCTTCAGATCTATATTAATTGATCCAACTTCTCCAAATGTTTTATAAGACAATTCTCAGCCCATACATCTTTCCAGCGTGAAAAAATAGGTAAAATAATTTTGTAATACTTGGCAGTGAATATCCTGATGGTTCTGATCCCTCCTTTTAAAATGTAAAAAATTAGTCAGACCAGTGTGTCTCATTCACCAGCTCTCCTGTTTTTTTCTTTTAGGTTCAAGGGAGTGTTTTCTTCTGCAGAGTATATTTGCGCTCCAGATGGCCCTTGTTGGGCATTCATGTGATTTGGAACAATGTTGTTCCATTTCTTCTACTTCTTCTTGGGGGAGGCAATGGCTGAGTAGTATTATTGCTGGACAGTTAAGTCAGAGACCCAGCTAATGACCTGGGTTTGAATCCCACCATGACAGACAGTGGAATTTGAACTTAATTTTTAAAAAACCTGGAATTAAGCATCTAATGATGACCATGAATCCATTGCTGATTGTCATGGAAAACCCATCATCCGGTTCACTAATGTCCTTTAGGGAAGGCGAGTATCATCCTTGTATGGTCTGGCCTACATGTGCCTCCAGACCCATAGCAATGTGATTGATTCTTAACTGCCCTCTGGGCAATTAGGGATGGACAATAAATGTTGCCTGGCCAGTGATGCCCTCATCTCATCAATGAATAAAGAAAGAAAAAAATTCCAGTATTATTAACTATTGGAAATTTGTCCCAAAGCTAAACAACATTATAAGTACTTGCACTATCTTTTATGTTTGACCACAGGTTCAACAGGATTTATGTGTGTTGCCAGATTACTGGTTAATTAAAGCCAGCGCAACATTTCAGAGGAAAGGAACTGTTAAGAATAGAAAAGTTGGCAATCTCAAATAGAACTGAAATCTTAATGAAATTGTTTTATAAGAGATGGGCTCCAGAAGAACTGTCAATGCTCATTTCACAGGTTAATGCTAAGCAAATGTCTGTTTACAAATAGCAGGCATCAGTTTTATTGATGGATACAATTGGTTAGTGAAATGATTAGATTGGGTTTCCAGCAAAAATGGCATCACGTACCATTGGGGATAAATATTTTATAATACTTTTCTAATTATTGACTCTGAAGTAGAGAATGAAGTGAGAGAGTTTGGAATTGTGATGGGTATTACAGTACTGTGTGCACAGAATGTTCTGAAATAAAACCCTTTCACCTATCAACCACCTGTGGAGATAGGATATTGAGTCATTCTGTTATGAAGCTAGCATGACGAAAGTCTGGTGTAATGCATTTACTGTTGCCTTCAGGAATAAAAACATCTCCATATAAATTCAGGACGCATTCATCAATCCTGCTAATAATTTAGTTAACAGTTCAGCTATGTAGTCTAATATGTCTGTTATTTATGATTAAGGGAAGAGGGAGACAGTCAACCACTTGTGTTGAGATACTTAACCCTGCATATATTAAGATAAGGTGTTGTGAAGCATAGCAAGTACTATAAAATTTATTAGAGTAAAATATCAATGTTGCAAATTAAGTAAGGTTTAAAACATATTTAGAATCATACTGTTTCACTTAGTGGTGAAACACTGTTATCAGACTTGGAGTCAGCACAGTGCAAACAGCATGTTATTTAAGCTGAAGCAACATATTGACTGAGCTTATGGGAAGGGACAATATCTGTTGTCACCTCCATGGAATAAAATGTTTTTCTGTGCTTGATATGACTTGCCTTCAGCAGGAAAAGATTTGGAACAAACAAAGTTGGGTGTGCCTTTACCTTACATGTTGGCACTTTGGATTTCCTTTTCAAAGTTCCATTCGCTGTTTATTGAAGTGTGATGCATAAGTACTTGGGACATTTTTGACGAGTACCCCAGGTCTACATTGATTGTAGAAAAATATCCATCTGCTTAGTGGGTGACAGAAAACTGTAAATGCACTCAGTTGTTTGAGTTTATTCCTTCATTGAAAGGCAGAATTGCTCCAGTTAAGAACAGAAGCGAGTCAAACAGTCAGGACAGGCAAGGACAAGGTAGGAATAATAAATTAAACTGCATTTATTTCAATGCAAGGGGCCTAACAGGGAAGGCAGATGAAATCAGGGCATGGTTAGGAACATGGGACTGGGATATCATAGCAATTACAGAAACCTGGCTCAGGGATGGACAGGACTGGCAGCTTAATGTTCCAGGATTTCAATGCTACAGGAAGGATAGAAAGGGAGGCAAGTGAAGAAGGATAGCATTACAGCTGTGCTGAGGGAGGATATTCCTGGAAATACATCCAGGGAAGTTATTTGGGTGGAACTGAGAAATAAGAAAGGGATGATAACCTTATTGGGATTGTATTATAGACCCCCCCAATAGTCAGAAGGAAATTGAGAAACAAAATTGTAAGGAGATCACAGCTATCTGTAAGAAAAATAGGGTGGTTATGGTAGGGGATTTTAACTTTCCAAACATAGATTGGGACTGCCATAGTGTTAAGGGTTAGATGGAGAGGAATTTGTGTACAAGACAATTTTCTGATTCAGTATGTGGATGTACCTACTAGAGAAAGTGCTTGACTTACTCTTGGGAAATAAGGCAGGGCAGGTAACTGAGGTGTCAGTGGGGGAGCACTTTGGGGCCAACAAACATAATTCTATTAGATTTAAAATAATGATGGAAAACGATAGACCAGATCTACAAGTTGAAGTTCTAAATTGGAGAAAGGACAATTTTGATGCTTTTAGGCAAGAACTTTCAAAAGCTGATTGGGGGCAGATGTTCGCAGGTAAAGGGACGGCGTGAAAATGGGAAGCCTTCAGAAGTGAGATAACGAGAATCCAGAGAATGTATATTCCTGTTAGGGTGAAAGGAAAGACTGGTAGGTATAAGGAATGCTGGATGACGAAAGAAATTGAGGGTATGGTTAAGAAAAAGAAGGAAGCATATGTAAGGTATAGATAGGACAGATCAAGTGAATCCTTAGAGGTTGGTTAACATGGTGCCACTGTTTAAGAAGTGTGGTAAGGACATGCCAGGGAACTATAGACCAATGAACCTGACATTGGTGGTGGGCAAGTTGTTGGAGGGAATCCTGAGGGACAGGATGTGCAAGGGAGCAGTCACCTCATTAGGGGTTTACTACAGGCCCCCCCAACAGCAGCAGGGAGATTGAAGAAAGCAGAGGTTGGCAGATTTTGGAACAGTATGGATGGAGTAGGGTTGTTGTAATGGGTGACTTTAACTTTCCCAATATTGATTGGAACCTCCTTCGAGCAGAAGTTTTGAATGGAGCTATTTTTGTAAGGTGTATTCAGGAAGGTTTCCTAATTCAGTATGTTGACAGGCCGACGAAGGGAAAAGCTATTCTAGACTTGGTGCTCAGAAACGAGCCGGGGCAGGTATCAGATCTTGGGTGGAAGAGCATTTTGGTGATAGTGACCAGAACTGCCTCACATTCTACATAGCTATGGAGAAGGAGAGGATTAGGGCAAAATGGGAGGATATTTAATTGGGGAAGAGGAAACTATGATGCGATTAGACATGAGTTAGGAAGCATGGATTGTGAGTAATTGTTCCATGGTAAAGGCACTATAGACATGTGGAGACTGTTTAAGGAACAGTTGTTGCGAGTGATGAATAAATATGTCCCTCTGAGACAAGCAAGAAGGGGTAAGATAAAGGAAACTTGGATGACGAGAGCGGTGGAGCTTCTCGTCAAAAGGAAGAAGGTAGCTTACATAAGGTGGAAGAAGCTAGGGTCAAGCTCAGCTCTCGATGATTACAGGCAGGCAAGGAAGGAGCTCAAAAATGATCTGAGGAGAGCCAGGAGGGGGCACGAGAAAGGCTTGGCAGAACAGATTAGGGAGAACACAAAGGCATTTTGCACTTATGTGAGGAATAAGAGAATGGTCAAAGGAAGAGTAGGGCTGAACAGGGATAGCATAGGGAACTTGTGTGTGGAGTCTGAGGAGGTAGGGGAAGCCCTAAATGAGTTTTTTGCCTCTGTCTTTACGAAAGAAACAAACTTTGTAGTGAATGAAACCTTTGAAGAGCAGGTGTGCGTGCTGGAATGGATAGAGATAGAGGAAGGTGATGTGCTGAAAATCTTGTCAAACATTAAGATTGACAAGTCGCCAGGCCCGGACCAGATTTGTCCTCGGCTGCTTTGGGAAACGAGAAATGCGATTGCTTCGCCACTTGCGAAGATCTTTGCATCTTCGCTCTCCACTGGAGTCGTACCTGAGGACTGGAAACAGGCAAATGTAATTCCTCTCTTCAAGAAAGGAAATAGGGAAATCCCCAGCAATTACAGACCTGTAAGTCTCACATCTGTTGTCTGCAAGGTGTTAGAAAGGATTCTGAGGGATAGGATTTATGACCATCTGGAAGAGCATGGCTTGATTAAATGCAGTCAACATGGTTTTGTGAGGGGCAGGTCATGCCTCACAAACCTTATCGAGTTCTTTGAGGATGTGACTAGAAAAGTTGATGAAGGTTGAGCTGTGGATCTAGTGTATATGGACTTCAGCAAGGCATTTGATAAGGTTCCCCAGGGTAGGCTCACTCAGAAGGTCAGGAGGAATGGGATACAGGGGAACTTAGCTGTCAAGATACAGAATTCGCTGGGCAACAGAAGACAGCAAGTGGTAGTAGAAGGAAAATATTCTGCCTGGAAGTCAGTGGTGATTGGTGTTCCACAGGGCTCTGTACTTGGGCCTCTACTGTTTGTAATTTTTAGTAATGACTTGGATGAGGGGATTGAAGGATAAGTCAGCAAGTTTGCAGATGACACAAAGGTTGGAGGTGTCGTTGACAGTATAGAGGGCTGTTGTAGGCTGCAGCTGGACATTGACAGGATGCAGAGATGGGCTGAGAGGTGGCCTGAGAGGTGGCAGATGGAGTTCAACCTGGATAAATGCGAGGTGATGCATTTTGGAAGGTCGAATTTGAAAGTTGAGTACCGGATTAAGGATAGGATTCTTGGCAGTGTGGAGGAACAGAGGGATCTTGGTGTGCAGGTACATAGATCACTTAAAATGGCCACCCAAGTGGACAGGGTTGTTAAGAAAGCATATGGTGTTTTGGCTTTCATTAACAGGGGGATTGAGTTTAAGAGTCATGAGATTTTGTTGCAGCTCTATAAAACTTTGGTTAGACCACACTTGGAATACTGCGTCCAGTTCTGGTCGCCCTATTATAGGAAAGATGTGGATGTTTTGGAGAGGGTTCAGAGGAGGTTTACCAGGATGCTGCCTGGACTGGAGGGCTTATCTTATGAAGAGAGGTTGGCTGAGCTCGGATTTTTTCCATTGGAGAAACGGAGGAGGAAAGGGGACCTAATTGAGGTTTTCAAGATAATGAGAGGCATAGATAGAGTCGATAGCCAGAGATTATTTCCCAGGACAGAAATGGCTAACATGAGAGTTCATAGTTTTAAGCTGGTTGGAGGAAAGTATAGAGGGGATGTCAGAGATAGCTTCTTTACACAGAGAGTTGTGAGAGCATGAAATGCGTTGCCAGCAGCAGTTGTGGAAGCAAGGTCATTGGGGACATTTAAGAGACTACTGGACTTGCATATGGTCACAGAAATTTGAGGATGCATACATGAGGATCAATGGTTGGCACAACATCATGGGCTGAAGGACCTGTTCTGTGCTGTACTGTTCTATGTTCTATGTATTTGGAAAGGCAAGGACCGATTAGGGATGGGCAACATGGCTTTGTGCATGGGAAATCATGTCTCACAAACTTGATTGAGATTTTTGAGGAAGTAACAAAGAGCATTGATGAGGGCAGAGCAGTAGATGTGATCTATATGGACTTCAGTAAGGCATTCAACAAGGTTCCCCATGGGAGACTGATTAGCAAGGTTAGGTCTCCTGGAATACAGGGAGAACTAGCCATTTGGATACAGAACTGGCTCAAAGGTAGAAGACAGAGGGTGGTGGTGGAGGGTTGTTTTTCAGACTGGAGGCCTGACCTCAGCTTACAACAGGATCTGGACCAGATGGGCCAATGGGCTGAGAAGTGGCAGATGGAGTTTAATTCAGATAAATGTGAGGTGCTGCATTTTGGGAAAGCAAATCTTAGCAGGACTTATACACTTAATGGTAAGGTCCTCGGGAGTGTTGCTGAACAAAGAGACCTTGAAGTGCAGGTTCATAGCTCCTTGAAAGTAGAGTTGCAGGCAGATAGGATAGTGAAGAAGGCTTTTGGTATGCTTTCCTTTATTGGTCAGAGTATTGAGTACAGGAGATGGGAGGTCATGTTGCGGCTGTACAGGACATTGGTTAGGCCACTGTTGGAATATTGCATGCAATTCTGGTCTCCGTCCTATTGGAAAGATGTTGTGAAACCTGAAAAGGTTCAGAAAACATTTACAAGGATGTTGCCAGGGTTGGAGGATTTGAGCTATGGGGAGAGGCTCAATAGGCTGGGGCTGTTTTCCCTGGAGCTTCGGAGGCTGAGTGGTGGCCTTATAGAGGTTTACAAAATTATGAGGGGCATGGATCGGGTAAACAGGCAAAGTCCTTTCCCTGGGGTCGGGGAGTCCAGAACTAGAGGGTATAGGTTTAGGATGAGATGGGAAGTATATAAAAGAGACTTTTTCATGCAGATGGTGGTACGTGTATGGAATGAGCTACCAGAGGAAGTGGTGGAGGCTGGTACAATTGTAATATTTAAGAGGCATTTGGATGTGTATATGAAGAGGAAGGGTTTGGAGGGATATGGGCCGGGTGCTGGCAGGTGTGACTAGATTGGGTTGGGATATCTGGTCGGCATGGACGGCTGGACCGAAGGGCCTGTTTCCATACTGTACATCTCTATCACTCTGTGACTCTAATGAGACAAAATTGCACTACAAAATATTCAATTCAGAAGCCAGAGCAAACCTTTTAATCAAAGGACACACATTCCACTAATTTATCAATTGGCATCTTGTTTCATTTCAATTAAAAATGATGTTTCTACAATGAAAACTTAATATAGAATGTGTGACTCCAGGACTCCTTTCCAAACCTGTGACCACCACCACCTAGCAGTATAAGGACAGCTGATGAATGGGAATAATGCCATCTACAAATTCCCCTCCTATAAATAAATAAAAGAATATGTGACGTGCAAGTATAGCACAGTTACCTGTGAATTCACATATACTGTCCTTTGTTCAACATGTCAATGAAGGGAATAACCATTTTAACCATCAAAATAAGTAGACCAATGCCTTGTTTTACATGTGACAAGAGAAGTTGAGTATTGACATGGGACTTGCAGAATTTCAATTCACTAGTCCATTGTAAAAGTATCTCATCAAATGTCACCCATATAAAGCAAGACAGAAGTGTCCTTCAATGAAGTGAAATTATTTTGCTTTTTCTACCTTAGCTGAATTGAAACGGTTCAGAGAAGTTTTATTTGACTTATTCCTGGGATGAAAAGTGCCCTGAAGAAGGGCTTATGCCCGAAACGTCGACTCTCCTATTCCCTGGATGCTGCCTGACCTGCTGCGCTTTTCCAGCAACACATTTCCAGCTCTGATCTCCAGCATCTGCAGACCTCACTTTCTCCTCCATGAAAAGTGTCATGTTGATGATAATAGTGCAAACACCTTCAACAATAATTACCTGTGAGTGTTAGTTACTTAAAGCAATAAAACACATTACAAGAAGCAGATATTTTAGCAAACTAACTAATTTCTGAGTGTGGAATTTGCAGATCTGCAGTAGACGAATTGCTAGGTGGAGTAATAATATTGTTTACACATAGCACATGGAGCCATTAAAGATGAGCTACTAAAGGCAAGGTACACATACAAAAACCTTCCCAAAAGGGAGTTTAATTATTGAAAATAACAAGTGAACCTCTGAATCTCTAGAGCACGTTGGAAATTTGTTGATAGATGCAGATCTCATATCTTATGATGGTGACTTTGATTTTCATGTCATCTGCATTATTGCCTGTCATTTCTCTTTGTGTTTTCAAATCTTTCTTTCATGGATTTGGGTTGGTGTCCCAGAATTTGCTCATCCTGATGCCAAGTTTTTGTTTTCCAAATGACCCACTAAATGTTTACATTTTTGACGATCTGTTGAGTCGCTCAAATCTACTTGATATTTACTACTTTATTTCTGAAAAGCTTTCAGCTAATTTAGAACCTTCTGGTTTTACAATCTAGATCCTTCTAATTCTATCCAAGTTTCAATCTTCAGTTGCGCCAAGTATTTTTCTTTCTAAACAATGCCAATCACTGTGGCTTATTTGAGTTCTTTCATTGAAGTATCCCACTGGCATTTATTTCTTAAAGAGCTGTCATGTGAGTGATTTGTGACTCATTGTCATGTGCAATGTACATCTCTGTCTCTTTCTGCAGGTCTATAATTTTCTCCAGTGTTTTTAGATTAGGTTACTTGCAGTGCGGAAACAGGCCCTTCGGCCCAACAAGTCCACACCGACCTGCCAAAGCACAACCCACCAGACCCATTCCCCTACATTTACCCCTTCACCTAACACTACAGGCAATTTAGCATGGCCAAATCACCTAACCTGAACATTTTTGGACTGTGGGAGGAAACTCACGCAGACACGGGGAGAATGTGCAAACTCCACACACTCATTCGCCTGAGGCAGGAATTGAACCCAGGTCTCTGGCGCTGCGAGGCAGCAATGCCACCATGCCACCCACCATGTTGCTGAAGGTAATATTTCTGCAGTAGTTCCTGCAGAGCCTGATCTGTTTTACATTCACATTTCTATAAATTGTCAATCTTTTCACTGGTTCAACACTGAAGGTTGAAGGTTGTTCAGCTTTCTTTCTTTCTCTTCCAGTTCTTCATTCACTTTTGAGCTGAGCAGAGGCATTCTCCTAAAGGCTTCAGAGAAGTTATTTTTAAGCTTGAATTTGTCCTGAGCAACTTATGCAACCTTTACCTTTTCAATCTTCATTTCTTGCTCCACAACAGAAACTGAAATTTATTTGCACTAATTCAGAAGAAAGCAAAATGTTCCATTCTTCTTTCATATTCATTTTTCCATGTCTGTTTTGAAAAGTTTGCTGCAGTTTCTGTTATGTCTGTTATGTTAGACTGATTCCATTGATTGTAACTTGTGTGTGGTCATAGCATCCAATTGCTGGTACAGCAGTGTCTACTCTGCAGAACATCTGCAGTGTCCAGGCAAATTGATTGACTGATTCCATTCCAGTATTAAGTGGAAATCAAAACAGAAATTGCTGAAAAAGGACAACAGGTCTGGCAGCATCTGGGGATAGAAATCAGAGTTAACATTCTAGGGTGAGTGACTCTTCCTCAGAACACAGTAATTTTGGTTTTCATTTCTGATTTCCATTACCCATTGTACTTTTGACTTTTCCTTTCCCCAGTATTAGGTAGTCCTGCACATGGAATTGGTGAACCATTGCTAGAAAATTTACTTTCAGACGTTTTGCCATGGCTTCCAATGTCTGTCACTGCATGCTTCTTTAGAACTTGCATATTGGCACTTGACGTGTGTCATTCTTAGCTAATTAAAAATCTTCACCAGTTTTCTGATAACAGATAATTTGAATTTTTTTCAAACACTTCAGACAGTGTGATGACTTTGTTGTTTCCCTCAATATTTGCAGTGTGAAACAAGTGTTCACTGATCCTCATGGCCTTCATCAGATTCTTGCTCGTCAACAATTTGATGCATATGATTTTCACAGGATCCCAAATGGTCTTGAATGTAACATGAAGGTGTTTCTTGTGTGTGGTCTGCTTGAAGTGATGCATAGTCTATGTTTGAATGGTACTGTGAATGTGTCAACCTAAATTTGTATTGAAGACTTGTTAAACTTTCCTGTGATGCAAAGATCACTTTGTATTTCCATACAATTTTGAATAGTACTTCAATACTATTCAAAGTTTGTGAGAAGATTTGTAGCTCAGGTGCTCGTTGCTGTGGTTCTGTTCGCCGAGCTGGAAGTTTTTGTTGCAAACGTTTCGTCCCCTGTCTAGGTGACATCCTCAGTGCTTGGGAGCCTCCTGTGAAGCGCTTCTGTGGTGTTTCCTCCGGCATTTATAGTGGCCACTATAAATGCCGGAGGAAACACCACAGAAGCGCTTCACAGGAGGCTCCCAAGCACTGAGGATGTCACCTAGACAGGGGACGAAACGTTTGCAACAAAAACTTCCAGCTCGGCGAACAGAACCACAGCAACTTCAATACTATATATTTTCCTTTTGACAAGCAAATCATTTTGGAAAGTTTCCACATAGGGTTAATGTGATCACCAACTCAACAGTTTTATTTACTAGCTTCCTATTTGAAAAATCATGTCACAAGCATTTTACCCTTCATTTTGTCATGAAACAATCCATGGATTCTGTTGGATTCTAGAACAAAAACAAAGAACAAAGAAAATTTACAGCCCAGGAACAGGCCCTTCGGCCCTCCAAGCCTGAGCCGATCAGAATGTACTGTCTAAACCTAAGCATGTACTGTCAATTCCTAAGCATCTATATCCCTCAGCTCCCCACTTACTCATGTATTTGTCCAGACGCATCTTAAATGAATCTACCATGCCTACCTCTACCACCTCTGCTGGCAACGCATTCCAAACACCCACCACCCTCTGTGTGAAGTATTTACCGCGTATATCTCCCTTACACTTTCCACCTCTCACCTTGAAAGTGTGACCACTCGTTATTGAATCCTTCACCCTGGGAAAAAGCTTGTCTCTATCCACCCTGTCTATACTCTTCATGATTTTGTAAACCTCAGTCAGGTTCCCCCCTTAATCTCCTTTTTTCTAATGAAAATAAATCTAACCTACTCAACCTTTCTTCATAGCTAGCACTTTCCATACCAGGCAACATCCTCATGAACCTTCTCTGCACCCTCTCCAAAGCGTCCACATCCTTTTGATAATGTGCCGACCAGAACTGTACACAGTATTCTAAATGCAGCCGAACCAATGTCTTGTACAATTTTAACATGACTTGCCAGCTCTTATACTCAATATCCCGTCCAATGAAGGCAAGCAGACTATATGTCTTCTTGACCACTCTATCCACCTGTGCAGCAACCTTCAGGGTACAATGGACCTGCACTCCCAGATCTCTCTGCCCATCAACTTTTCCCAAGGCTCTTCTGTTCATTGTGTAATTCGCTCGAGAATTAGTCTTGCCTAAATGCATCACCTCACATTTGTCTGGATTGAAATCCATCTGTCACTTTTCCGCCCAACTCTCCAGTCTATCTATATTCTCTTGTATTCTCTGACAGTCCCTTATGCTTTCTGTTACTCCACCAATCTTTGTGTCATCTACAAGCTTGCTGATCATATCAATAGTGCCCTCTTCCATATCATTTATGTATGTTACAAACAACAATGGCCCCAATACTGACCCCTGTGAAACACCACTGGTCACCCTTCTCCATTTCAAGAAACTCCCTTCAACTACTACTCTCTGTCTCCTGTTGCTCAACCAGTTCTTTTTCCACCTAGCTAGAACACCCTGCACACCATGTGATTTCACTTTCTCCATTAGTCTACCATGGGGAACCCTTTTCAAATGCCTTACTAAAGTCCATGTATATGACATCAACAGCCCTTCCTTTATCTATCGACTTGGTCACTTCCTCGAAGAACTCTATGAAGTTGGTAAGGCACGATCTCTCCCGCACAAAACCATGTTGCCTATCACTGATAAGCCCATTCTTTTCTAAATATAAATAGATCCTATCCCTCATTACCTTCTCCAACAACTTTCCCACCACTGACGTCAGGATCACTGCTCTGTAGTTACCCGGAATATACCTACTACCCTTCTTGTACAGAGGGACAACATGAGCAAGCCTCCAGTCCTCTGTCACCTCACCTGTGTTTAAGGATGCCACAAAGATATCTGTCAGGGCTCCAGCTATTTCCTCTCTCACCTCCCTCAGCAACCTGGGATAGATCCCATCCGGTCCTGGGGATTTGTCCACCTTAATAACCTCTCGCCTACCCAAGACATCTTGCCTACTTACGTCAACGTGATCCAGATTAATCAAACTTCTCCCTCTAATCTCAACATTCATCATGTTCCTCTCCTCAGTGAACACTGATACAAAGTAATCATTCAGAATCTCACCCATTCTCTCAGGTTCGACACACAGCCTTCCTTCATTATCCTTTAGTGGACCAATCCTTTCTCTAGTTTGCTTCTTATATAAGAATAAAATGCTTTGGGATTCTCCTTAAATCTGCTCACTAAAGCTATTTCATGACCCCTTTTAGCCCGCTTGATTCCTCGTTTTAGTCTTGTCCTACTCTTCCAATATTCTTTGAGAGCCCGTTCTGTTCTTAGCTGCCTAGACCTTATCTGTGCTTCCCTTTTCCTCTTGGCTAGTTGTACAATTTCTCCTATCATCCACGGTTCACGAATCTTGCCCTTCCGATCCTTTGCCTTCAATGGGACATGCCTATCCTGCACTATCTTTAACCTATTTTTGAAAGCCTCCCACATCTCAAATGTGGACTTTCCTTCAAATAGCTGTGTCCAATTCACATTTGATATAATTGGCCTTGGCCCAGTTTAGTACTCTTTCCTTAGGACCACTCTCTTCTTTATCTATGAGTATTCTAAAGCTTACAGAATTATGGTCACTGTTTCCAAAGAAATCCCTCACCGCAACTTCTACCACCTGGCCTGGCTTGTTCCCCAGTACCAGGTCCAATATGGCCCCTTCCCTCATTGGACTATTGACATACTGTTCTAGAAAGCTCTCCTGGAGGCTTCTTACAAATTCTACCCCATCCAGACCTCTGATGTTAAGTGTATCCCAGTCAATTATATGAATTTTGGTCAATTAATATAAAAGATTAATCTGATTCTGAATTGATCTACCCATGTGGACCATGTCTTTTGGGGTTCTTTTAACTATTCAGCTGTGAAGTTTGATGTGTGCCAAGTTTGTGTAAATATTAATTCCCAATTACTGACCAAATCTTAATAGCTTGATTAACTGCATCAGACGTACATGAATCAAAAAATGATAGCTAAAAATATGGTTTAAATGATATCAGGAACTATGCTGTGCCTCAATTCAAGTTGGAGGTTCAGACAGACTAAAATATTACCGAAATTATGACAATATGCCTTTGACATTTTCTTGCTTGCTATCAAATTGTCACACCCTTTTCACTTTCCTTTCTTGAGTGAATTAAACAGGCCTCTTTTAGGGATTTGTCTGCTTTACCAGAAGCTATGTTTTTAACACCCTCTGAAACACCAATAAAGATATCAAAGATTTAAGACTACTTAGAGTGTAATCTATCTCTTTATAAATATTTGTCTGCTTACGAACATCTATGCTTTTAACTTTCTCCAATACTAATGAATGAGGACATTGAAGTTGTCTCACACATTTTAGCTCAACACAAGAGTGCCAGTCATGTGTTCTAGCTGTAGATTAGCTTGCTTACTGAATGTTCAGCATGATAAACCTGCGATGATACTGTGGCTTTAAGATGTGTATTTTATCCTGAATATCTTTGTGAAGAAAGGTTGAGATACAGCTGCCGAGCAGTGGATTAACGCCAATACAGTAAACAGTTTGTGAGACCTTGTGTTTTTTTAAAGTTGGAACAATAGAAGCAGCCTGAATTGATGGGGGTCAAGCTCCCACAGAACCAGGATTTTTTGTTTTAGCTTTCTGCACTTGCTGAGGTCTTGAAGATGGATGTGGAGGCTCTTTATCCCCTCTCAGTTACAGCTAAAAGCTGGCACCTTCTTCCTGCTACTGGACATGTGCAGACAATCTGTTTTACTGAATTTGCTTTGCCAAGGATGTGTTTATAGGATGTTACTATATTAAATCAGTTAATTAGTATATAAATATTATCTTGTGAAGCATTTTGATCAAGTTATAAGTAAGTCAATTCTTTTCTTTTCATTTTGTCTGTAGTGTAAAAATAAAATATGATTAAAGTCAAGTACTTTGACCAACTGAATTGCATCTAGAACACATTGCTTGACACTTACTTTTAAATTAAGAAAATGTTACAGTCCAGACTGTCTTCTTAATCTACTTTGAGGGAGTTTGTTCTGGTTCATACCAAGGCCTAAATACTGTGATGCTTTTCCCCACTATTTACCATGTCATGTTATTGGCAATAATCTCATAATCATTTGTTCACTGAGGATAAATTAACTCCACAGTAAAACATATTCTCAGCAATCTTTACAGCAAACCAACTGATTTGTGAGTGTCATCCAGCAAACCCATTGCAAAACAGTTGCAACGTATACATGTACACCCAACAGATGGCGTTCTTAATTGTGAACTTTTCTTAAGACAAGATACCCATACAACAAAGGGCTTAGCTTCTGAAAAATAAGGTTGAACAGGTTGAGCCTCTGTGCCTTAGAGTTTACAAAAATAAAGGGTGATCTTACTGAAACATCTTCGATCTTGAAGGAACTTTATGAAACCTGAAATATTTTCCTTTTGTGGAGAGATTAGAAATAGAAGAAACAATTTAAAAATAAGAGATCTCACTTTTAAGATTTCGAAGAAGAATTGTTTTCTCTCATCCTTATAAGCCTATGGAATTCTCTTCACCAGAAAATCATGGAGGCTGAGTAATTGAGTTTATTCAACACTCAGTGAAGATACTTTTGATAGACAAGAGAGCCAAGGGATTTGATAGAAGAAAGGAGAATGGAGTTGGGACCACAATCACATCAGCCATGGTTTCATTGATTTTATTTGATTTATTCCTGTCTTTTGTACCATGGTACAATGAAGACTGCTATTTACGTAGTTTATAGGCAGATTGTACTATACAATTGCATCAGAATAACAGAACAGAGTGAGGATACAGCATTACAGCTGCTGAGAGGGTATGGAGAGATCAACATGAACATTTAAGAGGTACATTCAAAAGTCTGATAACAGTGGGGAAGAATCTGTTCTTGAATTTGTTCATACATATATTCAAACTTTAATATTTTCTGCCCAGTGGAAGATGGTAGAAGAGAGTATGACTGGGGTGGTGGTGGAGGGGGGGTTGGGGGGTGCTTTGATTATGGTGGTTGCTTTCAGTGTGCAGCAGGAGGGAAAGATGAAGTCAATGGATGTGAAGTTGGTTTTTATGATGGACAGGGCTGTATTCATGACTTTCTATCATTTCTTTCAGTCTTGGGAAGAGCAGTTGCCATGCCACACTGTGATGCAACCAATTTGATGCCAAATTTTCTGAGCCTCCTGAGGAAGTAGAGACATGTTTGTGCTTTCTTGATGGTAGTGTCAATGTGGATGGACTAGGACAAATTGTTGGTTATCATCACTCCCAGGAACATGACACTTTTGACTATCTCCACCTCAGCAACTTTGATACAGACTTGGGCTTGCATTCCACTCTGCCTCCCAAAGTCAATGACCATCTCCTTCACTTTGATGTTGATAGAGAGATTATTGTCTTTGTATCATGCTGTTAAGCTCTCAGTCTCCTTCCTGTACTCCATCTCTTCATTGTTTGAAATCCGACCTACAATAGTGGTGTCGTCAGCAACTTTGTAAATGGAGATGGTGCAGAATTTGGCCACACAGTGATGTGTGTATAAGGAGTATAGTAGGGAGCTGAGTATGCAGCCTTGAGGGCACATGTGTTGAGAATTGTCATGGAGGAGGAGTTGGCGCCTATCCTTACTGATTACGGTCTAGGGGTCAGAAAATTGAGGATCCAATTACAGAAGGGGAAGCAGAGACCTCGGTCTTGGAGTTTGGAGATGGGTTTGTTTGGAAATATGGTGTTCAAGGCCATCAATCAGTAGGAGCCTGACATAGGTATCCTTGTTGTTCAGATATTCCAGGGATGAGTGTAGGGTCAGGGAGATGACTTCTGCCATTAGATCTGTTGTGAATCTACTAGGCGAATTGCAAGGGATCAAGAAAATTTTGGAGGCTGAAGTTAAAGTGAGCCATGACCAACCTCTGAAAGTATTTCATAATTATGGATGTCAGGGCCACTGGGCAATAGTCATTGAAGCACACTACATTAATTCTCTTTGGCACTGGAATGATGGTTGTCATTTTGAAGCAGGATGGGACTTCAGATCATGGTAGAGATCTCTGCAAATATTTCTGTCAGCTGTTCCATGTAGGATCCGAACGCATGCCCGGGATCTCCAGCCAGGCCAGTTCATGGAGTTCACCCTTAAGAAGGCTGAGCTGACGTCTGCAGCAGTGACTGAAGGTGCAGGTGCCGCCAAGGCTGTTGGCGTAGGTGACACCATTTCATTGTTCTTCTGTTCAAAACAAGTGTAAAATACATTGAGCTCATCAGGTATGGCTGTATTGTTACCTGCAATTCTGGGCAACTTCGCTTTTTAGCCCATCATGTTGTGTAAGCCTTGCCACAATTTTTTTTTAATTTCAAAATATACTTTATTCATAGAAATAAATCTTTGGTACCTGTACAATTGGTCATGCTGTTCATATATATACATTGCATGTCTTAACATTACAGAGAACAGATTGAGTTATTCGAATTTACAGTTATCATATTTACAGTTCTGTTTATTAACCATCCCGTCTCTTAGTATTTAGCTAACGCTCCGGCGGGACCCAACTACTGAGTGGGCCCCCTATTATACGATAGCAAAGGAACCTTCTTTAACCCCTTGTTTTTGGGGTTACCATTGTCCATTTGACTGTCCTGTCTCTGGGGTAGCTGTCTGCATCCCCATGGTGAGCACAAACTGCTGGACCCTTGCTGGGCTGAGGTAGCTATCCAGCTCCTCACTGGGGTCATTTACCCGCTCTAATGTCATTGAGCCAAGGCAAGGGTCCGCACCGTCCAGTTCTGTGTCTGACAGTGGGACTGTCAGAGGATCACGGCTCTCTGTTACCTGTAGCTGTGGGCTGTGGGTACTCCCTGGTTCTCACTGGGTGGAGGGTGGACTTCGGGGGGTCCGTTGTTTCCTGCCCTCCTCTTCACCTACGGCGCTCTGTCTCTTCTTCTGGTGATGACCTTCCTTGCACCCGTCTTCACCATCCGAAGAGCTGGCCGTCCCTCCCTTGTTGTTTCCCCCTTTGCTGGTACGCTCTGGGGGCCTGGCAGGATTTTCTTTTCCTGTTTTTAACAGGTATCCACTCCTCTGCCTTCTCGATTACCTCCTCCTCCATTGCTTCCATCTGCCCAGCTGGAGGTAGGATCAGCTGCTGTGTCTCTCCGCTGGCTGCTGCCTCCTCCGCTCCAGCTTGCTCTTCTTTCTGGGTGCCACCAGACTCCGTTTCCCTGCTGACTGGGTGGACCTTGCTGGTCTTTGCGGGTCCACGGCTCACATTGCCACCTCCGGTCATCTGTGCGTAAGTGGGCCCCCCCTCCCCCCCCACCGTCTTGGGCAGGTCTTATACATGTGGTCCGCCTCTCCGCACAGGTTGTGGCTCTTTGCTTCCTGACAGTCCTTGGTCAGGTGACCCTCCTGTTTGCAGTTCCTGCAGATGGTAATCTTGCAATCTGCTGCCATGTGTCCCGACTTCCCGCAGATTCGGCACACTTTCAGCTGCCCTGCATGTGTCAGGTAGCCTCTGCTCCCTGCAATTGCGAAGCTCGAGGGTGAGTGAAGGATGTTCCCATTGTCATCAACCCTCAGGGTTACCCTAACCTGCCGCTTACTGGTCCAGATCCCGAAAGGGTCGACCACATCAGTGCTTTCTCCTTCGACTTGGACGTACCTTCCCAGGAAGGTCAGGACATCAGCCACTGGAACATAGGGGTTGTACATATAGATTGTAACAACCCAACTCCTCCATGCAGGAAGCACACACAACAGGATCGCCGATAAGATGAAGAATAACAGCTCCCCTGCCTTCTCCTTGAAGACCTTCAGGAGCTGCTCACACTGCTTCACACTCCTAAAGGTCACGTTGAAGTAGCCTGCCCCAGGGAGATCCTGTAGGCAGTACACATCCTTTTTTTTAATTTCAAAAATATACTTTATTCATAAAATATTTTGACGATCTGTACAACTGGACATGCCATACATATGTAAACATTCTATTTGTTTGCATACCGAAAACAGAGTAATCATTCCTATTTACAGGACTGTACGATTACATTTTTAGCTGAGGCGTCAGCAGGGCCCAAATGACTGCGCGGGGCCCCTGTTCTTCTTTAGGCAGGCTGATGTTACACAGTGGTCTTTCCCCACCGCGCCTTGGTGGCAGCTGCCCCAAGCTTCAGCGCATCCCTCAACACGTAGTCCTGGACCTTGGAATGTGCCAGTCTGCAACACTCAGTCGGGGTCAACTCCTTCAGCTGGAAGATCAACAGGTTTATGACAGCCCAGAGAGCGTCCTTCACTGA
>NC_057724.1:49560792-49607623 GCF_004010195.1 Chiloscyllium plagiosum
ACCTTAGTACGTAGTGACACTTGGTGTTTGCGTACAGCTTGATGCAGCCACACACAAAGGTGGCCATCAGGGTGAGGGTGGCATTGGGTGTATTTTTTCCCCCGTTGCCCAGATCTTTATACAGTGAGTCCCTTCGGACCCGGTCCATCTTTGATCTCCATATAAATTGGAAGATGGCCCGGGTGACTGCAGCGGCACAGGTTCTGGGAATAGGCCAGACCTGTGCCACGTATAATAGCAATGACAGTGCCTCACACCTGATGACCAGGTTTTTTCTCGCGATGGAGAGCAATCGTAGCTTCCATCTGCCCAGTTTCTGCCTCACTTTGCTGATACGCTCCTCCCAAGACTTGACGCACGCCCCAGCCCCCCCGAACCAAATACCCAGCACCTTCAGGTGGTTGGTCCTGACGGTAAAGGGGATCGAGGATTGGTCGGCCCAGTTCCCGAAGAGCATGGCCTCACTATTGCCTTGGTTTACCTTGGCCCCCGAGGCCCGTTCGAACTGGTCACATATACACGTGAGTCTGCGCACAGACAGTGGATCCGAGCAGAAAACGGCGACGTCATCCATGTATAGGGAGGACTTAACCTGCAAGCCCCCTCTGCCAGGAATAGTCACCCCTCTCAGGCTCGCATCCTTGCTGATGGACTCAGCAAATGGCTCTATGCAGCACACAAACAAAGCAGGAGAGAGAGGGCAGCCCTCTGCAGCAAACCCACATCATCCCAACAGTACTTTCTTGATGAACAGGGTCCGATCAACTGGTGTACGATCCTCCACCTTCTTCACAGTCACCCTGACTGTATTGTAAATCCCCTGTCCAGGGCTGCGAGCGGCTGCTGAGGCCATAGCTCTAAGGTTGGCTGGTACATGAATTGGAGTTAGGCCGAAGCCAGCATGAAGATCCACCAAGAGCAGGTCAGCACAACCAAACGACCCTCCAACGTCCAATCATGATCCAGCAATGATCTTGACGAGCTCTTACAACTTGCCACTCATCACCTGTTCTGATAAGAACAAGCACTTGATCTTAGCCAAAAGGCTTTGCCACAAATGACAGGTGTCCATGTGAAATTATTCTGGATGTTAAGCTTATTTTTGTATTGCTTTTTGGTGTCTCTGGTGGCCTTGCAGGTGTCATATCTAGATTCCTGTGTAGGTCAGGGTTGCCTGACTTGAACACCTCAGACCTGGAGGGAGTGCATCTCCGTTTCGTCTCGGGTTTCCGGTTGGGGAACACTCAGATTAACCTTTTTAGCATGCAGTTATCTATACAACTACTAATGAGGTTCGTAACAGTAGTAGCTTATTCATTTTGGTAGGCTGCTGAGTTCTTGACTGCCATCGACTCTCGGCAGTCCCGTAGAAGTCTTTCTGTTTCTTCAGACCAACACTACACTACTTTTTGTGGTTTGTCCTTATGCTTCAATTTCTGCTTTGAAGCCAGGAGAAGGAGCATCATGGTATGGTCTGATTTTCCAGAATACATGCAGGGGAAGGAGCAGTAGGCATCTTTGATGGTTGTGTAGCAATGGGCTACTATGTTCAGATCTGTGATGGAACAGGAGACATATTGAGTTTCAGAAGGGTTGTGTTCTTTACTCCTGAATTAAGATCCTATAATGCCAAGTGTCTGAGCTTGAAACATTTCAATATATTTGTCAAAATAAGAAGTTTGATTTCACTCTGTATATATTCAAATTGTTGCATTCTACTGGAAGTGATGTGATGGAATTCTGTGGCTGAATTTCTATCCATATTCCTTTCGAGTAATTAGCATGAACAATATGCCATCAAATCTTGTTGTTACTTCTCAGAAAAGTTAACGAGGTCTGTTTCATGGTTCCAAATGTAATTTATGGGGGACAATCCTGCATTTTGCTTTATCTCAAGAGGGAAGCTCAACTCATCGTTTGTACCTGTCTTTGATCTGATGCACACATTACTAGCATTGACAAATATGAGCATTACTCAGAAAGAGTACTATTTTGTTGGAGGATTACACCTGCCATAAGATATGAGATTTAATGTCACTTAGAAGCAATTGAAAATGTGGATTCTAGTTTATTCCAGTGTAGGGAAGAAAATGATTTGGTAAAATCAGCCAAACTAATGTTTGTAGTTGCCTCAATATTTTCTGACATAAATGTCTGAGAATGGTGGATTTCCTTTTATAAAGAAATTATTCTCTCTTCCCATAATTTCAATTCCTCTTAACTTGACAGAGTGACTCTTGCTTAAGAAATAGTCCCATGATACATTCCTTTACTTTGTCAAAGTTGATTGTCAATCGGCTTTTTGGTCAGAGCTGGGTGATGAAAGATCATTGCCAGATATAATGCTATTTTCACATAATGCTCACACTTCCACACTTTTTATCTAAAGTCATTCAATTCTAACCTAGTGGATAGCAGAAATAGTTGATTATTTACGAACACAGAAGTCATTTCTCATTTCATAATTCTGACCCAAGTGGAATTAACTGATTCAACAGATTAGAAATCAAGATCTTGGACTGTTTTATTTTTGTTTGTTCTTTAAAACAATGAGGAGAAAAAACTTTTAAACAAAGGTTTGTGATATATTTGTGCCTACACCCAATAAGAGTGCCCCTTCAACACAAATACCATACTGTTGATCAAAAATGTTATTTTATCAGAGAAGTGAGAATTTGCAGTGATTTTTGTAACATGATTTTTATAGAAAACACAACTTATATGGTTAAAATCCTGTTTAAGTGAGTGAAGAAATGAAAAGCAATAACTTTCACCATGTTAAATTCCCTGATACATTTATAAGGTTAAATAGTTTTTCACTTTGCTTTTTGAAAACTTAAATGGATCGGTATCAGAATAGCAATTTGCGGTTCAATTTTCTCAGATTTTCACCAAATGGTTTTGTCTGTTACATTCATTTAGTGGTCTGCCATAGCCCATGTCAAATTTTCTCACACAATCATTCACTCTTCAGATGACTCATTATGCAGTTGACCGCCACATCATCCAGCTTGTCTACTCAAGAGTGTTCCCACTGGTGTCATATTTAGAACTCAGTTCCACAGCATTTAAGGCCATTCAGTTTTAACTGCCTTTCACACTGTGGCCCTGCATTCTTACTCTGAATGACTTGGCAAAGAAAGGCATATCAGCTCCTCACTTTGCCAACAGAGATCCTGAGGTCTTGATGGATAGTGTAGAAAGAAAGGCAATGTTTCAGTGGCTGTGAGGCACAGCCGACCTGGACTAAGATACTGCCTGGGTAAGTGCCATCTCTAGAGTCAAATGTAACACACTGCAATGTCTAAAAAAGATAATTGAACTGCTATTTTTGTTTCTCTGTGGCCTCATACTCAGAGCTATGATTACATATTCTAACTCTACCATTGCACATGCCTCTCACCAAGACTCATAATCTGCAATTCACTCACTATTTTGTGCAACGTGTCTGCTCAATGACTCTCAGTCATGTTATTCTCCCAAACAATTGTAGCCATGAGCTAGTCTGATGCTAAATAAAGGGCTTATCAAATTTACACTTTTAATAAGGAACAGTTTCTTGGCCAAAAATTGTTATGAAAATAAATGTAGCCGCAAATGTTTTGCAACAGAAGTGAAAATCTATTCTCAAATATAGCTTTCTTGTCTGAAAGGAATCCTGCCGAGTGAAGACAGATGCAATTAACTTTATCTCTGTTACATGTGTCACAACAATAACCTAGAGCCATCCCTCTCAAAGTTGCTTTGATGCATTGTCAACATGTTGCCTCTTTAAAAATTTGGGCATGATTTTCAAATGTTGTCAGTTTTTGTCACTCCTGTTCATGATTCTCTTGCAAAACTTGACTCCATAAATCAAATCATAGCCAATTTGCAAAAATTTCTTAAGTTAACGGTATAAAAATATTCTAAGTTGCATTTCCTGTCCAGGGACAGCTGTCACAACTCAATCTCTGCACACTCTGACCTTCAGTATTTTAACTTGTAGATTTGCAGAAATACGTGGAAATACAAAGTGCTTCCTATACATTGTGTGAACGAAAAGAGCAAAAATTGCACTTTACTTGTTAACTTGGAGGAACAATATTCTGGGAAACTGCAGGAGATTTTTTTTTCAAAATCATATATAATATGTATATGAAATGTTGTCTTGACAGGTTGGTACATGCAGTTATGTGGACCCATAAGCAAGATCTAAACTTTGAATTATTCAATGTGACTACAAAAGCAATTGGGAAGTTAAAACACATTTTAGTTAGTCAGTGGCATCTGTTGTAGGTTAGGCCTATAATCTGTGTATGCTGATGTTATTTGTACATGGTTTCTATCATAGTTGAACAGGATTGTTAATAAATATTTTCACTCTTAAGTTGTAAAACCTTCTTCTCCTTTCACTGCTTCTGTTTGATTTTAGTTGTGTTGGCATTACAGATCCATATTTCACCAACATTTATAGACACTGCATGAGCTAAACCAGGCATAACCTATTGAGATTATTGTTCAGATAATAAAAACTTTTAAAATTGAAAGAATTAAAGATGAGTCTTTAAGATTTCAAGCAATAAGGCTGTGACTGTTTCTTTCGGCAGCTTGTTTCTTGTGGGAAGATTGTTCATACACTGTCTTGGAAGCAAATTATCTTTGTAGTTTATATGGATGGCACCCGAGGTTTTTGTCATTGACAGAGACTACCAAATACATATTTCTGTCAATTTCCACTCATCTATTCCATAATTTATAAACACAGTAAATTTGATTTTCTCCCTCCTTTGCTATTGTAATCAAAATTTTCATCAAAGACGTGACATTGCTGTATATTCCAGACTGAGTTGCTTTCATTTTGTTTATATCTCTCACTAAATAATGATCCAATGCTCTACTTCCGTAATCCAAGTTTGGACAAACACAAATTCGATAAGCTATGACTGATTTTATGGCGCCAGCAAGAATCTATTGTTTGCTTTGAATGTTACATGCTAAATGTGGAAACCTGTTGAAGATTGTTTTTAAGATGAATCCCGAGGTGTGGTTGTGTATTTACGTGTTGGATTGATTGTCTATAGAACTTAAAACTATTTGTTTGTGGATCCTTTTTTGTTGGCTATGGTCATGACGTAGCAATTTCTGGATTGGAATGCCATCTCCCATTAATCCTGCTATTCCTGCAGTTCTGTAAGTTTATCTTGCAGTGAACTGATACAATATTGAATTGATATAATATTGAGTTTTCTCTGATACTCAAAACATGTAGTCATCTCCAAATAGTTGCACCCTTTTTAACTTGTTGGACAGATCATTAGATTAGATTCCCTATGGTATGGAAATAGACCTTTTGCCCCAACAAGTCCACACCGACCCTCCAAAGAGTAACCCACTGACATCCATTCTCCTACCTATTTGCCCCTGACTGATGCACCTAACACTATGGGCAATTTAGCATGAACAATCCACTTATCCTGCGCATCTTTAGATTGTGAGAAGAAACTGGAGCACCCGAAGCAAACCCCACGCAGACATGGGGAGAACGTGCAAATTCCACACAGACAGTTGCCCAAGGCAGGAATTGAACCCAGGTCCCTAGCGCTGTGAGGCAGCAGTGCTGACTACTGAGCCACCATGCTGCTCATTCAAGTATATTATGAAGAGCAGAGGCTGCAACATTGTACCTTGGGGCAGTCCAGAAGACATCAGCAACAAATGGCTCCATAGGCTCGAATAAAAAGTCAAGAAACCTAAAGTGACAATTCTTCATGCATGAGATTAAATACTTCAAATACTGCAGGTATTGCATTAAAGTGCAATGCTATCCATAACTATTTTTACACACCTATTAGCTAGAGCTAATGGGATAATGATCATAAATTCCAACTGTTCCTAACTGGGAGCATGGAATCGAGGTGTAGCTTGCCTAGAATCACCTAGAATTACCTAAACCAACACACACGAGTGATCAAATTTGGAATCTCTCCTGGTTATCTGGCAGAGCTATGATTGGCCTAAACCAAATGAGCTGTCAGGTGACGTAAGAGATAAAATTATTTTTGGATGTCAACTCATGGAAAATACCTACCTCATGTGGCATCTTTACAAATGCCAATAAAAATGAATATTTCACTTGAATGTGATCTTCAGGTTACTCAGTATAACTTATAAAGGGTCACAAGGGGGCAGTAGTAGATTTTTTGTCAATCTGCTGTCGAGTCAACCTTTATCTTGTACATCCAGGTGAGATACATCAAAAAGCCCCAGAGGTCTCAGTGATTCTTTTTATTCTGATTAAATTATGTTCCTTTCTGATTTATATTTATGGTTGTAACATTGTATAATCTCCATATATATTGCTCATAAATTTTAGCAGACTTTGCACTTAGACCTAAAAGGAGCGTAGAATATGTGCACAATGTACTTTTGTTTCCTTTCACGTGATATTGGGATTTGAATCTGGTTCAGAATGTAGTGATGAAAGTTCCTTTTTCATTGATTTTCAGGGCTGTGTGTCCATGAGACAATTGAGGTTCAGATAAATAATTGCAGGCTCGACAAGATTAATTCATGTGGACAGTGGTAAACAAAGCGTATCATGGTTATCTAGTCTGCATTTGGGGATTGTCAGCTAGTTACCTTCAGAGATGTAAGAGGTAGATCACCATTAAATACTTGTGAACAGGAAAAGTCTTCCTTTGCTTCCGAAAACATAGTGATCACTGTGAAGAGGTTAAGAACCAGCTTTTAAACACAAGTCAATATGAGAGGATATAGTTTGCAACAATTCTTGATAATTTCTTCCTTCCTCTACACACCCTTTCCACAACTCATTCCCCACCTCAGACCTGTGGTAATCAAACCTAAGTCATATCACCCTGGCTCTGATCATGTTTTGCAAAATCTAACTTTGATAAAAAGTGATCTCTGCCCGAGCCACAACAATTTGTTAGAAAAAACTCAGCAAGTTGATGTCCACCACATCAGTCAACAACCATTCCTGAGGTCCACTGTTCTCTTGGAAGGGAACCACTTCCAGGCATCTAGCCTTATGAGCAAAAATTAAGAATCCTGATTTCTCTCATTTTATTTAATTGGAAAAGAACTGGCAGCTTTGGTATGAACTTTTTTTTAATCACATTTTTCATCTCAAACAGAATGCTTGGCAGTTACTGTTGAGCTACAGTTATGAGAATTGCATAGAATTTTATCGCACAAAGAATTTTGTCCTGACCTGTGCTGGTGGAGATCCTCTAGCTGAGTCCCCTCCAACGTTTTGCACCTAATTATGTCTGTGCAGTCTTCCATTCTTACCACACGAGCATTTATCAAGCTTCTCCTTAAAAATAAATGGAGCCTCATTTCACTGCAAGGGTGAAATGATCCTTTCTGTTGTCAGGACTCACTGGGATAATGTGCTGGGAATCAAGCTCCATTCTTTCTGGAGTCATCATGTGTGGGAAGATTTAATAAAATTACCAAAAATTCCAGTATACCTCTGTCCAAATGTGACTCAGGATTAAAGCACACCAGGTTCTTTTAGTAACAAGAAAAATACTTGAACTTTTAGAGAACAGGATTTCTAATTTATGCACTTTAAATGTTACCCTTTTTGATAAATATGCACATATAAAGAAAAAGAAAAATAGATGAAACACAAATATCAGGAAAGAAAACAAATAGTCAAGACAATACAGTTCTTTATCATGAGCTTAAATCATGAAATGAGATGGGTTAGTGTCACGATGCTTTTGATTCTTCAGTAGTGCCTTTGTGTTAACTGAACAGCAATCAGCAGTCTGTAACTCACTGATTGACTTTGGGTTTTAAAATTATTTGTTTTATTGTTTTTAAATGTAGTTTTGATGCTCTTTCAATAGAAAATTGGAGAAAACAACTTTACGAGAGAGAGAGAGAGAGAGAGGAAAGAGAAAGATTGATGCAGCCAACTTCTGGAGTCTCTTTGCTTCTCTGTGTTTAACCCCCTTCACAGGATCTGTTTAAACTGCAACCGAACCAATCAGAGATGTTCTATGCTGAGCTCTCCTGAACTCATAACTGACTGAGAACAGATAAACCAGCACAATGTCCCCAAAAACTGTCTCATATGCATCAGTGAGCTTCACTTGCTCTTCACAGCTGCAGGCTCTTCTAAAGCTGTGTCTATTTTTTTTAGATTTTCAGTCCAGTGTTGAAAAGGTAAAAAGGTTTGGTCACTTGCACTATGTATTTTCCACAGCTATTTTGAACCCTAATAACTAAGATTATTTGAACAATTAAATTGTCTAGTTACCCATCCTATTCTTTTTTTGGCAAGTTTCAATGTCACCTACCATATGCAGAAGCTAAAATGGAATATCATGTTCCAAGTGAAGGTCTATCAATGTACTGTGAAAGGATGAAAGAGCATGTTTAATCTAATAGTCAATGTCCAATGACTCACCTTAACAGACTATTCATTCTTACTGTTGCAAATTGACATTGCTCATGAACCTTTGCACATAAACCTTTGCGCTAAATTGCTCAGAAAACTTTCAGTATTTTCTTCCTTCAATACTTTCCCTAATGTGTGGGTATAGGTTGGGTATTATGTTGCATTTAAAATAATTAATCTAACTTGATCACCAAATGTATGACAAAATTATTCTCATTGCTGCTTCATAAACTGAACACATTACGGACAATGATAGAATCATAGAATCCCTTCAGCGTGAAAGCAAAGCATTTGCCTCATCGTGTCCACACTGACCTCCTAAGACCATCCCACCCAGACCAACCCATCCCTGTAACCCTGCATTCCCCACAGCTAATCAATTTAGCCTGCACCTTCCTGGATACTATGGGCAATTTAGAATAGCCAATCTGCCTAACCTGCACATCTTCGCACTGTGGGAAGAAAGAAGAGTGCCCGGCCCAAACCCACGCAGACACGGAGAGAATGTGCAAACTCCACACAGACAATTGCCCAAGGCTGGTATTGAACCTGGGCCGCTGGTGCTGTGAGGCAGTAGTGCTAACCACGAGACATTTTGCCATCCATAAGCCACTGTGCCGCCTGTGATCTTCATCACTGCAACACATTCACTCCCATGAGACCCTGCCAAAACACTCTTGCTCATTTGGGCCAGTATAAGTAGTTCAACTGGCAGAATGCACTTCGGGCTTGGTGATTCAAATTTCATGGCCAATTCCTGTCACTGAGCAGTTCAGAAACAGATAACAAGAAAACAGAAAATGTTGGGGTACTAAAATTAGCTTAACAGGAACAAAATGGATGAGAAAACTCTCAAGTGTTGGAAATCTAAAATTAAAAATGTTGTTGCTGAAAAACAACTCAGTTAACGTCTAAAAAAAATTATTTTGTTTGTTGAGACCCTCAACCAAAACAAAGTGGAGGAAACTCAAAAAAACGTAACAGGGAGGGGCCACAAGCTGCGGTGACTTCTTCAATAAAGGCATTGCCTATAAAATGGATTATTCAGATTCGAGAAAGACCAGTACAATGTTACCATGAAGTTACAATCACCTAAATCAGGAATTTTAATATTTATCAGAGCAAACTGACATATTTATTGTTCTGAGTTCTGTAACCATGTTTCATTTAATAACTGAAATGTAACCAATAATCTGAAACACTTCTTTGCAGATTGTCTGCACTGTATTGTATCGAATACGTGAGCAACTAGAAACCAGAAATTCTGTAAGACCTTTGAAAATAAGCTGATTTGAATTCCCTTAATGTTGTTGCTGTTCTGGATGATTATTAGTGCAAGTAGAGAAGAGGGAAGTGTGGTGGTAACAGTTCTTTTTAAGTTCATTTTACCAGAACTTTGTGACAAAACCCCTTTAAGGAGTTGTCAATTAATTAATTCAAATCATCTGTTTAATTAGTTATTTGGATTCCAAAGGCATTTTTGGAAGCAGGTGAGACCAGACTTGTTGGTTTCAGGTACATGAAATGTAATCTATGTTTCTGTAAATAAAAGCTTGTAAGTGTATAAATATGAGATGCCAGTTTTCTATCCTTCAGAGGCTGAGTTCAGATGTTATATTTGCAACTAATAATCTAATAGTCTAGACAAAGAATCCAGAGAACATGTGTTCAAATTACACCATGGAAGTTATGTGTTTTAATTTAGGTTATGTAAAAAGTAAACAGGTTGGTATTAATTGAAGTAGACCTGAAGCTGCTTAATGTTCTGATTATTCAAACCAAAGTGGTTGACTATTAAGTTAATTGTATCAAATCACCAATTGCATGGACTGTAGCTGTTCAAGAAGATGATGCAGCACCACATTTTCATGGCAATAAATGTTAGTGTTGTCAGTGGCACTTACATTCTGAAAGTGAATTTATTTTGAAAACAAAACATTTGTGTACTGTTCAATTGTGTGGCAAATATAAACTATTGAATTTTAATTTCCATCTTCTGAGACCAGAGACCCTTATGACTTAAAAAGGAAGAACCATAGACCCAAATTGGCTATGTAGTCAAATTTTCAAATGAGACAAATGAGACAAATGAGACAAATTTTCTGGACAAAGCAGTCCCCTTGTTTGACACCACAGCCACAGATATTCACTCCCTCCACCACGGACACTGAACAGCAGTAGTGTGTAGCAACCACAGATGCAATCCAGAAATTTATCAAGGTTCCTTTGACAGAACCATCACTATTTAGAAGGACTAGGTTAGCAAATCCATGGAAACACCACACAATCTCCAGTTGACCCCCAGCCTTTTACCATTCTAAGTTGGAAATATATTATTGTTCCTTCACTGTTGCTGATTCAAAATCATGATGTACACTCCCAAATGGCTTTGCTGGTAATATCTACAGCAAGTCGACTACAACGATTGAAAAGCTAGATTTCCACCACCACCTTCAGGGCAGTAGAAATGGACAATAATTGCTGGCCCAGCGAGTGAGGCCCAAATCCCACGAGTGAACTTCGGAGAGAAGTAATTCTGTGAGACCCATGCAGAATAACAGCATTGAGATTATTATTGAATATGAGCAGGGATATACTTCTGAGCCTCTATAAAAACCACATTTGGGGAGTTGTGCACAGTTTTGTGCCTTATATCTCAGGAAGGATGTACTGACCCTGGAGAGTGTTCAGAGGAGGTTCACAAGAATGGTCCCAGGAACGAAAAGCTTAACATGCGAGGAATATTTCAGGACTCTGGGTCTATACAGGTTGGGTTTTGGAAGGATTTAGATCAGTGAGCCTGATGTCGGTGCTGGGCAAGTTGTTGGAGGGAATTCCAAGGGACAGATTTACATGTTTTTGGAAAGGCAAGGACCGATTAGGGATAGTCAACATGGCTTTGTGCATAGGAAATCATGTCTCACAAACTTGATTGAGTTTTTTGAAGAAGTAACAAAGAGCATTGATGAGGGCAGAGAAGTAGGTGTGCTCTATATGGACTTCAGTAAGGCGTTCGACAAGGTTCCCCATGGGAGATTGGTCCACAAGGTTAGATCTCTTGGAATATCGGGATAACTAGCCATTTGGATACTGAACTGGCTCAAAGGTAGAAGACAGAGGGTGGTGGTGGTGGGTTGTTCTTCAGATTGGATGCCTGTGACCAGTAGAGTGCCACAAGGATCAGTGCAGGATTCACTACTTTTCAGCATTTAAATGAATGATTTGGATGTGAGCATAAGAGGTACAGTTAGTAAGTTTGCAGATGACACCAAAATTGGAAGTGTCGTGGACAGTGAAGAGGGTTACCTCAGATTACAACAGGATCTTGACCAGAGGGGCCAATGGGCTGAGAAGTGGCAGAAGGAGTTTAATTCAGATAAATGTGAGATGCCCCCTGCATTTTGGGAAAGCAAATCTTAGCAGGACTTATACACTTAATGGTAAGGTCCTAAGGAGTGTTGCTGAACAAAGAGACCTTGGAGTCAGGTTCATAGCTCCTTGAAAGTGGAGTCGCAGGTGGATAGGATAGTGAAGAAGGCGTTTGGTATGCTTTCCTTTATTGGTCAGAGTATTGAGTTGGGAGGTCATGTTGCGGCTGTACAGGACATTGATTAGGCCACTGTTGGAATATTGCATGCAATTCTGGTCTCCTGCCTATCGGAAGGATATTATGAAACTTGAAAGGATTCACAAAAGATTTACAAGAATGTTGCCAGGATTGGAGGATTTGAGCTAAAGGGAGAGGCTGAACAGGCTGGGGCTGTTTTCCCTGGACCGTCGGAGGCTGAGGGGTGACCTTGTAGATGTTCATAAAATCATGAGGGATTTGGATAGGATAATAGACAAAATCTCTTCCCTGGGGTTGGGGAGTCCAGAACTAGAGGACATAGGTTTAGGGTGAGAGGGGAAAGATATAAAAGTTGCCCTATGGGGCAACTTCTTCATGCAGAGGGTGGTGAGTATATGGAATGAGCTGCCAGAGGAAGTGGTGGAGGCTAGTACAATTGCAACACTCAAGAGGCATTTGGATTGGTATATGAAAAGGAAGAGTTTGGAGGGATATGGACTGGGTGATGACAGGTGGGACTAGATTGGCTGTGTTTCTTTGCTGTACATCTCTATGACTCTCTCATTCGGGGGGCAGGGTGTGGGCGACCTAATTGAAACATACAGAATACTGAATGGCCAGGACAGAGTGGATATTAGGAAGATGTTTCCATTGGTAGGAGAGACTAAGATCTGAGGGCACAGGCTTAGAGCAAAGGGAAGACCTTTTAGAACAGAAATAAGGAGAAACTTCTTCAGCCAGAGAATGGTGAATCTATGGAATTCATTGTCACAGAAGGCTGTGGAAGCCAGGTCATTGAGTATATTTAAGACAGAGATAGATAGATAGATTCTTGAGTATCCAGAATTATCAAGGGTTACAGGGAGAAATCGGGAGAATGAGGTTGAGAAACTTATCAGTCATGATTGAATGGCAGAGTCAACTCATGAGTTGAATGGTCTAATTTCTGCTCCTTTGTCTTATGCTTTTATTATTTGTCCAAATATATCAAAACCAGACAATTGAGTCTGCATCAAGAAATTTGGATCTTCTGTATCACAATTTTACACATTGGCAGATGAGCTTTTCATCTCCCAATGTACCAGATTGGAAAGACAATGGACTAAGACATCAGAATACATACAAAACTATATTTCAACAGCCTTTTTTGAGCAGCAGAGCAGAGAGAAGGAAAAATGAACTTGTGGCAGGAGCTGGAATTCTTTGAACTGTGGTTATTTCTCTCAATATCAAAATGGCAAGACAAACTTTAACCATGATTCAAAGACCTCTGTAGATTCTGCTACTGCTGTGGATATGAGTCAAAAATTAATCAATTCTGGTTTCAAGTTAAAAAATCTATCCTCAGAGACTTTAATGACTTTTAAACTGTGTTGCCTTAATTCTTCCCTGTCTATCCTACTTCTTATTTAAAAAGAAAACATTACATGTTTAATATCACATTATGTTATTCTTTAGCGTTAATAGATAAGAAAAATAATTTCTCTTTCATTCAAGAAAATATTGAATTTGGCTAATTGTATTAAATCTAGTTCAGTCCACCTTCAATTGATGTTTGACATAGTAACATGCTGAAAGAAATGGAAACGTTCGTTGAAACCAGCCACCAGCAGGTAAAGGGGGAACCACTTCCCCTCCTCACTTCCAACTGAATATTGTCACCGTAGAACAATAAATAAATAAATCCTCTTGGTTAGCTATGAATAAATTTAGGTCCTCTCAGGATAAAACGTTTCTGCTATGACTATAAAATATCATTTTTGTGCAATACGCTTCCAAAACTTAGAATCTAGCTCATTCGTGATTCACCTATCAGTCACCTCACCACCCCCAAGGCTGTTGCAACAGAGAAATGTTGGAAGGTGAGATTAAATGGGTGATATAATCAGGCACCATGCCAAGTGAACCATATCTAGAACCTTCCAAATGCCCTGCCACCAGTTTCAAAGGCAGAGGAGTACAGGAGACTCATTTGCCTGTGAATTGATGACATCAATTGACTCATCATTAGCCATTATTGGTAAATATTATGTCTAAAATGGAAAAGATACATCTTTCCCTGGTGTTGACAAACCTCTATTAATCACAAAATTAATAACGTTGAAAATCTGGCCCGCTTTCACTCTCATTAGGTAGAAATGGATTAAGTGATGAAAAATGTGTTGCTGGAAAAGCGCAGCAGGTCAGGCATCATCAAAGGAGCAGGAGAATCGACGTTTCGGGCATAAGCCCTTCTTCAGGATGCCTTCCTTGAAGAAGCGCTCCTCCTCCCTCTACAAGGATCTCAGTGAGTCCCTCTCTCACAGCACTCCCGTCTCCTGCTCCTTTGATGCTGCCTGACCTGCTGCGCTTCTCTAGCAACACATTTTTCAGCTCTGATCTCCAGCATCTGCAGTCCTCACTTTCTCCTAGAAATGGATTAAGTGTCTATTTTGTGGTGTTTCTTGTAGGATTTCTTATCAACAGTTCCAGTAAGTTACCTTACAAAGCTCTCCATTGCTTACTTCAATGTTTACACACCATGCCCCTACAATACTGCTCCCATCCAAGCATTCACCAACAGCTGAAGTACTTGTTCTACCAGGACCTTCTGAGATTTGTGCCAGTAGGGCCATATTGACCATGCAGCTGGTCAATTGTTGTCAGCTAGGACTAGTCCACCAATACACAATTGTTTCCCATCCCCATGGTGTTACCCTCCCTCAACACAATTATTGCCCCACTTTACAGACCAACATGCTGCCTCTGATCTCTACAAATGACATTCCCAACTTATCACCATAATAGTAGCCCCTGTTAACCCTGCACCCTTCTCTTCAAATGAATAGACCCCCAAAACCTGACTGGTTAGGGGACTGTGTACAGTATGGAACAATAATGACTGATGGCCATGTAGCTCCCCAGCTGAATTACTGTCCCACCCTACACTGGTTGCTGTGGTCCTGCAGGATTGACAATGGCCTCAGTCCAAGGTTGCAATGATATGAAACCCCTGACACCCCAAGTAGCTGACTGACCGTATTTAAGCCCCCAGGCTGAGAATGAATTATACCCTTGAGTGAAGCAGAACCTCCTTAATAGTAATAATTCTATCCCATATTTCCCCCCCTCCCCAAGCCCCCGACAATGCCTGCATAACTTGAATGAGGATTACTCCCAATAGACTCTGAGACATAGCTCTTTGTTTGAAGTACGTTCAATGTGTTTGCTGCTTAAGCTGCTAACACATGATATAAGTTTGACATTAATACAACAACATACAGCAACCACCCAACACACACAAAAGAAGTTGCATGAAGACACTGTTCAAAAGGGCCACAACACACTGCAGCACAGCAGAACTGCAAAAAGAGGAAGAAGAACACCTATACAATGTATTCGCCAAAAACGGATACCCACGCAACAGATGCCTAAGGGAAAGACAATGGAATGAGGACATGCCGCAACCCAAAGGACGAGCCACACTACCATACATCAAGAGCATTTCCGAACTGACAGCCAGACTACTGCGACCACTAGGACTCATAACAGCACACAAACCAACAGCCACTCTTCGGCAACAACTCACCAGAACGAAGGACCCGATACCCAGCATGAGCAAAACCAATGTAGTGTACAAAATCCCATGCAAGGACTGCACAAAACACTACATAGGACAACCAGGAAGACAGCTAACGATCCGCATCCATGAACACCAACTAGCCACGAAATGACACGACCAGCTATCCTTAGTAGCCACACACGCAGATGACAAGCAACATGAATTCGACTGGGACAACACTACTATTATAGGACAAGCCAAACAGAACAGCCAGGGAATTCCTAGAGGCATGTTACTCATCCACATATTCACTCAATAAGCACATCGACCTGGACCCAATATACCGACCACTGCAACGGACAGCTGGAACTGACAACCGGAAGCGGCAGATTCAAACCACTACAAATGGCAGAGGAAAGATCACAGAAGCGCTTCACAGGAGGCTCCCAAGCACTGAGGATGTCACCTAGACAGGGGAAGAAATGTCTGCAACACAAATTCCCAGCTCAGCAAACAGAACCACAACAGTAACATATCCACCCCATGATTGATCATTGCTGACAAACATGACAAGCTACCTGACTTTTTTACTGTGCTAACAGGAGTTGTTATTGCTCTCAAATAAATGTTTAAATCTGAACATTAACTTTCTTTGAAATCATTGAACAAGGACACTTTATGCAATTTTCTCTCTGGATACTGAAAAAGAATCCAAAGACACTTCAATAAATATTATAAGTGGTCATATCAATAATTATCATTACGCTTGTTTTATTGGTTGCTATATCTTCCATATTAGAACACTCTTTCCCCATGGGAAGGTACGTGTGACTGTCTGTTCACTGTGTTTCGATATGCTAAAGCATTTACTTCTTCTGCATGAAATGCAAGTCATCAAAATACATTCCCTTTCTGTTCTCAAACCAGTGACAAATTCAAGGAGATTCTTATTTCACTGTTCTGAGTCACAGAATTATAAAGTCATACAAGGTTTGCAGTTCACTAGGGAATGAATATGTTTTATGAGAGAGATAGCACAATATGTTGAATAACTTTGAAGGTACATTTCAAATGAGGTACATGAATGAAACAAAGAGTTTGCCATGAGACAATATTGTATTTTTTACATTCTTTTCCAGAATTATTAAAACCCACAGGGGATATTCATATTTTATTTGGTGTCTAACCTAACTTTGGAACACAAGAAGTGGAGACTGCAGTCAGATCAATTTAGATTTAAATTGAAAACTCGAGAAGACTACAGGATTTTATCATCTTGCTTTTTGCTGTCAAGTGTATAGGAGGTATGGTATGATTATTAGAATTATTGTGGTGTTACCAAAGAAATCCTACCTGTCTATTTTCTTTACTGGTTTTCATTGTGAAATGAAGTTGACCGTGATAATTAGTAACATTTAGTCAATGAATTGAAGCCTGCAGAAATTGACTTTATCTAGCTGAAGCTTCACTGTTTTGAAGGTTAATCAACATGTGTCTAATTGTCCAGCTTATTATTTATTATGTATGTTTCCAGCCAGACAATAAGCCAATATTTTTATTCAGAGTAAGTTATATAGGTTGATTAATTCTTCATATTTTGCAAAGTGGTGAACTAACTTTAAGGTTATGTGTATAGGCCAGAAATAAAAACAGCTCTTTGAAAGCTCATTGGATACTTGCGCCTTTCCTCAAACTGATTGTTTCCTCTTTAAAATAATAGGATGCTATAGTTGCAACAGCCGTGTTTTGATTTATAGAGTGACCCTATTGTCTAAGGTTATTTCATTAATGCAAACACTGATGTTGGCATTCCAACACCTTGTCACAAAAAATAAATATCACATTAGAGCTCTGTGAAAATCCAACATATTTTCTGTCAATTGTTGCCTCTAATCAACTGGTGAAAGACAATTTGGTGGACATATAACTGAAGGAAAGTTTTTCTCATTCCTAAACTGCTTCTGGGGTTGGAAGTTTAATAGTGAAGTAATAGCATGCTCTCACTGCAGCTCTGAGAGCTGACAGTTTTGGACATAGTTAATGTTGTAATTCAGCTTTCAGCAAAGCAAGAGCCCAAGTGTGCACCGTGGTATTTCATGTGTCATTACGAGCACATCATTTTACCTCTTTTCCAAATTGGATGTTAGAACTGCAAAAAAAAACAAATGCCATCATTCTGGCAATGCAACTGGATCTGCATGTTAGAAACACGATTCCAATACTGTGACCGAAATTCTCTGATTTGCTCTTTTTAGGACATGGCTTTCCTGCAGGAGATTGGTCACTGAATTAACCCATTTCCAATATATAATAATCATAAACAGATTCTAAAGCTTTTCTTTGCCAAAGCAAAACTGTTCAAACAGTAACAAGAACAAAAACGGAAACTGCTGGAAAAATGAACAGGTCTGGCGGCATCTGTGGGGAGAAATCAGAATTAATGTTTCAGGTCCCAGTAACCCTTCTTGAGTTTTCTATTCAAAAAATAGTTGGTTTGTGTATCTTTGACATAGTAAAATGCAAATGCGAAATCAGCACAATTTTAAAACTAATGTATGAGTTAAAACCTCAGAGGTCTCTAGTTACACAATGAAGTAATTCAAAATTTATGAGCCATCAGTTAATAATATAAGATGCATCTTTTGAAATAGATGAAAATTTAATTGGCTTTGCTCTTGGATAAATTGATTTGACACAGTCAGAGTTCCTTGAGTTATATCGATTAGTGGGTCCAGTACAGAACTAACAGAGAGTGTTCACCAGCTCAGTTCTGTCTGCTGCTTGTCAATGGAAAATTGCATGTAAATTTTCTGTGAAAGTAACTGTCAATGATTTTTAATTTATGGAGCACTGTGCAAAATGTTGCATTTTATGATGTATTTGCTTGATATTTACTGCGGAAAATTATAAGTTGTACTGAAGTGATCGACATTTGAAACATGAAAGCAAAATGATCAAAGTACAGCTTCCAATAAGAAAGTTTACAGTGTTTTTGACATCCAATAGTGGATACAACTGCATATTTTTAATGCTTATTTGTCACAATCAAGACTTCCATCTGATCCTCAACTAAAGATGCTTGGAAAGTCAAACAATGCACATGATTTGTGATCTCCTAGAAAAAAAAATGCTTCAATGAAAAGCAGTTGGTGCCCAAGGGACCCAGCTAAAGGGAGAGTGCAATGCGGTGCTGAAATCAATCCTCCTGCTGTTGATGCTAACAGCCCTCTCTCCCATAGCCCCTATCCTATCAAACATGTGCCATCATTCATCCAAGTCCAGTTGCTCAGCAAAGATCTAGGCCTCAGGTGGTTGCCTTTCTTGTCGTAGCTGCTGTCTCCCTGGTGGTGCCAAAGTGCTAAATGGCTACCAACCTTTTATTGGCCAAGAGCTTTCAATGGGCAGGAATTCCCTCTTCCACAGAGTGAGTCCTCAACTGCATCATAATGGGAGGTGGGTCTTCCCAGGAGGAGCCAGCTGTTGACCAAGTCACCTGGTTGCCCCCATACAATTACCCGCAATGTTTCAGGTTAACAAACTTTCAGCTGATGAAAAGGCAAGAGTGACATTAAAGTGGTTGTTTCCCCCATCTGGAGATTGAGGAACACAGAACAGGGAAAGGGTTTGATAATTTAGGATTGAGGTGAGAATAAATTATATTCAATTGCAAGATTATAAATCTTTGAAATTGATTATCACTGAGTGTAATTGAAACTGAGATTGATAGATTGGTACAAAACTGTTTTTTGGATTTCATTTCACAACATTTGTGTTCTTCCATTTTGGCGTCAGATTACTAGCTTAGCTCCTGAATTATGTTGCAGAATTTGTGTCAATGCATGGCCAGTCTATGTGTAGAGAGAAAAATAGCACTATCATGGTGTCCTGCTGTAAAGAACAGCATGGACCTATGTTTTGTATTGTGGCAAATTGCCTCATTCACAACATCAGAGGATTATGAAGGTTGTCGAGATGATTGAGCCAGCAGAATATTTCAATTTTCCTGCATATCATTTTTTTTAGCTTTATATCTGTATATTCCAACTTCAAAATTATTTTATACAGACAATTGCAGTTCCCAGTAAAATGAAAACACAGCATTTTGACTAGACGATATTAATTCTTCTCATCCAAATAGTTCCCTAGTGACATAATATTTATTTGTACTAAAAAAAATGCTGTCCTGTTCGGAATAGACTGTGATATTCTTCAGCAAAAAGAAATATAGCTCAGGGATCTATTTTACACCGAAATTATAACGCATGCTTTTATCCCTCTAGACTACACACTCTGACTCCTTTCCTGTCTTCCAAAAGCTGTTCACATCTATTATGCGCAAGTCAGGATTGTGATGAAATACTCTCCACTTGCCTGGATGAGTGCAGTTCCAACAATACTCAAGAATGTTGACACCTCCCAGCACAAAGCAGCCTGCTGGATTGGCACCACATCAACAAACATTCACTCCCTCACCAATGGCATTCAGCAATGTGTACCATCAACAACAAGCACTACAAAATTCAGCAAGTCTCCTCAGTCAGCTTCTTCCAACCCCATGATCACTGCTATCCAAAAGAATAAGGGCAGCAGTATAGGTCCCTTTTAAATCTTTCCCCTCTCACCTTAAACCTATGGCTTCTAATTCTGGACTCAGCTACCCAGGGGAAAAGACCTTGTCTATTTACCCTATCCAGCCATTCATGATTTTATAAACTTCTAGATGGTCACCCCTCAGCCGCTGACACTCCAGGGAAAATAACTCCAGTCTATTCAGCCTTTCTTTACAGATCAAACCCTCCAACCCAGGCATCATCCTTGTAAATCTTTTCTGAACCTTTTAAGTTTCACACCATGCTTTCTTTCACAGGAAGATCAGAATTTAACGCAGTATTCCAACAGTGGCATAATCAATGTCTTTACAGCCACAACATGACCTCCTTACTCCGATACACAATGTGCTGACCAATAAAGGAAAGCATACCAAATGTTTTCTTCACTATCCTATCTACCTGTTATTCCACTTTCAAGGAGCTATAAACCTGTAGTCCAAGGCCTCTTTGTCCAGCAACATGCCCCAGGACCTTACCATTAAGTGTAGAAGTCTTGCCTTTCAAAATTGCAGCATCTCAGACTTATCTATATTAAACTCCATCTGCCACTCCTCAGCTCATCAGATCAAGTTCCTCTTGTATTCTGAGGTATCTTTGTTTACTGTCCACTACACCTCCTATGTTGGTACTATCTGCAAACTTATTAATCATAGCTCCTATGTTCACATTCAAATCATATATATAAATGACAAAAACAGTGATCCTTGTGGGATATCAATGACCACAGGCCTCTAGTCTGCAAAGCAACCCTCCACCATCACCCTCTGCCTTCTACCTTCAAACTAGTTCTGTATCCAAATGGCTAATTCTCCCTTTGTAATATATCATGGTTCCTTCAGCATTGCTTGGTAAAAGTCTCGGGGTTCTCTCATTAATAGCATTGTGGGCATATCTACATCATTTGGACTGCAATGGTTCATGAACGCAGTTTACCATCATCTTCTCAACAGTAACTTGGTGTGGGCATTAAATTGTGATCCAGCCAATGATGCCCACACCCTATGAATTTATAAAATTCCAACCAAAACAAAAAAGTAGAAAAAAATTGCAACATCAGATTCTGCATCGTACATAATTATATTTATTCTTCAGGTTGTTTTTATATAATGGAGTATTTACAGCACAGAAAGAGGCTACTCAGATTATCAAACACATATTGCTGTCTGCAAAAATAATTTAGCTTCTTCCATTTTATCCAGTTCACTCTTAAAGCCTGTTTGAATCTGCCTCGACCATTTTCTCAAGCAAAGCAACCATGTTCATAGCCTCTGAAAGTGTAAATAAGATAATGTTTTCATCCCGGTTTTAAGTTTTTTTTTTAATCAATCACTATAAATTGGTGATTTTGGATTGGAGGGAAGGAGGGAGTGAAACCGGGTGGGAGGGAAGGAGGGAGCGAGACCAGGAGGGAGGGACAAAGACAGTGTTTCCCTCTCCATTCTATCCTCATGATTTTCAATACTTTTATCAAATTTCCATGAGCCTTTAATTCTCTGTCAAGAACATCCTCACCATTTCCAATCTATCTACATATTTGTTTGCAAATATCTTCTGTGTCTGCAATTTTTGAGATGATTTGTAGCTCAAGTTCAGGTTCAGGTTCTAAGTTTGCTCACTGAGCTGGTAGGTTTGTTTTCAGACACTTCATCACTGTGCTAGGTAACATCATCAGTGAACCTCCAGTGAAGCACTGGTGTTGTGTCCCGCTTTCTATTTATATGTCTTAGTCTGTTAAGGTGGATGATATTATTTCCAGTTCTTTTTCTCAGAGGTTGGTAAATGGGGTCCAGGATACATGAGCGCCAACTGGCCACCAAAGACATAACCAGCTATCATTCATATCCTTACACCCAGATGAGGAAGGACACCACTTTGACTGGGACAACGCATCCATCCTAGCACAGGGCTAAATAGAGACACACATGGGAATTCTTTGAGGCCTGGCATTTTAACCGGAGCTCTTTCAATAAACACATCGATTTGGACCCCATTTACCAACCCCTGAGAAAAAGAAGTGGAAATAATATCACCTACGTTAACAGACCAAGATACATCAATAGAAAACAGGACAGACCACTAGGGCTTCACTGGAGGCTCACTGATGATGTTATCCAGCATAGTGACAAAATGTCTCAGAACAAACCTACTAGCTCAGTGGGCAAACATACAACCTAATTTTTTTAATATCATCTTAAAGCCTTCACATCATTTCTAAAAATGTGATAGTCACCATACTCTGTTGAGGTTAAACCATTTTTTTTTAAATCTCTTCAGAAATTCCTTGTTTTTGAACTCCATGCATCTCTTAATTTAATCCAAAATACTGTGTACCTTTTTAACCACTTATTCAATCTACCTGATTACTTTAATTAATCATAAGAGTGTGAACAAGTTATGCCACAAAACATTTTGCCATGTAGCATTTTGATTTTTACAATTTATATCCCAAATCTTTTTGTTCCTATATTCCCTTTAGAATTGCATCCTTTAATTTATATCCTGTTTCCCCAATCTTCCAACCAAAATATATCATGTTCAATTAGTCATACTTGCCCATCCATCAAACTGTCTGTTATCCTGAAGTCTATTGATATTTTCCTCATGATTCACAATATTTTGAATGTTGTGTCATCCATATTTTGGAAAATTAAATAACAGTGGGAGAATATTCACCAGTAATTTAATGGTAGACAAATGGAACACATAGAACAAAGGAACAGGAGTTTGCTATTTAGCCACTTGAGTCTATTCTGTCATTCAGTGAGGATGTGGCCCTTCTGTTGCCTAACTCTGAATGCTTTATTTGCTGTTAACATAACTTCACCAGGGACTCACTCGCTACACATGCAGTCACACACTGCTGCATCTGATGTCACTACCAAAAAATTGCTTGCATCAAAAGAGGATCATCTCTACTATTGAGCAATTCAGAGCTATTTTAACAAATGCAACAGCAATAAAATGTGTGTTTTTTTCAATGTTCCTCCAAGACATAGATTTGTGTCTTTATTCTTCCAGCTTAATCCTGTGAATTACACTCTTCACAGAATATTTCATTTGAAAACACCTAATGCCACAATTTGTTTGTTTCCTGACCACTATCTCTTGGTTACCCCAATCTCTGCCTCTCTACCAACCTGCACTGGAACCCTTACTGTCTCCCTGTTGCTCACCTCCTTGCTCTATCATTGTTAACCACTCGCTGCACGAGAGGAAGAATGATGACAAGTGGAGAGGGAGGCAATGAAGGATCAGGAACGAGGTGGATTAAGCAGTGTGACCTTTGTCATCATGAACTTGGTGGCAGGCAAAATGACTGAGAGGCAGTGGCATCAAAAAATAGCAGCTTCAAAAGGCAGATGTAGTTATGATTGGCTAAGCCAGTAAATTCGCACACAGAACGTAAAGAAATAAAATGGTGGCCACATTAGGGAAATCATAAATGTGGCAAATGTTGCTTATAATGTGAATATGGCAAGTAGCCATTGATGAGTGGTTAGGCAAATCAAGTACAACACAAGTTTTAGTCCAAATTTTTATGAAAGATATAAGAAGTAAAGTGGGAAAGTACTCAATTCTACAAATTGTGAGAGTAATGTGACCTTACAAATGAGGCCATTGAGTATAGTCATGTTTCAGTTGTATACAATATTGGTGAGGCCACCTTTGGAGCACTGTGTACAAATCTGATCATCCTTCTTTGGGAGCATATTATTAAATTGGAAAGTGTGCAGTAAAGATTACAAGGATATTATCAGAATTGGAGGGTTTGAGTTAGAAAGAGAGACTGGGACATTTTTCACTGGAGCATAGGAGGTTGATGGGTGTCTTTATAGAGGATAATAAAATCATGAGCGGCACACATAAGATGAATAGCCAAGGTCTTTAGCCTAGGATAGGGGAATCCAAAATGAGGATGCATATTTTAAAGGTGAAAGGAGAAAGATTTAACAGCGACCTGAGGGAAGACTTTTTCACATAGAAGGTGGTTCATATGTGAAATGAACAGCCAGAAAATGTGGTGGATGCACATACAGTTACAACATTTTAAAGATATTTAGATGGGTACATGAATAGGAAAGATTTAGAGGGATCTGTGGTAAACACAGGCAAATGGGGTTAGTTTGGTTTGGGAAACTTGGTGAACATGGACGAGTTAGACCGAAGGATCTGTTTCTGTGCTGTACCACTCTGACTGTGTAAACATAATTTTCAGACTTTACATTTTAAAATAGTAATATATGGGATTTATGACAATTTTTTACATAAAGAAACTAGGTCAGATAGTCCTTTCAGAACAATGAGCTAACCTAATATATATCATAGGGCAGGGATTAGTTGGTAGCTAATGGGCTGAGTGTTTTTATAATTGTGGTTTATGGCAAATGGGGTAAGTGTTGAAGGTCATCAATTTTATTTATATCAGGGTAATCAAGGATAGCTTTTAGATAATATTCAAAGCGTTTCAGTAGTCAAAGAAGGCTAGACTGGGGTTAGAAGCAAATTTAGTTTTCTGTCATGGAAAAGCATACGGAACAGTTCACAGAAAGCAAAATAACCAAGTGCAGGTATTTAGTTTGTGAAACTTCCAAACTAACTATGTTTGGTAAGAAGGTAATTAAAATCTGTGAAAATATAAGCTTTCAGTTTTGCAAGCATTCATGTCAGACTTCACAGTTCACAGAATAAAGCTGGGAAGAATCAGCTGAGTCAAAAATTAAAGCTTTGATGAGTTAATTTCTATGGCTTTGAGTTCTAACGGAGAGGCTCAGGAAACAAGAATATATGATACAGTCTGTTATAAGATTTTTCTCACTTTGCTATATATCCAGATAGCTTACTTTGTTTGTCTTTGTGTAATAAACATCAGCTATGTTTTAAAGAAATTTTATTGCCTCGTATGACTATGGGTTTATCAAAAATTGGCTGTGTCAATTTCGTAGGTTTTATGGAGAGATTCTCTCCATGATTGGTAATGTTATTTGTCAAGGAATTCTCTAAAGCATGCTCCCTGTACCTCTTTTCGAGAGTGCACCTTTGACCCTATTTTCCTTTCATCGCAGTTAGAAGTACTCACTACTGCTAGGATTTCCTGGGATTCCAGATGTCAGTGCAGCTTTTTAAAATTGATTAGATTAGATTACAGTGTGGTAACAGGCTCTTCGGCCCAACAAGTCCACACCAACCCGCCGAAGCGAAACCCACCTATACATTTACCCATAACCTAACCCTACGGGCAATTTAGTATGGCCAATTCACCTGACCCTGCACATCTTTGGACTGTGGGAGGAAACCAGAGCACCCGGAGGAAACCCACGCAGACACGGGGAGAATGTGCAAACTCCACACAGTCAGTCGCCTGAGGCTGGAATTGAACCCGGGTCTCTGGCGCTGTGAGTGTACACCAGGTCAAGTACTACCAATCAAAAGCAGCTCTTTCCAGGGTACCTTGTGGGAAGAATACAAAAACTAAAAGCTTTCCAGGGTAGACACATGGTACTACTGATAACTTCATTGCAAATGCAATTGCTTATTCATATATGTATTGAAATTTAAGAATCAAGCTACACAGCTTACCAACCTTAGCATTTTCCAATCTTATACCAATGTCTAATAAAGTGGCATTCTTTCCCGAATGCCCAGTATATTCTAACATCCTCTCACTGCTCAATGTTGGACATTCACACCCTGGAAAGCCTTCAGTCACTTGTATTCAGCAGCCGTCAAAGCAAAGATGAAAGAAACAAATGGAAGCTACATTTGCCCGAGGGGCAAACAGGGATTGCCAACATTCCAAGCAATATTAAGTTAACCATCAATAAGTGATCCCTGCAGCTAGTTGACATGTATTGGAACTGTGTGTAAAATCACTGCCTGATTTTGTTGAACCTGATCCTGCTGTGCTTGATCATGCAGAACCTGGTGTCTCCTGTTCAATGAGATTATCTTCTTCCTCAGATGACTGCAATAGCTCTCCACAGAGATGGTCATTTCCCTTTTTTGCCAGCTCCCATTGTGTACAGCTCAGCATCCGAGGATAATGCAACACATTCTGCATGCCATTTTTAGAGGCACCCTTTCAGACTAATCTAAGCATCAAAATCTTGTTTTCAGCTATCCTTTTGCTCCATGATGCCCCAAGTTGACAAATAGACAGCATCGTGTGCACACCCAGCTTCAGTCAAGGGATTGCATAACAAGAATCAGCAGCACTGGTTGCCAGAGTAGTCCACGTCTCCCAGTAATTATTGTTGCACCTGGCCCTTGAAACAAACTATAAATTTAGAATCACAGAATCCCTCCAGTGTGGAAGCAGACCATTTGGCTCATCAAGTCCTCGAAGAGCATTCTACTCAAACCCACCAGCGCAACCTTGTCCCTCTCACCCTTCATTTCCCATCGTTAATTCATCTTGTCTGGACATACCTGGACACCCGTGGACACTAAGGAGCAGTTTTGCATGGCCAATCCACCTAATCTGCACATTTCGGGATTGTGGGAGGAAACCCATGTAGACATGGGAAGAACATGCAAACTCCACACAGATAGTCTCCCCCGAGGCTGGAATCAAATCCAGAACATTGGTGCTGTGATGCAGCAGTGCTAACCAATGAGCCACTGACCACTGCTGTGTGGGAGTACTCTCAGAGTATGTGGTGCAGACAAATGAGATGTGATACTGATGATCACGGATGTCTTACTCATTGATGGAATGGAAGCTTTTTGTTATTAATGTAACCTGGATTTTTAAAAGATGCTTTCAATACAATAGTCTATAGTGCCTGGTACCTGGGAGAAAGCCGGTTGCATTCATAAAGTCTGGTGCCTGGACTTTGTCACAGGGTAAATGAGATAAAGTGGTGTAATGTGGCACAAATACCATCAGTAATGACCTTGATTCTTTTATGAGTTGAGGACTGGGAACTCAGTGACTCCTTGGAAGCAACTAGTTATATAAGAGTTTAATATAGCTTTCATCTTGACAGCCACCAGAACATGATGGCCACCCACTCTGTCATGTCGGAAGTCTTATTCAACAATAGTCATAGTTCTGAAACAGTGTCCAGGGATGTCCTCAGTATCCAGCAACAGTGGTCCTCGCTCATCTCAAGAAAATAGCATCAAGCATGGTTGTCTCTCTGCCTCCTCTGCATCCTGAGGCAACCTTCTGCTTTGACTTCATGTGGAGGAAGTGCAGCATCTGCTGAATTAACTGGTGGTCGAGGGCTTGCTGGTGCATCTGTTGCTCTTCAATTACAATTTCTCTGCAGTTTTGTTGCACCACAGCCACAGAGTCAAAATCCCCATTGTAGCTGAGTCCATTGGCTATGCTTCAATGAACCAATGTGGGGATGGTCAGAAATAGAAGAGGTCTCCCTTTAGGTATGTGACCAATCAGTATTTGTATCACTCATCAATGATGGTCCAGCGTATCTCTCAAAATAGTATGAAATGGAAGATTCTGACAAGAAGTGGAGACATGGAGTGTCTCCACATGAACCTTGAGCAGAGGGACCTCATTCTGATGAATGTTCACATCATGTCATGTTGTTATGGCATGGGGTAAACCGTCCTGCTTAATTTAAAGTGGCAACACAGAAAGGATTAATCCCGTGCAGTAATCTGTGAAAATTTGAGAGGCCAAGAACTATTTAAAGTAAAAATTAACAACTTTACTTCTTAAAGTATAACAGAGAATAATTAACTAACAACTATTTACAACACCTTCCACTAACCTGTCTTTTACTTTCCCTTCAATAATACTAGTCCGATAAAAAACCCTGATTAAGATTTACCAAAAGTTCAGATTTTCAAAACCAGCCAGATGTTGAATGTTCTCATTATATCTTCCTCTGTCTTCTTTTCTTCATCTTAGGGATTTCTGTTTCACAGGTTACTGATCAATAAAAGTACCTTTAAGAGAGCTATTCTCCGGGCAGTCTGTAGAAGCTGATGGCTTGGCAGTTCTCTTCTCAACTATTCAATTTTTCCGAGTCTTATACCCCAAAGCATCAGATTGTGTCATTGGCTTTTAAGATTGTCAATATACTAAATTTAAATTTGATCGTAGTTTGGTATTTTTTTCGAGGTATAATTTAAACTGATTGGCCTAATTTGAATTTGTTTTGTCATCTCCAGGCAAACAGCAAATCGAGTTGTTCGACCAAATGTAACATTATAACTTGTTCAGAATACTCTGCTGTGTCAGGTAGTTCTGCTCACTTTTATTTCTCTTAAAGATATATAGTACACCCATATTTTCATAACACCTCCTCCCTTAAGAAAAAAATGAACCATCATAATGAAAAGATGGCTTCATTTCTTTTTAATTCTTGAAACGCATTACCCTAACATATAGATAACTTTAATCTAAGTTCCCCTTAACTTCTTCAAATATAACTGTATATATGTATATAACATTAAACAAAGACATGATTTGGGGATTTGGAGATGCCGATATTGGACTGGGGTATACAAAGTTAAAAATCACACAACACCAGGTTATAGTCCAACAGGTTTAATTGGAAGCACACTAGCTTTTGAAGCATCGCTCCTTCATCAGGTGATTGTGGAGGACACAATTGTAAGGCACAGAATTTAGAGCAAAAATTTACAGTGTGATGTAACTGAAATTATACATTGAAAAATACCTTGATTGTCTGTTGAGTCTTTCATCTGTTCGAATAACATGATAGTTTCACTTCTTTCATGTGCAAATCGCAAAACCTTTTTTAAAAAGTTGCAGTCTCAGGTTAACTGGAACAATTGGTGTTAGCTAGAAACCTTCAACATATTATCTCCAATGAAATACTATCATATACTTGTCTTTAAAGTGTTCTAAGAATGTAAGTGGTTGTGCACACAACCGTCTCCAACACATTGTTTATGACATACACATTAAAATGTTGGAAGGCCAGTACCAAACTCAATAGTTCATTTTTGATCGTGGAGTATTTCCTTTGGTTGATATTTATCTTTTTTGAAAAGTAACCAACTGGCAGCTCAATCCCACTCTCATCTTCCTGAAGGAGTACGACACCAACTAGCATCGATGGCGACTTTAAGTTTGGTGTAGCTAAAACTGGTTTGGTGGTTAATATGGCTTTCAAGTGGTTGAATCCTGGCATGGTACTGATCACCAAAGTTTTGTGTTCTTCTTCAGCAAATTGGTTAACAGTGCCACCATACTGCTGAAGTTTGGAACAATCTTCCGATGGAATCCGCTGATTCCTAAGAATCGAAGCACCTCTTTCTTCGAGGCTGGTTGTGGAAATTCCTTGATGGCCTTCGTCTTTGTGTTCAGTGGAGTCAACCTTCCATGAGTGATATTATGTCCCAAGAATGTCACCTCTACTTTAGCGAAATCAGTTCTATTTACGCTTATCACCAGTTTTGCTTCTTGTAGTCGTTCAAATAGCTTTGCCAACTGTACCATATGATCTTTCCAGGACTTACTAAAGATCACTACATCATCCAAAAAGACTGTACAGTTTGTTAACTAGCCACAACTCTGTTCATGAGTCTTTGGAATGTGACAGGCGCGTTCTTCATTCCAAATGGCATCACTTTAAACTGACATAGCCCATTTGGGTTTATAAATGGAGAAATTTCTTTCACCAACTCTGAAAAAGGTACCTGCCAGTAAATATGTGTTAAGTTCAACTTGGTGATGTAACTGGCTTGTCAGCCATGCGGAATCATTGACTCCCATCCGGTTTGGGAACTAAGACTATCGGCGAACTCCACTCGCTCTGGCTTGGTTCGATAATGTCCTTGTCAAGCATGGCCTCCGCCTCCTCTGGACCTGTCTGGCTTTGAAAGGATTAAGCCAATAGGGGTGTTGTTTTTATAAGAGCAGTATTCCCTACAGCTACTTCATGTACAACAGCATTAGTCCTCCGCATCTGATTCTTACATATGTCCTTATACTGCAGTAACAAATCTTTCAATTGTGTTCTATGCTCCTGAGATGGATAGCTTACTAAATTATCCCACTCCTCAAGGACTTCTTCATTTTTTAATCTATTTTGAGGCATATCAAAATCAACATCATCTGGATTTGATTCCTCACTCTGTGGGGCAGTAACTGACACCTGTTTCTCCAGTTCTTTCTCTCTAGTATAATATGGTTTCAACATGTCCATGTGACATATCTGATAATATTTTTCTATCTAGTATCTTTACTGGACAGTTCACCTGACTCAACGTTTTCTCAATTTGATAGGGACCATTAAACCTGGCTTTGAAGGGATCTCCTATCACTGGTAACAGTACTAACGTCATCCCCTCAGGAAAACATCCGAGTCTCAGAGCGTTTATCTGCCACCTACTTCATTCTATACTGGGCCCTTTTTAGGTGTTGTTTAGCTAACTCATCTACTCAATTTAGTCTCTCCCTCACATAACCTAAGTGGGAGATCTTTGACTTTGGTCCTGCTAATTTTAAAAAAATTCACTTCAAAGGGCCTCTCACTTCGTGCCCGAATATTAACTCAAAGTGAATGCACTGAGTAGATTTGTTTGGGGCATCTCTAATGGAAAACAATACAAATGGGATACCTTTATTCCAATCATTCAGTTAATCCTGACAGTATGCTCTCAACATGGTCTTCAGGGTCTGCTGTCACCTTTCTAAATCTCCCTGGGATTCAGGATGGTACACTCTGCATTTAAAGTGATGTTTACCTAAGCTATCCATAACCTCTTTAAACAGTCCAGCAGTAAAATTTGAACCTTGGCCCAACTGAATCTCTCTGGGTAGCCCATACTGTGTAAAGAAAGCTACTAACTCCTCTACCACCTTTTTTACCTTGATACTCTGTAAAGGAATTGCCTCCAGAAATATGGTAGACACATCCATTATGGTTAACAACTACTGGTTCCCACTTTTATTTCTCAGGAGAGCACCTACACAATCAATTATAGCCCATGTGAAAGGTTCTTCAGTTGTGGGTGTTGGCAACAAAGGTGCTGGTTTTACACCGCCTGTGGCCTATCTATCATTTGGCATGTCTGACACATTTGGCAAACGTTAATCACATCCTTGTGCATTCCAGGCCAATAAAAATATTTTTGTACCTTAACCTGAGTTTTTCACACCCTAGGTGATCTCCTACAAATAGTTCATGTGCTACCTGTAACACCTCCTGTTCGTACGCTACCGACAACACAATCTGGTGCACTTCAGCTCATTTCTCCTCTGCCCTAACCTGCTGTGATCTCCATTTCTGTCTTAGGATTCTATCTTTCAGATAATAACCCTCCAGAATATTCTCTGCCTCCTTTTCAGAGTATATATCCACACACATATATATATGTATATATATATATATATATATATACTTGTCTTCCTGTTGCAAGTCCCTTATCCTTTCAGGATGAAACACTTCTGTCTGATCCTCTGCCTGTTCAGGTTTTTTACTGCACTATTATGTCAAACAGGGTATCTGCTAACTGAACTTCAACTCGTTCATCTTGCTCTTTATTTTTTGCTTTGTGCTGTAACTTATGATAATGGGATCTGGTTACCATGCAGTCTAGGAAAATACCAGGATATTTCTGTTTTAACTCCTCAGTTCCTTGGTCTTTCTTGGGCTTCTCCACAACAAGGGGGTGTCACTGCCACCTTGGATCCTGCCAAATCATTCCCAAGAGCAAACTGAATTCCTGGAACTGATACTCTGTCAATCACTCCCATTGTAACTTCCCCAGCCTTGATTTGGCACTCCAACCTGATCTTACATCGGGGAATGCTAGATTTCTGTCCATCTATCCCACTTTCGGGGAACAGATCAGAAAGAGTGTGTATCCGCTCATCCCTTACTATCAGTGACTGGTTAGATCCTGTATCTCTCAAAATTACAACTTCTTGTACTTCTCTCCCCATCTTTCTGAATAAACTTTACCCATAGAGGCAAATTCTTTCAGAGATCAGGTACCAACCCCATACCCAGCCCTTGCTGAGGCTGTGCACTCTCCTACAGCTCCTCAGCTCTTCTTGGGGTCTCCTTTACTACCTTCACGAATGCCACTGGCTTAACATCTTTCACCACATCTTTTCCCACAGTGCCTTTCTTTAACGATCAGCACTGTGATTTTACATGTCCCAGTTTACCACATTGGAAACACCTGAAGCCTTTCGCACCTTTTCCACTTTCTTGAGCTTCTTTGTAATCTTGCAGTAAATTCTTACCAGTGCTTCACAAATTGGTTTTATATAGTAGAATCTCCCCTTCTCCCAACTTCTCTCCCTCACCGAACAAGACTCTAGCCTGAAGCTTGTCTTATGCACCAACATGTACTCATCTGCTAATTCTGCTGCCCTTCTCACTTCCTGAACTTTCTGTTCCTCCACCTGAATTCTGACCATCTCTGGAAGTGAGTTTTTAAATTCCTCCAGCAGAATAATCTCTCTTAGAGCCTCAAAGGTCTTATCTATTTTTAAAGCCCGTACCCATCGATCAAAATGACTATGTTTAATTCTTTCAAATTTAACTTAAGTCTGAGCTGGTTTCTTCTTTGTGTTTCTGAACTGCTGCCTGTATGCTTCTGTTACCAATTCACAAGCACTTAAAATAGCTGGTGTCACCTCTTCATAATCTCTTGACACCTCATCTGACAGCACGGCAAATAGCTCACTAGCTCTGCCTGCCAGTTTAGTCTGAACTAACATTACCCATAAACCCTCAGACCACTCCATCTGCCTCACCAATTTTTCAAATGAAAGAAAGAATGCTTCCACATCTTTCTCATCAAAATCTGGCAGAGTTTTGACATATTTATATATATCACTACCTTCTCTTTTAATCTCCATCCTATTAACTTGACATTGCTGACTAAGTCACAACATCTCAAGTTCAAATTCTCTCTCTTTTTGCTCAGCTAAGAACCTTCTCTGCCCCTCTCTCTTTCCTCTTTCTCTCTTTGCTTGTCTTCTAACTCCATTTTCCACAATTGTAATTTACATTTTTCTACCTTTACTGCACTTGTCTGTTTCTCTGACACACCTAAATATTTGAGTAATTCCCTTACAATTTTGCCCTTGGTTAAATCCAAATCTAAGTTATTTGCTTATTCTAAAAGTATGGCCTTTTTCTTTCCTTTTAAACTTTCTTGGCAAATTTGAGAATCATCTTCAAATCCCAAAACCTCTTTAGCAATTTTAAGAGCCATTTCTCTCACTTCTAATTTTATCAACCACAAGTCACTGAAATTAAACAATTTGCCTCACCTACATTTTATTTAAAGATCTTGGACACTAACCTGCAAGTGTTTACATCTGCTGGGATTCTTCATATCACAAATTATCCCAAACTGTCTAAACCAGTTCAAATCCCAACAATGAGCCCCCAAACTGTTACGACATGGGATAAATCTTCCTGCTTAATTTAAACCAGCAGACAGAAAATATTTATCTGGTGCAGTAATCTATGAAAATTCGAGAGGTCAAGAACTATTTAAAGCAAAAATTAACAACTTTGCTTCTGAAAGTATCACAAAGAATAATTAACTAACAACAACTTACAACTCACAACTCTTTCCTCTAACCTATCTTTTACTTTCATTTCAATAATACTAGCCTGCTAAAACCCCGAATAAGATTTACCAAAAATTCAAATTTTCAAAACCAGCCAGATGTCAAATTTCTCATTATATCTTCCTCTGTCTTCTTTTCTTCTTCTTTGGGATTTCTGTTTCACAGGTTACAGATCAATAAAGGTATCTTTAAGAGACCTATTCTCCAGGCAGTCTGCAGATGCTGTGGTTTGGCAGTTCTCCCAACTGTTCAATTCTCCCCAGTCTTATACCCCCAAAGCATCGGATTGTGTCATTGGTTTTAAGGTTGTCAATACACTAAATTCAAACTTGTTTGGAGTTTGGTATTTTTCAGGCTATAATTTAAACTGATTGGCCAAATTTGAATATATTTTGTCAGTTCCAGGCAACCAGCTAATCAAGTTGTTTGACCAATTGTTACATTATATCTTGTTCATAACACTTGGCGCTGTGTCAGGTAGTTCTGCTAGCTTTTAAGTCTCTTAAAGATACAGTATACCCACATGCATGTAAATAGAGCAGGAAATTGTAAGCACTGTACAACTGCTGATATATTTTCGTACTACCCCTCCAAGAAAGGTGACATTGTATATGAGCAAGTTGATGTATACTTACTGTCCAAGGTGAGAGGAAATCTGTTACTTGCCCTTTTTTAACCTTTGAGACCTTGGATTGTCTTTGTGAATTGTGGCATGTAACAGATTTCCTCTCACCTTCTAATTTTCCCGTGGTTACTTCCGCTTCTCACATATCATGATCAATATGCAATGATCAATGACATAGTCAAAATTACTTGTCACCAGGATTTATCTCCCACACATAAACAGAAATTGCTGGAAAATCTCAGTTGGTTTGGCAACATCTGTGATGAGAAAACAGAGTTAATGTTTTGAGTCCAGTGACCCTTCCTCAGCTCTAATTTTATACTTCAGATTTCAAGCACTTCATTGTTTTATTTTTGTTTTTCACGCAGTTCGACTCAGCATAAATTTTACATGCAGATTGCTAGGATTACAGATGACTTAAACCTGTACTGTGAATGTGCCTGATAAATTCATTTGTGACCAGAGGGGCTACATGTTTACTCACAAATAGACCCTTCTTGCATCCTATATCTTTATGATCTCTCCATGTTCTCAGACATCTTCTGCAGCCACACTCACACTGCTAAGTCAGGCCACTAACACACTTAGATGAGTCAAATTTTAATGTTTTTTTTGCATATTACTTGCCTGCAGGAGTTAGTTTCCTATTGGGATCAGGTGGGGAGTTAGCCTCTCACTATCGCTTCCTTTTTAACCTTGCTGTTTTTAGTTGCCCTGACTCTGTATGTGTGAGACATGTGACTCTCAGACAATCATCTTTTGGCTGAAGCAGTGTTTCTTTAAAAAGCCCATGTTGGAATTAAAAGCCCAGTATGTCCATAAGTATTTCAGGGTTCAGATCGGCTGTCATTCAGCATTCACATTGGCAGACATCACTGCAATGGCAATGAAATGTGTGTTTGAAATGGAAGTGAGATTAAAAAATTGCAACCATCTTCATCAAACATACACCATTAATAGAGAAAAAAAAGACCCCAGGCATTGGAGAAAGGCCAAACCCTTCCAGCAGTTACTTGATTGTAAACATATTTAAACATCCAGTCACATATTGGATTAAAATCTTTTAAAAACTTTCAGAAACTATCAAATAATTATTTTATAACTCCTGGTGAGCGTGGTGATTTTTCATAAGCCAGTCAAGCATTCATAGTGAGATCAGTGTCAAAATAAGCCATTCAAACTCTGACAGAACTTTTTCAAGATACAAGTGTGTTTTTAAAAAAATATCCCAAAGCAAATGGCCAGATAAGTAAACAATTCCAGAGGCAGGTGGCTTTTGTTTGTAGTTGCGCACTCAGAACCAGGATACCCCTTTTCCTTCATTATTGCTCTGATGTACGATGAGTCATGCCTACTTACAGAGTGGACCAACACTAACATAATTGCAGGTGGTTTGAACTCCTCACCTCCACAATGGAGATAGGAAGTGCAGTCTGCACATGGACTGGCTAATTGCACCTATATTTCATACTGTCATCTTTTCCAGAAACAAGAGTAGAAGTAGAAATGCTGGAAATGGGTCCTAAATGACTTTTTAAAGGTGTCCAGTATGGTCTGACTCAGTGATGCCGAAACCATTCTGTGTAACAGAGGTTTAAACAAAAGCCAAGCCTTTGAAAAGTTGTGGATTCTGCCTGATCTTGAATGTTTTGAAGGAATAATGTACATGTGCAATGTATAAACCTTTTATAATTATGATTTACTTAAAACTGTCACAAGCAGGTTTAGTAATGGTTTCGGCTCACATTGCTCATAATTTAGGATACATCTGTGAATGGAAAAATGATTAAAGATAGAATACAATAGGAATTTGTTGAATTAGTTAGGTCAAATGCTGAATAGTGTGTCCATGTGTTTGACTCCTTACAATCTGAAAATGAGATTAATTGCTCAGGTCTGGAAGCTTAATGCAAATTTGCACAATTCACCAAGGATAATAAACTAGCAGGGATACCAGATGTTCAACTTTTATCAGGATTTCTGTGAATACTTTAGCAAACTCTCTGAAAATCCACATACACACCATCTAATTTCATGCAATTATTTTATTAATTAACCCTATTAAGTCAAATGTGTCTTGCACTTTATTAATTGCTTTTGGGGATTTAACATTGATTACTAATCAAAAATATGAAGTGTACATTTCTCAAATATTTTTAATTATATGTCTGAAAAACCCCACAGAGGTAGGTATCCTGTCATCAAGTCACCTTTTATTTACACATGAACAGTCCTTGACTTTAGTACTGTCTGTTCAGATTCTGCGTCAGAGTGCCAGTCTCTGGCATTCCTTTTTTTTTTTGTCTGTCAGCGAGGGCTCCCTGATTGGGGCAGTTAATCTGGACCAACCAAGGAACTCATATTCTTTGATGTCCAGCTATCTGACCTTGTTACAATCACGACAGTCTTTCCAGCTCTGCATCAATGATTTTTCTTGTATTTTACTTTTTCTACTCATTATTCTGCAGAATTTATGTTGGCATTCATTGCATGTGTTCAATTCTATCAGTCCTTTTCAGCATTACAGCAGTATTTCTTTTTGGTCTTAAAGTTGTACATATTTGGCAATACTGGCTATATTCAATTTTTACCAACTCTATCAATTGGATTCTTAAATCTTGGTTAAAGACATTTATAAAATTAATTAAAAATACACTCATGTTGGCAACACTGCAATACCAGAGAATTTCTTCTCAACTTCTTCACTGTTCTGATAGATAAGTTCTTGGGTCAGTTTTTGTCTGAGGCAGGTAGCTTGAGTTACCGAGTCATAGATTACAGAAGGTGGCCATGAGGCCCTTTATATCTGTGCTGGGTTTCCAAATGAGCAGTTTAACTAATGCCTCTCTCTGACTTTTGACCTGTGACCCTGTGTATTGTTCCTTGTCAGATGATTCTCCAAATTCCTCTTAAATGCTTCCATTGTACCTAGCTCCACCACATTCTCAGGCAGTGCATTCTGGATCTCAACCACTTGCTACATGAGTAGATTTCTCTTGATGTCGCCGATGCTTCTTTTGTAGTTCGTGATTCATTTATAAATAAATAATATTGAGTCAATTGAACTTTGAAGCAATCGAATTCACATAGGTAACACTTTATTCATGCCATAATTCAATTGGTATGTTTGGAAATACAGGAGCTAATGAATGTTAATTTTAATCTGACTGCTTAAAGTGGAAAGGAAGAAGGGAAGAAGGGAGGGCGCAATGGAGTTCCCCAGAGGTACAGCTGCACTTTGTGCCTTGTACCTGCGCTTGGACCGCTTTACACCCCTTCCTTCGGCTACTTATTCCCACCCTCTACATAAAGGAGTAGACTCACCTGACTTCAGCCTGTCCATTGTCCCTACTACCTGTATTTGCTATTTGTCCCAACAGCAGCCACTACCAAGTTGGTGCCTTGCTGGGACTTACAAAGCTTCCAATTTGCCAGATTGAATGGCAATTCACAGGACAGGACTTCTTCCTGACGAGAAAATTCAGTTTCATTCAATCTGCTTTTGCCTTTGCCCATGTGTTAAAGCTGTGGGTGAGCTTCATTCAAAATGCATCATTTGTTGGCCAGCTTCCACTCCAGAAGGATAAGTACTCTATTCTGCCCCATGCAAAATTCAGCATCGTATTTCATTTGGGGTTGAATCATTTTTCTGTATAATTTTAATATAATCCCCTTGCTATTTGAACTCTCCACCCTTATTAATAATATACTGGATGCTTTATTTTCTTACCTGACCTTGCCAACCTCAGTGATGCACAAAAACATAAGGGCCTTCTGATTTTTATAATTACAAATACTTGTACTCATTTCAGAACTGTATCCTTCAGTTTATGCTGTCTATCGGTATTCTTCCTATCAGCCAGTCATTTCACATTTCTCTGCATTGATTTTCATCTGACTCTTGCCACTTTTTCCACAAAACAATGTAGTTTTGAAGTTCTATGCTATTTTCGTCACTATTCATAATGCTTCCCAGATCACATCATCAGCTGATTTAAGTATTGTGCCCTGGAGCCAAGTTTTACAATCCCCTAGAAGACTATTAATTTAGTTTAAAGTCCAGATAGGGTTGAATGCCTTTTTATTTAAAAAAATGTAGACATTGTTTCAGAGTCTAGATACTTATGAAGAGAATAAAGTCATCCATGGCTTTGAGCAAATAATCTAAACTTTACTATACAAAGCTGGCAAAGTAGAACATGCTACAAAACAATCTATACAACTTGTGCTCTAATATTCAGGCTGACGAGTAGTAAATATGAATGAATGAACTAACTGTGATCAAACATTCTGCAGACTACATTTGGTATGATCAAGATAGGTCCTATCCAGAAATTAATGACAGTACGCATCATCAAATCTGATTAAAATTGTTGCCGCATTTAGAGGGATTTCCATTTCTTCATTCTTCAAGCTTTGGAAATCCCTCAAAATTCATTCCAAATCAAACTGCATCAACAACTATATGTACTGGTAGTTCAACGTCTTTCCCAAAGCTAAATTTTCCTGGACTTTTATGCCGAATTAGAGTCATAGAGTCATAGAGATGTACAGCATTGAAACAGACCCTTCGGTCCAACCCGTCCGATGTACAGCATTGAAACAGACCCTTCGGTCCAACCCGTCCATGCCAACCAGATATCCCAACACAGTCTAGTCCCACCTGCCAGCACCCGGCCCATATCCCTCCAAACCCTTCCTGTTCATATACCCATCCTAATGCCTCTTAAATGTTGCAATTGTACTAGCTTCCACCACTTCCTCTGGCAGCTCATTCCATATACGGACCACCCTCTGTGTGAAAAAGTTGCCCCTTAGGTCTCTTTTATATCTTTCCCATCTCACCCTAAACCTATGCCCTCTAGTTTTGGACTCCCTGACTTTGCCTATTTACCCTATCCATGCCCCTCATAATTTTGTAAACCTCTATAAGGTCACCCCTCAGCCTCCGACGCTCCAGGGAAAACAGCATCAGCCTGTTCAGCCCCTCCCTGTAGCTCAAATCCTCCAACCCTGGCAACATCCTTGTAAATCTTTTCTGAACCTTTTCGAGTTTCACAACATCTTTCCAATAGGAAGGAGACCAGAATTGCACGCAATATTCCAACAGTAGCTGAACCAATGTCCTGTACAGCTGCAACATGGCCTTCTAACTCCTGTACTCAATACTCTGACCAATAAAGAAAAGCATACCAAATGTCATCTTCACTATCCTATTTACCTGCGACTCCACTCTCAAGGAGCTATGAACCTGCACTCCAAGGTCTCTTTGTTCAGCAACACGCCCTAGGACCTTATCATTAAGTATATAAGTCCTGCTAAGATTTGATTTCCCAAAATGCAGCACCTAGCATTTATCTGAATTAAACTCCATCTGCGACTTCTCAGCCTATTGGCCCATCTGGTCCAGATTCTGTTGTAATCTGAGGTAACCTTCGTTGTTCACTACACTTCCAATTTTGGTGTCATCTGCAAACTTACTAACTGTACCTTTTATGCTCGCATTCAAGTAATTTATGTAAATGACAAAAAGTAGAGGACCCAGTATCGATCCTTGTGGCACTCTGCTGGTCACAGGCCACCAGTCTGAAAAGCAACCCTCCACCACCACCCTCTGTCTTCAACCTTTGAGCTAGTTCTGTATCCAAATGGCTAGTTCTCCCTGTATTCTGTGAGACCTAACCTTGCGAATCAGTCTCCCATCGGGAACCTTGTCAAACACCTTACTAAAGTCCATATAGATCACATCTACCGCTCTGCCCTCATCAATCCTCTTTGTTACTTCCTCAAAAAACTCAATCAAGTTTGTGAGACATGATTTCCCACGCACAAAACCATGTTGACTATCCCTAATCAGTCCTTGCCTTTCCAAATACATGTACATCCTGTCCCTCAGGATTCCCTCCAACAACTTGCCCACCACTGACGTCAGGCTCACTGGTCTATAGATCCCTGGCTTGTCCTTACCACCCTTCTTAAACAGTGGCACTACGTTAGCCAACCTCCAGTCTTCTGGCACCTCACATGTGACTATTGATGATACAAATATCTCAGCAAGAGGCCCAGCAATCACTTCTCTAGCTTCCCACAGAGTTCTAGGGTACACCTGATCAGGTCCTGGTGATTTGAGCAAAATTTCAGATTTTATCAAACAGCTCACTTCTGTTACTTCGCTGCCTTTGAATTTCTGTAAGCTACAGTTTGTGGGTTCCTTCATATAACTCACAGCTGTACTGAACTACCAATGCCATCCGGGGACTTCTCATATTTGGAGCCTGCTGATAGCAATACCTGGTTCCTAGAGCCACCTCTTCAACCTCATGCCTCTCTCAATTCCAAATAACATTTGTTTATTTTTGCCCCCAGCAAACACATCTCCAGATAAAAGTGAAAACAGATAATCTTCTCAAGCCCATTACCATGACTATGTAACCTGGTCCTTCACCTGATCTTTGGGAGTTTACTGAATCTTTTAAGTTAATGTAGGCAAAAGTAGTTCTAATTCCCCCTAAAATGCAAATATTGCAAGATTTTCAAACCTTACATCTCCAGCTAAATAGCCCACATGCTGTCTTATACCTCCATCTTATCTCATGAAAACAATACAGGTAACTTATGAATTCCCATTTATTTTAGGTGTGCTTATAATCACAAAGGCCCAGAATTGTAGTTAGTTTGCCTTCCTAAATGTGAACTTCTTGAAGCTACACACAACTGTATCTTTTATGCACATTTGATTTAAATATATTCTTATTTCATTTATATTATTGTCAGCAATTAAATTGAATTGAATTCTTAGAATAAAAATTTCTATAATAAAGTATATGAATCAATTGTCTGTAAACTCACCCCAGGTAACTTCAATACAACCTTCCCTCAGTCCAGAAAGTATTTCTCGATCATAACTCTTAATTTCCTGACAATTGGTAAATTTTATCTTTACATTGCTATTTAGTCCGTGTGTTATAATTTGTCTCATAACTCTTCTTGTGACATTTCCAATACCTAATGGAAGACAGTACTGAGTTCAAATGGATCCTGAAGTGTGGGGCTAAACCCCTCAAACCTTTCTTTGGGAGATATGAATTGATGAAGTCGTCATCAACAGACTTGAAAGATGGATAAGGTCTGCGCAATATCATGATCTTCAATACCGTCAAATACTTGTCTTCAAATCGAATAATATATGTGGAAACTTAGTGAGATTTGGAAAATAAATCTGCTGACTGCTAGCATTGACAGACATGGGTTAGGATAAAGAGGCACAGTTGTGCAGTTTTTATCAAACCCCTTGTTTACCTTTCCCCAAGAACTGAGTATTCTATTTTGAATCTTCAGCTGATTTTTAAAAACTCATGTCTTCTGAGTTCGCAACACAGGAACAGGAGCTGGTCATTCACCACCTCAGGCCTGTTTCATCCTTCAATGAGATCCTGTCTGATCTGTGGCCTAACTCCATATCCCGCAATACCTTTGTTTAACAAAAAAATACTATCTCATTTAAAATTAGTAACGAATCCAGCATCCACTGCCAATTCCAATAGAATTCCAAATCTCTGCCACCCTTTCTGTACAGAAGTGCTTTCTAACATCTCTCCTAAATGGTCTGACCTTAATCCTATCACCCTTAGTTCTAGAACCCTCAACCAGTGCAAATAGTTATCTTTATCTACACTGCCTTTTTTATGTGAAGACTAATCAGGTCACCCCTAACTTTCTAAATTCTAGAGGAAGTGAGCCTAATTTATATTACCTCTCCTCATAACCCCTTCAGAGTTTGATTCACATCTCAAATGATTTGTTAAAGAGTAGTTATCTTGGATCTGATGATGAATAGAAGTTTGTTGTCTATCAGAGATTAACCACTTGCAATTTAAGATTGGGAAGGCAAGGACCAAGGGGAACAATTGAAAATAAGGGAATGGTACTTAAATGTGAAGAAGTTTTTTTTTAGTGAACTTTTGGAATTCTCTACCACTGAATGCTGTAGAAGCACAGTCTCAGAGTAGATATTTTCCTAATCAACCTGTTAACAGATATTATAACACACTTCTGGACCAGGTGAGACTTGAGCCCAGGCCTCCTTGACCAAGGGTAGGGACACTGCTGCTACTGTGCTACAAGAGTCCGAAGGAAAAAATTGAAAGATTTCTGACTACAATTAGCACACAGGGTTATGTTAGAGCAGCACAGTGGCTCAGTGGTTAGTACTGCTGCCCCACAGTGCCAGCAACCCAGGTTCAATTCCAGCCTTGGACAACTGTCTGTTTGGAGTTTGCATGTTCTCCCCATTTCTTCTGGGCACTCCGGTTTCCTCCCACAATTTAAAGATGTGCAGTTAGGTAGATTTGGCCATGCTAAGTTGCCCATTGTATACTGGGATGTGTAGGCTAGTGGATTAGCCATGGGAAATGCAGGATTACAGGGATAGTGTAGGTCTCAGTGGAATGCTGTGTGGAGGGTTGGTGTGGACTTGATGGACTGAATGGCCTGCTTAACCATGATTCCATGTAACTAGGGTCAGGATTAGACTTCAAAGTGCTCAATCAGCTGTAATCATATTGAATGGCAGGGCCTACTTATGTTCCTAAAAACATCGTATGAACTTCAAGAATGGGAGACTTTTTCAGTATGAAATATGTAGGAGTGGGAGCTGTGTGCATTGTTATTAATTTATCTTTTCTCACTTTGACATGGGTCCTAATGTTTGCTCATGATGGATAATGTTGGAGTGGCTGTGGAGTTCTCATGAAGACTATGATGGGCATTAGAAGAATAGTTGGGGACTTGGGTTAACTGGAGGGTACAATAATCCATGTTTGAGGAGTGTAAAGGATGAAGTCTAGAGGATCTACGAACTTCAAAAATACTGGGAAGAAGTCCCGGTGAACTGAGATGCATGACTAAACAGCCCACATTGACATTTTCCTACTGAATGACTATTTACCTTCTGATTCCAGGGAAAGTGGGCCTGACTCTATCTCACACACACTGCTCCGGTGTAAAAAAAAAACGTTTTTAACCAAGGTTGATCTGCCAAGTGGGAAATTTTTCAATGCAAAGTACCTGCCTCCATAGCCAAATCTGACCTTGGGTTTCCAATTGTAATAATCTATTATTACTCTGAATGAAATACTGCACCAATGTTTACAAGTAATTTTAATCAATTCCAGATTCAAATATTTATTTAATCATGTGATTGGCGTAACTTATCAGCCTGGGTCTTGCTTTTCACAAAGACCGAGCTTTTGAATTCCTATATCAGTGAACATTTTTCCATCCATGCAGCAAAAGATGTAGAAGTTTTACTGAGTTCTTTGCATGAAGGGGAATTCTGAAGATTTTCCACGAAATAAACTTTTTGAAAGGAACCTTATTGTGATATTTTTAGGTGTGCATAATCTTTCTAGCCATTCATTAATTGTAGACAGCTGTCAGAAGGAGAGTGTTTGAACTTTTTACTCCCATCTGAGATTCACAGACTATTTGCCTTAATATCATGAAGTCTGCATAGCTTGAATATCAGTGAGCTTATGTTTAAAATGTCATATTTAGATTCTGCATTCAGAACATTTAGAGCAGATATTACTTGCACTCTTTGAATCTAATAATTAGAAATAAACACCAGCTGTGAAAAAGGGGAAAGAAAAAAAGAAATCAAAGTTAATGCAGATCCTGATGCAGCAACAGAAGAGATTCAGCTCTCCTCTTTCACACACACTAATTGGTTTCATGGTAAAATCTGATTGTGGGGAATAAATAAACTAAACAAATTCAGTTTCTTGGTTCACTGTGCGGCAAGTTACTGTATTGAAAAATGTTGGGTACCATTTTTTTGTTCTGAAAAGTGTGAAGGAAATGGATATCCACATACATCATATGCAAAAATAAATTTGTGTCATTTTGGGGAAGCTTATTCATCAAAGTAATCAGTAAGCCATTTAATCTCGTGATGTTACTTTCAAGCAAGTCAATTGGTTGATGTTGGTAAGGATGTGACTGATTTGATTGCAGAAATCCAACTAAATGTTGGTTGACGACTGTCAGACCAGCAAGTTTCAGTTTGTACAATAAGAGCTCATTGGAAGTGCACATGGTTGGTTTTGAGCAATGTGACTGGACAATTACTTTGTCCCTGTGGACAATCACTTCTGTCATTGACAATGGCAGTATCTACTCACTAGTTCGCCAACAAGAATGTGATTGACAAAGAATAACACCACACTGACTTCAAAACAAAATTGGATTTCATCTAAATTTCTTCACCTACATATTAATGCTGTGCACAAACATGTGTCAACATGGCCGCAATTAGAATCAAGTTGAGGCCACAGACTTATAGAGATGTATAGCACGGACACAGACCCAACTCATCCATGTCGACCAGACATCCTAACCTAACCTAGTCCCATTCGCAAACACCTGGTCCATATCCCTAAAAACCCTTCCTATTCATATACCCATCCAAATGTTTTTTAAGTGTTGCAATTATACCAGCCTCCACCATTTCCTCTGTCGGCTCATACCATACACATATTACCCTCAGCATGAAAAAGTTGCCCCTTAGGTCTCTTTTATATCTTTCCCCTCTTGCCATAAACCTATGCTCTCTAGTTCTGGACTCCCATACCCCAGGGAAATGTCCTTGTCTATTTATCCTATCCATACCCCTCATGATTTTATAAACATCTAGGAGATCACCCCTCAGCCTCCAACACTCCAGGGAAAACAGCCCCAGACTGTTCAGCCTCTCCCTATAGCTCAAATCCTCCAATCCTGGCAACATCCTTGTAAATCTTTTCTGAACCCTTTCATGTTTCACAACAGCCTTCTGATAGGAATATTCCAAAAGTGGCCTAACAAATGTCCTGTTCAACTGCAACATGACCTACCAACTCCTGTACTCAATACTCTGACTAATAAAGGAAAGCATACCAAATGCCTTTTTCACTGTCCTGTCTACCTGTGACTCCACTTTCAGGGAAGTATGAACCTGCACTCCAAGATCTCTTTGTTCCGCAACACTCCCTCAGACCTTAACATTAAGTGTAGAAGTCCTGTTAAGATTTGCTTTCCCAAAATGCAGCACCTCGCATTTATCTAAATTAAACTCCATCTGCCACTCCTCAGCCCATTGGCCCATCTGATCAAGATCCTATTGTACTCTGAGGTAACTTTCTTCGCTGTCCACTAACCTTCAATTTTGGTGTTATCTGCAAACTTACTAATTATGTTCAAATTTAAATCATTTGTATAAATGATGAAATGCAGTGGACCCAGTACCAATCCTTGTGACACACAACTTGGTCACAGGCCTCCAGTTTGAAAAGCAACTCTCCACCACCATCTTCTGTGTTCTACTTTCGAGCCAGTTCTGCATCCAAATGGCTAGTTCTACCTGTATTCCATGAGATCTAACCTTGCTAACCAGTCTACCATGAGGAACCTTGTCGAATACCTTACTGAAGTTCATACAGATCACGTCCACTGCTCTGCCCTCATCAATCCTCTTTGTTACTTCTTCAAAAAACTCAAATTCATGTGTCAGCATAAAGCCATACTGACTATCCCTAATCAGTCCATTCCTTTCCAAATACATGTAAATCCTGTTCCTCAGGATTGCCTCCAACAACTTGCCCACCACCAATATCAGGCTCAGCGCTCTATAGTTTGATGCCTTTTCCATACTACGTTAGCCAACCTCCAGTCTTCCGGCCCCTCACCTATGACTAGCGATGATACAAATATCTCAGCAAGGGGCCCAGCAATCACTTCCCTAGCTTCCCATAGAGTTCGAGGGTACACCTGATCAGGTCCTCTGGATTTATCCACATTTACGCATTTCAAGATGTTCAGCACCTCCTTCTCTGTAATGTGGATGTTATCATTTATTTTCCCACATTCCATATCTTCCATGTCCTTCTCCACAGTAAACACTGATGCAAAATACTAGTTTAGTATCTCTCCCATCTCCTGCGGATCCACACATAGGTTGCCTTGCTGATCTTTGAGCGGTCCTATTCTATCCCGAGTTACCCACTTGTCCTTAATGTATTTATAAAATCCCTTTGGATTTTCCTAAATCCTCTCTGCCAAAGCTTTCTTATGTCCCCTTTTTGCACTCCTGATTTCCCTCTTAAGTATATTCCTACTGCCTTTATTCTCTGTGGAGTCATTTGATCTCTGCTGTCTATACCTGATATATGCTTCCTTTTTCTTAACCAAAACCTCAATTTGTCCAGTCATCCAACATTCCCTATAGCTACCAGCCTTTCTGTTCAACCTAACAGGAATATACTGTCTCTGGACTCTTGTTATCTCATTTTTGAAGGCTTCCCATTTTCCAGCCGTCCCTTTACCTGCAAGCATCTGCCCCAATCAGCTTTTGAAAGTTCTTGCTTAATACCGTCAAAATTAGCCTTCCTCCAATTTAGAACTTCAACTTTTAGATCTGGTCTATCCTTTTCCATGACTATTTTAAATCTAATAGAATTATGGTCACTGGCCCCAAAGTGCTCCCCCACTGACACCTCA
>NC_057724.1:49614478-49621305 GCF_004010195.1 Chiloscyllium plagiosum
CACACCACGTCCCCAACTCACACCACGTCCCCAACTCACACCACGTCCCCAACTCACACCGTGTCCCCAACTCACACCACGTCCCCAAAACACATCGTTCCCCCCAAATGAGAACCTTCCCCCAAATCTCACCTTTTGTCCCCCTACATTTCATGCCATATCACCCAAATCACTTCCATATCCTCCCAAACTGTACTCCCCATTCCCCGAAATTAAATCTCATAAACCCACACCACCACCAATAATCACACTCCGAGGACAGAGAGAGCACGGGGTTAGATACAGAGTAGAGCTCCTTCGACACTCTCCCCCTCCCTCCCTTGCCCCCCTCGATGTGTGGTCCGGGCAGGAAGGGTTCTGTACGTACCGCACAATTGCAGAATCTTGTGGTCGAGCTCATCAAAGGCTCCGGGTAGTTCCGCTGCTGCTGTGTAGCTCTGGTGTAAACCGATGTGGCTCCAGCTGAGCGGGTTCAGGAGCGCCTGCACTCGCTTACAAGTCGCACAGATCTGGGACAGAAACCAGACAAAACAGGTCATCAGCTGGCAGCAGACCCCAGGGCACAGCGCTGGAGGCTGCCCTGGTGCCAGTCAGACCCGGGTGGTGGGTGGTGTCAGACCTGGAGCGGGGGGGGATTCAATCTGCTTTACTCATCATGTGAATCCCTCCACAGGGAGTTGGATGATTAGTTGGATAGAAATGGTGTGCAGGGATTTGTAGAGAATGCAGGAGATTGGCACTGGGTAACAATGCTCATGTGAAGAGACAGTACAGGCACGATGGGCTGATTGGCCTCGTACCAGACTGATTCAGCGGATGGCAGGACTGACGTATGATGGGAGATTGACTCGGTTAGGATCGTTTTCGCTGGAATTCAGACAAATGGAGGGGGGATCTCTGAGAGACTTATACAATTGGGCGGCACGGCGGCACAGTGGCACAGTGGTTAGCACTGCTGCCTCACAGCGCCAGAGACCCGGGTTCAATTCCCGCCTCAGGCGACTGTCTGTGTGGAGTTTGCACGTTGTCTGCGTGGGTTTCCTCCGGGTGCTCCGGTTTCCTCCCACAGTCCAAAGATGTGCAGGTTAGGTGAATTGGCCATGCTAAATTGCCCGTAGTGTTAGGTGAAGGGGTAAATGTAAGGGAGTGGGTCTGGGTGGGTTGCTCTTCGGAGGGTCAGTGTGGACTTGTTGGGCCGAAGGGCCTGTTTCCACACTGTAACGGGGGCAGATGCAGGGAGGATGGTGGGTTTGTCCAGGGTTCACAGTCTGGGGATTTGGCATGGACCAAATGGAGATGAGGAGACATTTCTTCACCCAAAGCATGGTGAGCCTGTGGAATCCATTAGCTCAGGAAGTAGTTGATGCCAAAACATTCAAGAGGCAGGTAGATATAGCACTTGGGGGGAATGGGATGAAAGATTATGGGGAGAAAGCAGGATTAGGCTATTGAGTTGGAGGATCAGCCATGGTGGTGATGAGTGGTGGAGCAGGCTCGAAGGGCCGAATGGCCTCCTCCTGCTCCTATAGAAACTTACAAGAAAATGCATGGCTTAGAAAGGGTGGATGCTGGAAAGTTGTTTCTGTCAGGCGGGGAGACTAGGACCCATGGGCACAGCCTTACAATTAGAGGGGGTCAACTTAGAACGGAAATGAGGAGACATTTCTTTAGCCAAAGGGTGGTGGGCCTGTGGAATTCACTGCCAGGGAGCGCAGTGGAGGCCGGGACGTTCTGTGTCTTCAAGGCAGAGATTGATAAATTTTTGATCTGGCAATGAATCAAGGGCTACAGGAAGAGTGCGGGTGAATAGAATTGAAATGCCCATCAGCCATGATTAAATAGCAGAGTGGTCTCAATGGGCCGAATGGCCGTGCGTCCACTCCTATTTCTTATGGTGTTATGGTCCTTGGAAGTTTTATAGGGCGGCCACCTTCCAGAATGTTGGGTCAGTTTCTGTTCCTCTGCCCAGATTACTGACACTTTTACAGGGACACTCGGACGAGCAGTTGTTTTCAATGGGAAAAGCTGGTGAAGACCCGATAACTACCAACAAGGACTCACTGAACACCCAATCCTCAGCTCACTCCACTATCTGATGTACTTTGAAAGCAACTGAGAACTTTAAAAGCGTCAGTGTTGGAACATTGGGAAGACAGAAGCCAATTTACACACAGCAGGCTGCCACATCTCCCCCCAGCAAGGTGGGAATGATCGAATCACCTCCTCTGGAATACTGATTCAGGGATAAATATTGATGTCGCAGGAGGATGGTGCCTCCTTCAGTCCTAGGTCAGTCATCTCAGCTCCAAGACATCCATGCAGGAGTTCCACAGGGTATCCTCAATCATTCCACCCCACTATGCCATCATTACCTCCCTCGTTATTACAGCCAACCTATTTGGGTGTTTTGACACATGGGCAGGTGGAACCTGGCTTACCTAGCCCAGAGGTAGGAACACTACCACCACACCACAAGATCCTAGTTCCCCAGGGTAGATATTTTTCGAAACAACCTGTTCAGAGAATCCATCACATGCTTCTGGGACCTGTACCTGGGCCTCCAGACTCAGAGATAGGGTCATTACCACTGCACCACAAGAGCACTAGTTCCTCAGGGGCGTGTCCTAGTCCCAACCATCTTCAGCTGCTTCATCAATGACCCTCCCTCCATCATAAGGGCAGAAGTGGGGATGTTCACTGATGATTACACAATGTTCAGCACCATTTACGACTCCTCAGATACTGAAGCAGTCCATGATCAAATGCAACAAGATCTGGACAATATCCAGGCTTGGGCTGACAAGTGGCAGGTAACACTCATGCCACACAAATACCAGACAATTATTATCACCAATAAGAGACAAACTAACCACTGTCCTTGACATTTACTGGTGTTGCCATCACTGAATCCCCCACTATCAACATCCTTGGGGTTAACATTAACCAGAAACTCAACCGGACTCACCAGATAAACACAGTGGCTATAAGACCCAGTCAGAGGCTGGGAATACTGCAGTGAGTAACTCACCTCCTGACTCCCTAAAGCTTGTCCACCATCTAAAAGGCACAAGGAGTTGGATTCATGTGGCACTACATATGACCTCACCACACTTCTGTATTTGTAAAATCTTCGTCACTGTCCTGTCTTGAAACCATCACCTTGATAACTTGTTATGGTCCCTCTACCATAATTAGTTTGTGTAGTTTTGGATTATTTGTTACTTTGGTTAGACCCTCAGCATGTGACCCTTACACCCATCATGTTATTCCAGCCGTTTGGTTTGTCTCCAGCACCACCTCATTTTTAGTTTTTTGTAATTATCTCTCCGTCTCAATTTATCGGTCATCCCTTCACTTGTTATTCAGCTGTTGACACTTTACTCACACCGTCTGACACTTTCGATCACCTGCAGAGACTTATTATTCAGTCTGGGTTGAGACCCCACTCACACCATTTGTACGATCTTTTTGTCTCCCTGTCGATACGCTTCTCTCCACTTCCCCTGCTGAAGGGGCTGCACTCCAAAAAGTTTGTGATTTCAAATAAACCTGTCGGATTATAACCTGGTGCCGTGTGACCTCTGACTTTGCCCACCCCAGTCCAACAGCAGCACCTTCACATCAAGTCAGGAGTGTGATGGCATACTCCCCACAACACTCAAGAAGCTTAACATCACCCAGGGCAAAGCAGCACGCTCTATTGGCACATCCACAAACATCCACTCCCTCCATCACTGACACTCAATAGCTGCAGCGTGTACCATCCACAAGACGCACTCCAGAAATTCACCAAGACTTCTCAGACAGCACTTTCCGAACCCATGATTACTACAAGCTAGATGTTCAAGGGGAACAGCACCACCTCCCAAACTTGGAAATATATCCCCGGTCCTTCAGTGTCACTGGGTCAAAATCCTAGAATTCCCCCATAACACCATGATGGGTCTACCTACAGCACATGGACTGCGGTGCTTTAACAAGGCAGCTCACCCCCACCTTCTCACATCCCAGGAACAGATAAGAAAATACTGCACTTGGGAGGTCAACAAGTCAAGAGAAGGTGGACACTGCAGATGCTGGAGATCAGAGTCAAGAGAGTGGTGCTGGAAAAGCACAGCAGGTCAGGCAGCATCCGAGGAGGAGGAGAGTCGATGTTTCAGCCCCTTCCTGATGAAGGGCTTATGCCCGAAACGTTGACTCTCCTGCTCCTCGGATGCTACCTGACCTGCTGTGCTTTTCCAGCACCACACTCTTCGTGGTCAGCCTGAATTACAGGATCCAGTGTCTGCAGCGGGGGTGTAGTTTTCAGTCTGAGTTAGATAGATTCCTGATGGTCAGGGCGGTGAAGGGATTGTCAGGCAATATGTAGAAATGTGGAGTTGAGGTTAAAATCAGATCAGCCACGATATTATTGAATGGTAGTCCAGACTCAAAGGGCTGAATGGCCTCTTCCTGCTCTTTGTTGTTATGTACACAGGTTTGTCTGTACCCAACAATGCCCAGGCTGAGATTCTCTCTGAGCTAAGATGGTATTATATCAGGGTGGGTGGGCAGTGGCCGGACAGTTTCACTGACCGAAGTCAAGATTAGGGTGTATCAACAAACCCATACTCACGTGTTTTTCTAGAAGGTTCAGCGACAATTCATCAACATTCTCCAGGATACCACAATAAATCTACAAAAGAGTAAATATCAAGGCAAAGGTCAACACACAAGGATGGTTTGGGTGACTACATGCATCAACAAAGGGTACAGTGTCAGGGAGCGACATAGGCTCGGACGTTACAACCGTAAGGTTTCCAGATGGAATTACAAAGTCAGCCCCAAGGCAGGGCTGCCATTGGTGGAGTGATTAAAGTGGGGGATTTCGGTAGGGACTGAGAGTAATAAGGAAAACCGTGGATTTCGAGACAATGATAAGAATTTGGAATCAGAATGGCTGGTGGACTAGAAGCAATGGAGAAGGTAAAGTTGCCTTGTCTTACCTGACTAATGGGGAAGTGATGGCCCAGCAGTATCATCGCTGGACTATTAATCTATTAACCGAGGGAATGTTCTGGGGACACGGGTTCAAATCCCACCGATGTGGAGTTTGAATTCAATAAAAGAACATTTGGAATGAGAACTCTAATGATGACCATGAATCCATTATTGGGAAACCCCATCTGGTTCACTAATGAAGGAAACTACCATCCTGACCTGGTCAAGCCTACTCATGACTCCACACTCACAGGGGTGGGGGTAAGTCTCAATTGCCCTCTGGGTAATTAGGGGTGGGTAATAAATGCTGGCCTGGCCAGCAATACCCTCATCCCATCAACAAATAAAAAGAAAAACACAGGACTGCTCTGTTAATTAGAGAGAGAGAGACAACTGGTGGGGGCTTTAACCTGAGGGTCACCATGCCTCAGGCGAGGGGAGGCTGAGACGGAGAATTCTTTATGGTCTTCAGCCGGTGTGGAAATTGAACCCGTGCTGTTGTCATCACTCTGCATCGCGAACCAGCCATACAGCCAACTGAGCTAACCAATGTCCTTAGAAAGGACCAACTTTGGTACGCATTGACAACATTAGCCTAGGATTATACAGCCAGGGAAATTACCGAGACACCATCATCATTGGAGCAGAGGAGACTGAGAAGGCAGACAATTGAGATGCATAAAAATAATCAGGGGCACATTTTTAGGGTAAACAGGAAGAACCTACTCCCGGGCATGGAGGGGTCAATGGCCAGGGGCATGGAGAGGTCAATGGCCAGGGGCATGGATTGAAGGGAAAGTGCCAGGAGGTTGACAGCAGGATGTGAGGGAAAAGCATTTGCACCCAGAGGGTACTGGGAATCCGGAACTGGCTGCCTGTCAGGGTGGGAGAAGTAGAAACCCTCATCACATTGACAAAGGATTTAGATGTGTACTCGGAATACAGGGCAATGGGCCAAGTGGAGGGAAATGGAATCAGAATAGTTATTGATCAGCACGGATATGATGGGCTGAAGGACCTTCGCCTGTGCTGTAGACCTCTGCTCATGGTGACTGGGCAACCCCTATTGCATTGGTGAAGTATTCATGATTGTGTATGATACTGGACGGCACCCAGCATGGGGTGACTGCGCAGGACAGACAGTGGCACTGGGTACAGGCACTGACTGACACACATACACAGACACAGACACACACAGTCACTCAGACAGACACACACGCACATTCAGACACACACACACACTCTGACCGTCACTCAGACAGACACACACAGACACAGATACACACACACATTCAGACACACACACAGACAGTCACTCAGACAGACATACACACAGACACTCAGAAAGACAGACAGACACACATACAGACCGTCACTCAGACGCACACACACATTCAGACACACACAGTCACTCAGACAGACACACACGCACATTCAGACACACACACACACTCTGACCGTCACTCAGACAGACACACACAGACACAGATACACACACACATTCAGACACACACACAGACAGTCACTCAGACAGACATACACACAGACACTCAGAAAGACAGACAGACACACATACAGACCGTCACTCAGACGCACACACACATTCAGACACACACAGTCACTCAGACAGACAGACACACAAAAAGACAGACAGACACACCGACAGACCGTCACTCAGACACACACACATTCAGACACACAGACTGTCACTCAGACAGACAGATAGACACATTCAGACACATACAGTCACTCAGACAGACAGACACACACACACAGACACACATACATTCAGACACACACAGACACTCAGACAGATACACACACACAGACCATCACTCAGACAAACA
>NC_057724.1:49621692-49643137 GCF_004010195.1 Chiloscyllium plagiosum
CTTGGGTAGGGGGGTAGGGAGTGGAGTGGGACGGGAGAGCAGGATGCAGTGGGGAATGGGACGGGCGTGGGAGAGGAGAGGGGGGGATGGGAGGGGAGGAATGGGAGGGCTGGAGACAAAGGTTGGGGCAGGGGTGTGAGGGAGGAGAGGTGGAGGTGGCTGATTCAGATGAAGTAGCTCCACCCACCTTGTTTGTCGTTCGGCAGCGGAGCCACCATGTGGTTCATCTTGGTGACCTGGATGTCAGTCTTGTGGAGCCCGTTGCATTCAATTCTCGACTTTGTGATCACTGCTTCTCTGCGAGAGAGAGAGACAGAGGGAGAGAGAGACAGAGACAGAGAGAGAGAAAGAGAGAAAGAGAGAGAGAGCAAGCACATCCAGTGAAGACCACTGACCAACCAGACCATCGCTCCCTCCCTGTGCAATACCGACAGAGTGCTGCACTGTCTGCGGTGCCTGTGATCCCAGGAGATAGCAAACCAGCACTCTCCCCCTTGCCCCACATGGACTAATCACAGGGACTGCATTTGAAGGCACAGTGGGGGTGTTTGTCCCCACCTCCTGCCCCAGTTCATTGAGGAAACGACAGGGACAACCCTATATCCGATATCGTATTTGATAATGAACTAGACTTAACTCAAAATCTCTCAATAAAATATTCTCTGGGAAAACATCACTTGGGGATTGTTGCTGAACAAAAGACCTTGGAGTGCAGGTTCATAGCTCCTTGTAAGTGGAGTCGCAGCTGGATAGGATAGTGAAGAAGGCATTTGGTATGCTTTCCTTTATTGGTCAGAGTATTGAGTACAGGAGTTGGGAGGTCATGTTGCGGCTGTACAGGACATTGGTTAGGCCACTATTGGAATATTGTGTGAAATTCTGGTCTCCTTCCTATCGGAAAGATGTTGTGAAACTTGAAAGGGTTCAGAAAAGATTTACAAGGATGTTGCCAGGGTTGGAGGGTTTGAGCTATAGGGAGAGGCTGAATTTTTTAATTGAATTGAATTTATTGTCACGTGTACCGAGGCACAGTGACAAGCTTTGTCTTGCGAGCAATACAGGCACATCACAGAGTTAAGGAGCATCGATAGTAAATAATAGGTAAACAGCGGCAAAACCAAAACACAGGTACAGGTGAATGTTAACAGTTTGAGAGTCCATTCAGTATTCTAACAATAGTGGGAAGAAACTGTTACGAAACCGGCTGGTGCGTGTGTTCAGGCTTCTGTACCTTCTCCCCGATGGTAGAGGTTGTAGAAAAACATTGCCAGGGTGGGATGGATCTTTGAGAATGCTGGCGGCCTTTCCTTGACAGCGAGCCTGGTAGATGGATTCTACAGATGGGAGGTTGGCCTTTGTGATTGTCTGGGCCGGGTTCACCACTCTCTGTAACCGTCTCCAATCTTGAATGGTACAGTTGCCATACCAGGTAGTGATACATCCAGACAGAATGCTCTCAATGGTGCACCTATAAAAGTTGGCAAGGGGATTTGCTGTCATGCCAAATTTCCTCAGAAGAAGAGACGTTGTTGGGCCTTTGTAACCAGTGCGTCCACATGAAGAGTCCAAGAAAGCTTGTAGTGGATGACCACGCCCAGGAGTTTGACACTCTCCACTTGTTCCCCCTCTGTGCTGTTAATGTGTAGGGGGGGGGGCATGAGTAACATACCGCCGAAAGTCAATAATGAGCTCCTTGGTTTTGCTGGCATTGAGAGCCAGGTTGTTCTCAGTGCACCATTTTTCCAGGTCTTCCACCTCCCGTCTGTAGTCTGTTTTGTCACCATCTGAGATTCGACCGACTGTGGGTGGTGTCATCAGTGACCTTGTAAATGGCATTAGTCTGGTATTTGATGACACAGTCATGGGTATACCGCGAGTACAGTAGGGGGCTGAGTACGCACCCCTGGGGGGCTCCAGTGTTGGGTCTTAGTGAGGATGAAATATTGTCCCCAATCTTCACTGATTGTCGCCTGTGGGTCAGGAAACTGAGGATCCAGTTGCAGAGAGTGGGGCATAGTCTGAGATCACTAAGTTTAGTAATAGGCTGGGGCTGTTTTCCCTGGAACATTGGAGGCTGAGAGGTAACTTTATACAGGTTTATAAAATCATGAGGGGCATGGATAGGGTAAATAGACAAGGTCTTTTTGCTGGGGTGGGGGGAGTCCAGAACTAGAGGGCAACTTTTTCACACAGAGGGTGGAGCGTGTATGGAATGAGTTGCCAGAGGAACTGGTGGAGACTGGTACAGTTACAATATCTCAAAGGTTTCTAGATGGGTTTATGAATAGGAAGGTTTAGAGGGACATGGTACAAGTGCTGGCAAATGGGACTAGATTAATTTAGGATATCTGGTCAGCAGGGACAGTTTGGACCAAAGGGTTGGTTTCCGTGCTGTACATCTGTACGATTCAATGACACTATCATACTTTGTCTCCAAGCCACTCCCCATCCTGACTTGGAAATATATCACCGTTCCTTCACTGTCGTTGGGTCAAGATCCTGGAATTCCCTCCCTAAGAGCATTGTGGGTCTACCCACAGCACATGGACTGCAGCGGTTCAAGAAGGCAGCTCACCCCCACCTTCTCAAGGGAGGCAACTAGGGACGGGGAATGTTACACCTCACTGGGGCAGTGTACTGGAAATCAAGCTCAACTATTCCTCGAGTCATAGAGATGTACAAAACAGACACAGACCTTTCGGTCCTTCGTCGGCAGGGACAGTTTGGACCAAAGGGTTGGTTTCCGTGCTGTACATCTGTACGTCTCAATGACACTATCATACTTTGTCTCCAAGCCACTCCCCATCCTGACTTGGAAATATATCACTGTTCCTTCACTGTCGTTGGGTCAAGATCCTGGAGTTCCCTCCCTAAGAGCATTGTGAGTCTACCCACAGCACATGGACTGCAGTGGTTCAAGAAGGCAGCTCACCCCCACCTTCTCAAGGGAGGCAACTAGGGACGGGGAATGTTACACCTCACTGGGGCAGTGTACTGGAAATCAAGCTCAACTATTCCTCGAGTCATAGAGATGTACAAAACAGACACAGACCTTTCGGTCTTTCTCATCCGTGCTGACCAGATATTCTAAATTAATCTCGACCCATTTGCCGTGTTTGGCCTGATCCACAATCAGTCCACAAAGATTTTACAAAGTACCGTATATACTTGTGTAGAAGCCGACCCGATTTTATAACAGCTTTGGTCTTGTTTCACGGCAAAGCAACATTTTTATTCCTTCCTTCCTTCCCGCAGGATTTGATTGGAGGAGCTGATGATGATTCCTCACGGCTACAATGAACAGTGAGACTGTACGAGAATCAAATGTCTGATAACGTTTTTATCAGAAATAAAAGCTTAAAATGAAAAACTAAGACAAAACTCGATGAGAGAAAACAGAGAGAACTTGAAGAATTTGGCAGGAAAGTTTAAGAAGCACCAAGTCAGAGTCAGGTGACAACGTGTACCTCAACTTACTGCAATCCATGGTGCTTTTTCTCTTTATGGGTTTACAGTTCAATTGGGTTTCTGCTAATGATATGGTATCGGGTCATAGGGTCATAGAGATGGTCAGCATGGAAACAGACCCTTCGGTCCAACCCGTCCATGCTGACCTGATATCCCAACCCAATCGAGCCCCACCTGCCAGCACCCGGCCCATAGGTTTAGGGTGAGAGGGGAAAGATATAAAAGAGAGACCTAAGGGGCAACGTTTTCACGCAGAGGGTGGTGCATGTATGGAATGAGCTGCCAGAGGATGTGGTGGAGGCTGGTACAATTACAGCATTTAAAAGGCATCAGGATGGGTACATGAATAGAAAGGGTTTAGAGGGACATGGGCTGATGGTACATTGACCTTCAGAGCAAGAGGATTCAAGTATTAGAGCAGGGATGTCTTGCTGCAATTCTGCAGGGCCTTGGTGTGATGGGTCTTCTGCCGATCAGAACGGTCCTCCTTGATCTTTTCCTCAGTTGTTTGTAGGATGCACAGGGTGACTCATTCCCACTTACAAAGGCTCTTTGCCTTCTGAATTAACAGTCAAAACATACGCCAACTAGACAGGGGAAATCGACTGGCTAACTTCACACTTGAGACATATTTTACTGCACAGCAAACAGCTCCTCCTCCTCCAGAGGCCCAGTGCCTTCTGTCAAAACATTCACGCCCTCAAGCTCTTTGGCAGTTTGGGAGCCAATCACATAGTTGCTGTCAGGCAGAAGGCCTTTGTCATAGATAATTAGTCATTCGTCCGCAGACCAATCAGCTCCTTGTGAACGGTCAAAGCTTCATCCGGACACACCCCTTGGCTCCAGTTCATCTGCAAGCTCACCTTCCACTATTACTTGAATAAGCAGCTGTGTAACTAGTACTTGCAATGAGGGCTAGTTTACTTGCTTTCAAAACCTGCAGCAGTCCTTCAACAACCCTTGACCTTTATGCCATCCCTTTCCAATATCAGTCCCCAATTAAAAATGTCGAATAAAAACAGAGTCACTGCAGTAACAAATGCTCACATCCCATGAACTAAAAGAAAAGCCAAACAATTGATTTTCATATTAAGTTTGAGAGTGACTTACTCAAGTCCAAGATAAGAATCCTATACTTTATTGAAGCCCATTATCTCGGTACCTGGAGAGAATCTCCATGGCAAGTTTCCAAACAGAGCCGCAAATATATTTGAAAGTAATGTATTTTGAGGCCTAATGAGATAGGGCTGGAGAGTGGGACTAGCCGGGTAGCTCTTTCTGGAGCCAGTGGGCTGAATGGCCTCCTGTGCTGTAAAATTCTATAATTCTTTGATTCCATCTGGGTAAAGTCAATTGGATAATTTAAGTAACTGATATGGCTATAAATAAATAATGGGAAACATTCAAAGAAATAATACAAAGTGCTCAACAAAAATATAACCCACTGAAAAGCACAAAATCAGCAAAAAGGGAAAATTGTTCAGTTTCTCCAAAGTCGAGCATACCACCAGATTGAAAGAAATCTTTTAAAATTGCAAAATAAAGCTGAGCACTGGGATTAGAAATCAATAAAGGGCCATTAATAAATTGGGTAACAACAGAAAAACAATGCAGTATGAAAAGCGAGGAAAATAGACATGCTAACAGCGTTTGGAAGAATATAAAAGAGAGAGAGTAGCTAAAGTCAATGTTGGTCTCTTCGAGGCAGGTGATGGGGAATGGGGAATGAGGACACGGCAGAGACTTTGGACAAATCTTTCATAACTGTCTTCACAATAGAAAGCAGAAAGTACATACCAGAGATAGGAATGAACCGAAAAGTGAAGTTTAAAGCAATATCTGCAAAGGTACGTTCAAGAAATGGAATAAACTACAAACTGTAAATTTCCAGAATCTGATGGCTTACATCCCGGGATCCTATGGAACATGGGATAGTGTGTAAAGGTGAGGTAGCAGAGGAGCCTAGTCATTGGTGCAATCAGCCCGGCAGACTGAACAGCCTTCAGCCATTCCAGTACCGTATCCTTTTATTCATCTGACAGAGTCTGCTGTTGTATTCTGCATCAACAATTCTGAGGTGTTTAGCAGAGTGCATATAGGTCAAACTCTTCAAAGTCAGGATCATTGAATCAGTTAGTAACAGCAATAAAAAGTCATGTCTGCACTTGGACTGTTTTTCAGTTCAAATCAAAAAGGCTCATTCTTACAAACATCTCTCCTGTTCATCAGTGTCACTTATACACAAGGAAAGCGTGTTACATTTTTTTGTTTGTTTTCCTTCACTGAATTCAGGTTAAACGCTCGGCACTGACATGCCAGGGCAGCTCAGTCATGGAGCTCAGCTTACAATTGTTCCCTTGACAGCAATAATTGTTTGCATTATTCCGGCTAGCACTGTGAAATGCAACTAGTTATCATTGCACTATCAGAGGCTTCAAACACTCCCACGACAGAGATAGCACAGGGTTAGATACAGAGCAAAGCTCCTCTACACTGTCCCTATCAACACTCCCAGGATGAGGACAGTACAGGGTTAGATTACAGAGCAAAGCTCTCTCTACACTGCCCCTATCAACACTCCCAGGATGAGGACAGTACAGAGTTAGATTACAGAGCAAAGCTCCCTCTACACTGCCCCTATCAACACTCCCAGGATGAGGACAGTACAGGGTTAGATACAGAGCAAAGCTCCCTCTACACTGCCCCTATCAACACTCCCAGGATGAGGACAGTACAGAGTTAGATACAGAGCAAAGCTCCCCCTACACTGTCCCTATCAACACTCCCAGGATGAGGACAGTACAGGGTTAGATTACAGAGCAAAGCTCCCCCTACACTATCCCTATCAACACTCCCAGGATGAAGACAGTACAGGGTTAGATACAGAGCAAAGCTCCCCCTACACTGTCCCTATCAACACTCCCAGGATGAGGACAGTACAGGGTTAAATTACAGAGCAAAGCTCCCCCTACACTGTCCCTATCAACACTCCCAGAATGAGGACAGTACAGGGTTAGATTACAGAGCAAAGCTCCCCCTACACTGTCCCTATCAACACTCCCAGGATGAAGACAGTACAGGGTTAGATACAGAGCAAAGCTCCCTCTACACTGTCCCTATCAACACTCCCAGAATGAGGACAGTACAGGGTTAGATACAGAGCAAAGCTCATTCTACACTATCCCTATCAAACACGCCCAAGGTGTGGACAGTATGGGGTCAGATACAGAGAAAAGGTCACTCTACACTGTCCCTATTAAACACTCCCAAAATAGAGATAGCACAGGGTTAGATACAGAGCAAAGCTCCCTCTACACTGTTGCCATGAAACACTCCAAGGATGGGAACAGCACAGGGGTAGACAAGGGGTAAAGCTCACCCTACAGTGCCCCCATCGCACACACCTACCACAGAGACAGCATGGGGTTAGTTATAGAACAAAGCCCCCTCTCCACTGTGTTCATCAAACACTCCCAGGAGAGGGCCAGTATGGGGTTAGATGTTGATAAAGCTCCCTCTCCCTAAGCAGTCTCAAACATGCTGAAAACAGATTCAGGTTGAGAGGGAAGTCACACTGTCTCAACTTCTTTTAGAAAGGGAAACCCTACTATATAATATTAATCTGAGTTTTGAGGATGTAGCGAGAGGATTGATAAAGGCGGCTCCATTGATGTACTAAGTTAAAAACCACACAACACCAGGTTATAGTCCAACAGGTTTAATTGGAAGCACACTAGCTTTCAGAATCAGGTGGTTGTGTCCACAACCACCTGATGAAAGAGCGTCACTCTGAAAGCTAGTGTGCTTCCAATTAAACCTGTTGGACTATAACCTGGTGTTGTGTGATTTTTAACTTAGTACACCCCAGTCCAACACCAGCATCTCCAAATCATGTCCATTGATGTAGTATACCTGGACCTCCAAACGCCAGCCCCGAGTTGTCACCCATTAAACCACAAGAAAAGGGTCATTCCATTGGGTTAAGTGATTGGAAGAATAGCTTCAGTGGAACATTTCCCAGTTTGCAGCCAATGAACAGAAGCATGCCGTAAGAATGATTTCTGGGGCCTGAACTGTTTTCAATCTATTTAATGAGGAGAAAGTGAGGACTGCAGATGCTGGAGATCAGAGCTGAAAATGTGTTGCTGGAAAAGCACAGCAGGTCAGGCAGCATCCAGGGAACAGGAGAATTGACGTTTCGGGCATAAGCCCTTCTTCAGGAAGGGCTTATGCCCGAAACGTCGATTCTCCTGTTCCCTGGATGCTGCCTGACCTGCTGCGCTTTTCCAGCAACACATTTTCAGCTCAATCTATTTAATGTCTTAGATGAGGAGATACAGAGTAGATTTCGACAATAGATAGAAGGGTAAGCTGTAGGGGCACGCAGGGAGGCTGCAAACAGAGAGAGATGGGCGAGGTAAGTGAGTGACAAGTTTAATTTTGAGAAGTGAGGGATTATTCACTTTGTGAGAAGAATAGAATAGCGGAATAAACTTAAAAGGCCATGTAATAATTACACACTCCACTTCATTTCAACTTGAAATAAAGTTAGCGACAGCCTTTTCTATTTCATTCCTCTGGGTGACACCTTAAACAATCAGCATCCACCTGTCTCGTTTAAAGTTCGGCAGTTAACTGGCAGTCATCATTCGGCTGGTGCATTGTCTCTGGCTTCACTTCTACCAGAGTCTACTCGCCAAACAAACAGCCCTCTCGTTTTATACAGTATAAAAAGTTGTTTTCCCTTTAAACTGGTATTCTTGTGAATTATCCTGATGAGAACAAGACAAAACAAAACCTTTATAAAATGTGTTTTTTTTCCGAGCAATACTCAAGTTCTGTACCATCAAACACAGAGGTCAGAAGTTATATGACACCTGGTTATCATCCAATAGGTTTATTTGAAACCACAAGCTTTCAGAAGCACTGGGGAACTGATTTGACGTGAAGAAGAGACAGCGCTATGAAAGCTAGTGCTTCCAAATACACCTGCTGGATGATAACCTGGGGTCATATAACTTCTGACCTCTGTGTTTGATGGTACAGAACTTGAGTATTGCTTGAAAAAAAGGCGCATTTTATAAAGGTTTTGTTTTTATGTGTTACCTGGTGTTGTGTGATTTCTGACCTGGTCCAGCCCGGTCCAACACTGGCACCTCCACATCAAACACAGGGTTGGGAGGAAAGTACAGATGCTTTGCAAACTTGCAGATACTAACAATCAAAGACACTGAAGTACGCGGAATACAAAAAACTAACAACAAGTAATGACAAAAGCTTTTGTCCTTATTTGCTGATGGTATATGGGCATCACTGACAAGACCAGTATGTGTTGTTCCTAATTACTCAGAAGGCAATTAAGAGTCTAGAATAATATACAGGCTAAACCAGAAAAAGGACAGCAGATTTCCTTCCCTCGTGGACACTAACAAACCAAATGGGCTTTTACAACATTCGACAACATTTCCATGATTGCAATTGGGTTAGAGTTCCATCCCAGGTCTTTAGTGAATTACAAATTTCCCCAGCTGCGGTGATAGGATTTGAACCGTAAAGCATGAGCTGGGCGACTAGGCCAGTGACATTACTGACGGGCTGCAGCTCTGGCAGACTGATTTTCATTTAACGTGCTTTAGAATACTACTCAACAATAGGGCAGTCCCACTGCAGTTCCAAGAGGCTTTGTTGAGAACAACACCTGGAATATTGTGTGCAAATTTAAGGAAAGGTACAAATGACTCGGAGGTTCATGAGATTGATCCCTGGAATGGGGGTCTGTCCTAGGATGGGACACTGCATAGAGTGGTTTGATATTCCAAGGAGTTGAGAAGAAAGAAAAACACAGATACAAAGGGGCTTGACAGCGTCAACACTAAGGGACTGTTTTCCGTATAGTATGCGCAAACATGTATGTACAACGTACAAACACACACACGTGTGCACATATACACACATACATGTACACACGGACATACACACCCACATGTACCTTCACATACTCACACACACAATCAGCACATGCATATGCCCACCCACACTTGTACATGCTTTCACACACATACACACTTAGACAGGTATACCCAAGCACAGTCAAATATAAGAACCAGGAGCAGGAGGAGGCCATCCCCGATCATGGCTGATCCTCTTGTGGACTCAGCTCCACTTACCCACCCCACTCACCATATCCCTCAATTCCTTTACTGTTCAAAAATCTATCTATCTTTGCTTTAAAAACATTCAATGAGGAAGCCTCAACTGTTTTACTGGGCAGGGAATTCCTCAGATTCACAACCTTCTGGATGAAGAGGTTCCTCTTTAACTCCGTCTGAAATCTGCTTCCCTTTATTTTGAGGCTGTGCCCCCTACTTCTAGTTTCACCTCCCAGTGGAAACAGCCTCCCTGCTTCTGTCTTATCTATTCCCTTCATCATTTATATGTTTCGATAAGGTCCCCCCTCATTCTCTAAATTCCAGTTAGTATCATCCCAATCTACTCAGTTTCTCCTCATAAACCAACCCCCTCATCTCTGGGATTAACCTGGTGAACCTCCTCTGCACCCCCTCCAGTGCCAGTACATCCTTTCCCAAATCTGCACACAGTACAGGACCTACAAACACACACGTACAAAAGCATGCATGCGCATACACACACACACATTGACACACACTCAAACAAAAATGCACATGTACATTTGTGCATACACATACCAAGCATATACTGACACACACACACATACATAACACACCCAGCACACATATACACACACTTAATACCATTAAACATACATTAATTCACATGCATGAATACACACACACAAATACGAATGCACACTCATACATATGGAGACACAAACACACAGACATACTCTCATAGTCATATGCACAGAATCCCATATACACAGACACACACACACAGATACACAACCCCACACACACACACTCTCACACACTTAATGCTAGCCCTTACTGATGCTTGTGAATGTAACATTTGTACACAATAATGCGCTGTTTTAAATATTTCTTGCACTCCCCATTACCACACTGTCCACAGTCTAGTCCAGACATATGCTGAGATGATATAAGTTTTGCAGAAAATCCTTTTGGAGGGAAACTACCTCGTTCTCCCCAACAAATCCTTTACTCTGTGTTTGAGCTGAATTCTCTACTGTTTACTCCCAGCTCTGGCTTTCAGGTCAATGTTCCATTTGGTTTTGGAACTGAAACAAGTGCTTTCAATGTCCAAGAGAGGGCAATGATTCAGCTAGAGGGAATGTAAAACCTGCCCCAAATACTTGGGGGAAAGCCAAGGTAGCAAGGCAGGAAACAGAGACACGCTGCGTTTTATAGTGTTGGACTCTGAAATCATGGAGATTTCTGACTTCAATTCCCAACTCTGTCAATGTGTACGCTTCCACAGTCAAATGATCAGGGCTTAGAGCGAAATTTTATAATTTAAGCACTCTCCTCCCTTACACACACTCACACACACACAGACACACCCACACACACAGACACATACGCACACGCACATACACACACAGACACACACACACACCGGCACAGAAACACACACAGACACACACTCACACAGATACATACACACCCACACACCCATTCTCACTGTCACTCTAGACAGCCCTTCAATCTGAAAAGTACATCAGGTGAGATGGTTTCTGAGAGCCCTTTTGTGAGAAGTGATTTAATTCACAGGCAGCGCACAGAAAATGATACTGAACAGGCAGTGACGCCTCCACTTTATTCTCTAGTATTAACATTTCAAAATAAAAGATTGATTTGAATCACAGTAACGTCACTGAAGGGGTAGGAGAGACAGGCTAATTGCAGTCACAGGAAGAATTGATTGTGTGAACTGACCCCTGTAATTTCACTAATTAAACAGTGAAAACGCTGTACAAAGGTGGGAATGAAATACAGTAAGTCTTCCTTAACCGTTGATGGATATGTATATAAAGGAACTTCAAGTTACCAAGCTACAAGGATCAAAGGATCAACTGAATCCACATTTATTCTTTAAATTTCTTCGAAATAAACTTAAAATCATTTTCAAAGGTGTCTGTCTGCCAGTTTTGTGAATAACCAAAAGGAACCTTTTCACCAACTGTTAAAACAAAGAAGGAATTGCATTTGTCTAGCGCTGGCTATGACCTCGGCACTTTCCCAAAGTGATTTATAGCCAATAGTGTGCTTTCGACTGCAATCCCAGCTACAATGCTGGAAAACACAGCAAGCTCCCAACAACAGCAGTGAAACCATTTGTTTTGTGAGATGTCAGTTGAGGAACTAACTTGGATACACCAGACAGGAAATTCACTGTCTCCTTCTCAGCAGGAGCACAGCAGCACCTCCAGCAGTACTGCACTCCCTCAGAGTGCCACAGGAACATAAATGCCTGGCAATGACCATTTCCAACAAGACACCACGCTTTGACATTCAATGGCATTGCCAAATCTGAATTCCCTTTGTGTGTAGAGAAGTGCTTCCTAACATCTCTAGGTCTGGCTCTAATTCTCAGATTATGGCCCTAGTTCCAAAATCAACTAGTGGAAATAGTTTACCTTCATCTACTCTGTCTTTTCCTGCTAATATCTCGAAGACTTTGTTCAGATCACTCCTTAAACTATTAATCCTAGGGGCTGCCATTGATCAGAAACTCAACTGGACACAGTGGCGACAAGACCCAGATTACTGGCCAGGAATACTGCAGCGAGTAACTCACCTCCTGACTGTCTACCATCTACAAGCCAGCAGTGTGATGGAATACTCCCCACTTGCCTGGATGGGGGCAGCTCCAACAGCACTCAAGAAGCTTGACACCATCCAGGACAAAGAAGCCCCCGCTTGATTGGCACCACATCCATGCCTTCCACCACCACCAATGCTCAGTCACAGCAGCATGTACCTTCTACAAGATGCACTGCAGAACAAAGAACACCTACAGTGTGGAAACAGGCCATTTGGCCCAGCAAGTCCACACTGACCCTCCAAAGAGTATCTCTCCCAGACCCAACTCCTTAACCTACATTTCCTATGGCTAATGCACCAAACCTATACATTCCTGAACACAAAGGACAATTTAGCATGGCCAATCCACCCTAACCTGCACATCCCTGGACTGTGGGAGGAAATCAGAGCACCCAGAGCAAACTCCACCCAGACAGTCGCCCGAGGGTGGAATCGAACCTGGGACCCTGGCGCTGTGACAAAGACAGCAAAGCTCCTCAGACAGCACCTTCCAGACCCATGACCCAGGAAGGGCTAATGCCTGAAAGTCAATTCTCCTGCTCCTCGGATGCTGCCTGACCTGCTGCGCTTTTCCAGCATCACACTTTTCGACTCTGATCTCCAGCATCTGCAGACCTCACTTTCTCCTTGGAAATATATCGCCGTTCCTTCACTGTCGCTGGGTCACAATCCTGGAATTCCCTCCCTAAGGGACATTGTGGGTCTACCTACAGCATATGGACTGCAGCGGTTCAAGAAGGCAGCTCACCCCCACCTTCTCAAGGGGCAACTAGGGACGAGCAATAAATGCTGGGCCCAGCCAGTGATGCTCACATCCCATGAATGAATAATTTTTTTTAAAAACCCTGGAGTAGGATTTGAGCAATAACCTTCTGAGATGCAGGAGCAGGGATGTCTTGTTGCAATTATACAGGGTGTTGGTGGGACCATACCTGGAGTTGTGTGTCCAGTTTTGGTCTCCTTACCTTACCTAATGATGGAAGGAATGCAGCGAAAGGTTTCCCAGACTGATTCCCGGGATGGCAGGGATGATGTATGAGGAGAGTATGAATTCGTTTGGATCACATTCACTGGAGTTTGGAAGAATGAGGGGAATCTCATAGAAACCTAGAAAATGTCAATAGGACTGGACAGAATAAACATAGGAAGGATATTCCCGATAGTGGGAGAGTCCAGAAGCAGGGGCACAGTCTAAGGATATGGCGTAGGTCTTTCAGGACTGAGCTGAGGATAAATGCCTTCATCCAGAGAGTGGAGAGTCTGTGGAATTCTCTGCCACAGAAAGCAGTTGAGATTAAAACATTGAATGTTTTTAAGAAGGAGATCGAGACCATTCCGAGTGCTGGGGGATCAGAGGGTAAGGGGGAGGAAGCAGGAATAGGGGAGTGAGGTGGATGATCATATGGAATGGTGGAGCAGGCTAGAAGGGCCGAATGGCCTCCTCCTACACCTAATTTTGATGTTTCAATGTTTCTGTGACTCAGAGGTAAGGGAGCGCTATCCACTGACTCACCAACAGCTGGAACATTGGCTTGGACAACGGTTATTAACAATGATCTTGGAGGGAAGATATTTATGACAAACAACACAGAAAAGGTGACACCAAGGACACACGTCCCATCTTAAAACACATCGCTGGGAGATACGTGGAAGAAATGCTGAATACCTGAGGCACAATTTAATTGCATCCTGCTACAGAAAGGGCAGTGTACTGCTAAGGGAGAGATGCAAATGCTCTTGAGACACTGGTGGGGAACGATGGATCAGATAGAAAGGGGGAAGGGCCGCTGGAACAATAACAATGACATTTACCCCAGGATATGGGGCAGGAGGGGGGGGAGGTGAACAGCGACACTGTATTGAGTCACATCTCAGATGGTGCTAAGCAGACTGTGACAGATCAAGATTAAATATTGCCAACTTACCAGCCTCCTATATAAAGTGGTGTCATTTTTATTAATTTTATGACATCCTGCTCTCTGGCAGACAGCAGGGAAGATATATATCACAAGAGCAGGACGCTGTTTAATTAAAAGTAAAAATTTAATCTCCTCCAGTCATCAAATCATTCCTTATTGCACTGAACTCTGTTCCAGGGTCCAGATAAGTGCAGGCTGGTTGTAAACAGTTACTGACTCAGGTCACATCAGGGTAGCGCAGCTTTTATCTCCTGCTTCACATACCCCACCTGAAACCAGCTCAGTCACTGATTATTCAAACAGAGAACATCTTTCATTTTTACACTGTATCACGTGTTTTACATGTGCTTAAAAACACCATGTATAAAGTGAGGACCTTTATGCTGAGTCAACAATGATGCTAGTATATGATTTTGTTTATGGGTACACATGTGTGCAATGTGTATACACATACATTCATGGATGAGGGCATCCCTGGCTAAGCCAGCATTTATTACCCATCCCTAATTGCCCAGAAGACAGTTACTGTGGGTCTGGAGTCACATGTAGGCCAGACCAGGTAAGGGTGGTAGATTTCCTTCCCTAAAGGACATTAGTGACCCAGATGGGTTTTTCTGACAATCACAGAGGAAGTGGTGGATGTGGGTACAGTTCAACGTTTAAAAGACATTTGGATAAGGACATGAATGAGAAGGGTAGGCAGGTGGGACTAGTTTCATTTGGGATTATGATCAGCATGGACTGGTTGGGCCAAAGGGTCTGTTCCCATGCTGGATGACTATATGATTCATGGTTACCCTTAGACTATCAATTCCGCATTTCTTATTTAATTCAAATTCCACCATCTACCATGACAGGATTCGAACCCAGGTGCCCAGAGTATTACTTGGGTCTCTTGATTCACAGTCTAGTGATAATGCCACTAGGCCATCACTTCCCCTGTTTGTCTGCAGATGTGCATGTGTGAGGCTACATGTTAATACACATGCTTGCATATACACGTGTGTGAGCGTGTGTATGTTATGTGTGGTGTGTGTTTCAGTGAGTGAGTGTGTGAGTGATTGTTCACATGAGTGTGTGTGTCTGTGATGTGTGCAGAGAGTGGGTGGGCAGGTGAGTGAGTATGGATTTTGCGAGAATAACACTTTCAGGAAGTGAATTTTATGCTTTGGATCAAATTAAATGGGGAAAAAGCACCCTGGCTTTCAGCAATTGGACAAATACCCACAAGACAATTACAGTTCAATGGATCATCAACGGCTGTTTGAAGATTTTGTGACGGGAAAGTGAGAGATTTTTTAAAGGAATCACTGAGTGTGGTTAAGATCATATTTATTCCCATCCAGATAATAATCTATTCATGAGAACCCCTGATTCAAAAGGATGTTTTGAGGGCAAAGTTAATTCATTTACATTTCCATCTGGGTAGTTCAGCATTCCCACACAGGGTTAATTGCGGGGTGCAATTCCGAGAGAGGCAATTGAGGATGAAGTCAGCTAGCAAGCAGCTCTGGGATTGTCGAAGATTGTTCCAGGAGTTGGGAAGTAGCTGGGAGCTGGAAGCAGAGGCCTACCAGGAAACCAGGCTGCTTTCTGATTTGATGGCCACAGTGAATCCAACATTAACCGGGGTGTCCATATTCATGACGTGTCTGAGGAACGTTGGATGGTCACCAAACCAGATGCTAGTGGAAGGGACCCAGGAAATCGCACATCTCTGAGACTGCAGAGGATGGTGGGAATCTGGAACTCTCTGCCTGTCACGGTGGGAGAGGCAGAAACCCTCAGAAGGAAGGATTTAGATGTGCACTTGAGAAACCAAGGCATAAAAGGTTATGGGTCAAGTGCGGGATAATTAGATCAGATTAGTGAGGCGATTGTTTTAGACTGGTGAAGACTCGATGTGCTGAAGCCCTTTTATCGCTGCTATGGATCTCTATGAGTCTCTCGGACTCTAATAGTGGAAGGTAGAGGAAAAGCAAGAGTGAATGCCTGAGTGCTGTGGCACACAGATCTAGCCCCCAGGAGAAGGGAAGAAATGCCCGCAATCAGAGTCAAAGCGTCATGAAGAAATACAGTATGCTCCCTTAGTATCAATAATACTTCCCTTTCTTTCCACCACCCTGGTAAATCCCCACTGTACCCTCTCCAGAGTGATCACATCCTTCCTACAATAAGTGGCTGTCCTGAAGCTGCACTCTAATGTTATTTTGTACAGCAGGTGAAGCCCAGGGAACCTCCTCAACTAGCTGCTGAGTTAGACAGCCACACAGCACAGAAGCAGACCCTACATTCCAGCCAGTCCATGCCGAACATAATCCCAAACTAAACCAGAACCACCTGCCTGCTCCTGGCCCATATTCCTCAAACTTTTCCTATTCATAGATCCATCCACATGTCTTGTAAACATTGTAACTGGACCCACATCCAGCACTTCCTCAGGAAGCTCATTCCATGTTTTGTGGCCTTCCTTGTCTGTCATACCTTTCAGAATTCTGTTGACACACATTCCAAGATGAAACCATAAGAAATAGGAACAGGAGCAGGCCATTCAGCCCTTTGAGCCTGCTCCCCCATTCAATAGGATCATGGCTGATCCCACATTCCTCACATCCACTTTTCTGCCCTTTCCCTGTATCCCTTCATTCCCCGACTGATGTAAAATCTCTCTCAGCCTTAAATATCCACAAGGACTATGCCCACACAGCTCTCTGTGACGAGGAGTTCCAAAGACTCTCAAACCTCAGGAGAAATTCCTCCCCATCTCAGTCTGAAACTGGTGCCCCTTTATTCTGAGACTATGCCCTCTGGTCCTAGACCCTCCCATGAGGGGAAACATCCTCACAGCATTGACCCACTCAAGCCCCTTAAGAATCCTGGATGTTTCAATGAGATCCCCTCTCATTCTTCTAAACTCCAGGGAGTAGTGTCCCAACCTGTTTAACCTTTGTTCAGAAAACAATCCCTCCCCATCCCAGGGACCATCCTAGTGAACCTTCTCTCAACTACCTCCAATGAAATGATATCTTTCCTTAAATAAGGGATGGGAACAGCTCACAGTGCTCCATCAGTGACCTCCCCAGCACCTTGTACAGTTGCAGTAAGACCTCCCTACTCTTAAACTCCAACCCCCTTGAAATAAGGGCCAACATCCCATGACCCTTCCTGATTCCCTGCTAACCCAATGTGCTAGCTTTCTGTGGTTCATGTACAAGTCCCCCTCGTCCCCACACCGCTACCAAATTCCCTTTGTGTCGCAGCTTTCTGCAGTTTCCCTCCATCTTTTATCCTCTCTTCCAAATGAACAGCCTCTACACTCTCTGGGATTTTCCCTTGCATGATCTTGTAAATCTCCTTCTTTGTCTTTCCCAAATGCATCTGCTCCCACATCTCGGCGCTGACCTCCTGCTGCCACCTTTGCTCCCACATCCCCCACCCACCACCCCTTTCCTGAGGTTATTCATCAGGCCTCTCGATGTACCTTAGTCTCCCTTCCTTGGACATCTCGTGTGGGGGGTTGTCACACAACATCTTGTTTGAGCTCACGTCCAGCAGGTAGATGAAGATGTTCTCCTGTGGGTAACAGAAGGGTCAGCAACAGGTCAACCACCTTATATCAAAATCTGGAGCAAGTCTTTCCTTCACAGAACAGGACAGAGAGCACTCTGGGAAAAAAAAACTGCACAATTAGGCCCACTGCCCTGTTTCTCCTAAACCGTATGCAAATAATATCTTCTCAATTATTTATCCAATTACTATTTGGCAGATTTTTTTAATCTGATTTTCATCAACGTTGAAGCACTTTTTCTGGCGTTGGAAATTGGTCAAAGCACTTCCTGGAGTTTTGTCAGGGGGAGAAATATCAAGTGAAGCTCCCTCTACACTGTCCCCCCAACAACTCCTACAGGAGGGTCAGCACAGAGTTAAATACAGAATAAAGCTTCCTCTACAATCTCCTCATGAAACTCTCCCAGGACAAGGTCAGCACAGGGTTAGATACAGTGTAAAGCTCCCTGTACACTGTCCCCATCAAACATTCCCAGGACAGGGACAGCTCAGGGTCAGTTCTAGAGCAGCAGATATATCAGAACACCATCTCCTTCTAAAGGGGCAAATAGGGACAGACAGTAAATATTAGCCCAGACAGTGACACCTATATTCCGTAAGCATAAAGCTAAATACCATGGGCAGCACAGTTGGACAGTGCCAGGGACCCAGGTTCAATCCCAGCCTTGGGTGACAGCCTGTGTGCAGTTTGCACATTCTCCCCATGTCTGCGTGGGTTTCCTCCGGGTGCTCCGGTTTCCTCCCACAGTCCAAAGATGTGCAGGTCAGAGTGAATTGGCCATGCTAAATTGCCCGTAGTGTTCAGCGATGTGTAGGTTAGGTGCATTAGTAGGGGAATGGGTCTGGGTGGGTTACTGTTCGGAGGGTCGGTGTGGACTTTTGAGCCAGAGCCTGTTTCCACACTGTAGGGATTCTGTTAAAAAGAAGTGTACAGACTGTGAGGTTCCAGGCATGAGCAGGAGAGTTTGTCAGGACAGCTGAGGGGAAGAGTTACCCATTGTCCAGCCTCAAAGAGACTACTATGATAGTGTAAGCAACACAGACCATAGAAACAGCAGGCACAGTGGCTCAGTGGTTAGCACTGCTGCCTCACAGCGCCAGGGTTCAATTCCAGCCTCAGGTGACTGTCTGCGTGGCGTTTACACATCCTCCCACAGTCCAAATCGGTGCAGGTTAGGTGGGTTGGCTGTGCTAAATTACCCAGAGTATCCAGGCTAGGTGGGCTAGCCATGAGTAATACAGCGTTACAGGTGGGTTGGGCCCAGGTGGGATGCTCTTTGGAGGGTCAGTGCAGACTCAATGGGCTGAATGGCCTCTTTCCGCACTGTAGGTCCTGGTTGCCTCCAGGCTGCATGTTGCAGAGTGGAAGGTATAACTTTCACAAGGATTCAGCCTGGAGCTCCATCTCTCAGGCTACAGGATTGAGATGGATCAGCACAAATCCAGGTGGATGTGTGAGGGCCGCTGTGATCCAGGAGCTCAATGCTATTTTTCAGTTTTAATTTACATGTGACTTTTAACAACAGCTGAAGGAGCAACAAATCAGGACGAAGCAAGGCATGAGGTCAGATGTTTCCTGATGACCTACCACGTTGGGGATGACGGTCGAGAGGACATCGCTGATAACAGCCCGTAACGACAGGGTGTCAATGACTGAAGCAAGATCCAACAGGGCATTCTGCAAAGAGACAAACACAGAGCGACAGTTTATTAACAGCATCTCAATCAGAAACTGGCCATTCATCACAGACTGGACTAGAGCCTCTACAGATAGTGTACAGGCTGCCTTGCACCATCCCCATCAAACACTTCCAGGACAGGGACAACACGGGGTTAGAGACAGAGTAAAGCTCCCTCTACACTGTCCCCCCATCAAACACTCCCAGGGCAGGGACAACACGGGGTTAGAGACAGAGTAAAGCTCTCTCTACACTCTCCCTATCAAACACTCCCAGGACAGGGACAACACAGGATTAGAGGCAGAGTAAAGCTCTCTCTACACTCTCCCTATCAAACAATCCTAAGACAGGGATAACATGGAGTTAGGTACAGACTAAAGCTCTCTCTACACTGTCTCCCATCAAACACGCCCAGGACAGGGACAGCACGGGGTTAGATACAGAGTAAAGCTCCCTCTACACTGTCCCCATCAAACACTCCCAGGACAGGGATGGCAGGGGGTTAGATACAGAGTAAAGCTCTCTCTACACTGGCCCCATCTTATACTCCCAGGACAGGGATAGCACGGGGTTAGATACAGAGTAAAGCTCCCTCTACACTGTCCCCATCAAACACTCCCAGGACAGGGATGGCAGGGGGTTAGATACAGAGTAAAGCTCTCTCTACACTGGCCCCATCAAATACTCCCAGGACAGGGATAGCACGGGGTTAGATACAGAGTAAAGCTCCCTCTACACTGTCCCCATCAAACACTCCCAGGACAGGGATAGCACGGGGCTAGATACAGAGTAAAGCTCCCTCTACACTGTCCCCATCAAACACTCCAAGGACAGGGATTGCACGGGGTTAGATACAGAGTAAAGCTCCCTCTACACTGTCCCCATCAAACAATCCCAGGACAGGGATAGCACGGGGTTAGATACAGAGTAAAGCTCCCTCTACACTGTCCCCATCAAACACTCCCAGGACAGGGATAGCACGGGGCTAGATACAGAGTAAAGCTCCCTCTACACTGTCCCCATCAAACACTCCAAGGACAGGGATTGCACGGGGTTAGATACAGAGTAAAGCTCCCTCTACACTGTCCCCATCAAACACTCCAAGGACAGGGATGGCACGGGGTTAGATACAGAGTAAAGCTCCCTCTACACTCTCCCTATCAAACACTCCCAGGACAGGGACAGCACGGGGTTAGATACAGAGTAAAGCTCTCTCTACACTCTCCCTATCAAACACTCCCAGGACAGGGACAGCACGGGGTTAGATACAGAGTAAAGCTTTCTCTACACTCTCCCCCATCAAACACTTCCAGGACAGGGACAGCACGGGGTTAGATACAGAGTAAAGCTCCCTCTACACTCTCCCTATCTAACCCTCCCTGGACAGGGATAGCACGGGGTTAGATACAGAGTAAGGCTCTCTCTACACTCTCCCTATCAAACACTCCCAGGACAGGGACAGCACGGGGTTAGATACAGAGTAAAGCTCCCTCTACTCTCTCCCTATCAAACACTCCCAGGACAGGGACAGCACGGGTTAGATACAGAGTAAAGCTCCCTCTACACTCTCCCTATCAAACACTCCCAGGCAGGGACTGCACGGGGTTAGATACAGAGTAAAGCTCCCTCTACACTGTCCCCATCAAACACTCCCACGACAGGGACAGCATGGGGTTAGATACAGAGTAAAGTCCCTCTACACTCTCCCTATCAAACACTCCCAGGACAGGGACAGCACGGGTTAGATACAGAGTAAAGCTCCCTCTACACTCTCCCTATCAAACACTCCCAGGACAGGTACAGCACGGGTTAGATACAGAGTAAAGCTCCCTCTACACTGTCCCCATCAAACACTCCCAGGACAGGGACAGCACGGGGCTAGATACAGAGTAAAGCTCCCTCTACACTGTCCCCAACAAACACTCCCAGGATAGGGACAGCACGGGGTTAGATACAGAGTAAAGATCCCACTACACTGTCCCCTCAAACCCTCCCAGGACAGGGATAGCACGGGGATGGATACAGAGTAAAGATCCCTCTACACTGTCCC
>NC_057724.1:49643637-49645091 GCF_004010195.1 Chiloscyllium plagiosum
TACCTACTAGAGAAGGTGCAAAACTTGACCTGATCTTGGGAAATAAGGCAGAGCAGGTGACTGAGGTGTCAGTGGGGGAATACATTGGGGCCAGTGACCATAATTCTATTAGATTTAAAATAGTTATAGTAAAGGATAGACCAGATCTAAAAGTTGAAGTTCTAAATTGGAGAAAGGCCAACTTTGACAGTATTAGGCAAGAACTTTCGAAAACTGATTGGAGGCAAATGTTCGCAAGTAAAGGGACGGTTGGAAAATGGGAAGCCTTCAGAAATGAGATAATGAGAATTCCTGTTCGGGTGAAAGGAAAGGCTGGTAGATATAGGGAATGCTGAATGACTAAAGAAATTGAGAGTTTGCTTAAGAAAAAATAGGAAGCATATGTAAGGTATAGACAGGATAGATCGAGTGAATCCTTAGAAGAGTATAAAGGACATCGGAGCATACTTAAGAGGGAAATGAGGACGGTAAAAAGCAGACATGAGATAGCTTTGGCAAATAGAATTAAAGAGAATCCAAAGAGTTTTTACAGATACATCAAGGACAAAAGGGTAACTCGGGAGAGAATAGGGCCCCTCAAAGATCAACAAGGCAGCCTTTGTGTGGAGCTGCAGAAAATGGGGGAGATACTAAATGAGTATTTTACATCAGTATTTACTGTGGAAAAGGATATGGAAGATTTAGACTGTCGGGAAATAGATGGTGACATCTTACAAATTGACCATATTACAGAGGAGGAAGTACGGGATGTCTTGAAATGGGTAAAGGTGGATAAATCCCCAGGACCTGATCAGGTGTACACTAGAACTCTGTGGGAAGCTAGAGACGTGATTGCTGGGCCTCTTGCTGAGATATTTGTATCATCGATAGTCGTAGGTGAAGTGTCGGAAGACTGGAGGTTGGCTAACGTGATGCCACTGTTTAACAAGGGTGGTAAGCATGAGCCAGGGAACTATAGACTAGTGATCCTGGTGGTGGGCAAGTTAGAACATAGAACATAGAACAATACAGCACAGAACAGGCCCTTCAGCCCACGATGTTGTGCTGAACATTTGTCCTAGCTTAAGCACCCATCCATGTACCTATCCAATTGCCACTTAAAGTTCGCCAATGATTCTGACTCTGCCACTCCCACAGGCAGCGCATTCCATGTCCCTATCACTCTCTGGGTAAAGAACCTACCCCTGACATCCCCCCTATACCTTCCACCCTTCACCTTAAATTTATGTCCCCTTGTAACACTCTGTTGTACCCGGGGAAAAAGTCTCTGACTGTCTACTCTATCTATTCCTCTGATCATCTTATAAACCTCGATCAAGTCACCCCTCATCCTTCGCCGTTCCAACGAGAAAAGGCCGAGAACTCTCAACCTATCCTCGTACGACTTCCTCTCCATTCCAGGCAACATCCTGGTAAATCTCCTCTGCACCCTCTCCAAAGCTTCCACATCCTTC
>NC_057724.1:49646849-49654132 GCF_004010195.1 Chiloscyllium plagiosum
TATCTGTTCCTTGAAAAGGTTCCACATTTCCACGACATCCTTCCCTGACAGCCTATGCTCCCAACTTATGCTCCTCAGATCCTGTCTTACAGCATCGTAATTTCCCTTCCCCCAATTATAAAATCTACCTTGTTGTGCGCACCTATCTCTCTCCATCACCAAGGTGAAAGTCACAGAATTGTGGTCACCATCACCAAAATGTTCACCCACTTGTCCCGGTTCATTACCGAGTATCAAATCCAATATGCCCTCCCCTCTGGTTGTACAATCTACATACTGCGTTAGAAAAGCTTCCTGGACACACTGCACATACACCGCCCCATCCAATCTACTTGATCTAAACAGCTTCCAATCAATATTTGGGACGTTGAAATCGCCCATGACTACTACCTTGTGGCTTCTGCACCTTTCCAAAATCTGTTTCCCCATCTGTTTCTCCACATCTCTGCTGCTATTGGGGGGCCTATAGTAAACACCCAACAAGGTGACTGCACCTTTCCTATTTCTGACTTCAGCCCATACTAACTCTAAAGGCAGATCCCTCTCGAACTGCCTTTCTGCAGCCGTTATACCATTTCTAATTTAGCAACCCCCTCCCCCTCCTTTTTTACCACCCTCCCTAATCTTACTGAAACATCTGTAACCAGGAACCTCCAACAAACATTCCTGTCCCTCTTCTATCCACGTTTCCGTGATGGCCACAACATCATAGTCCCAGCTACCGATCCACGCCTTAAGTTCACCCACCTTATTTCTGATACTGTTGGAGGGAATCCTGAGGGACAGGATGTACATGTATTTAGAAAGGCAAGGACTGATTAGAGATAGTCAATATGGCTTTGTGCATGGGAAATGATGTCTCACAAACTTGATTGAGTTTTTTGAGGAAGTAACAAAGAGGATTGATGAGGGCAGAATGGTAGATGCGATCTATATGGACGTAAGGCGTTCAACAAGGTTCCCTTTGGGCGACTGATTAGCAAGGTTAGATCTCATGGACTACAGGGAGAACTTGCCAGTTGGATATAGAACTGGCTCAAAGGTAGAAGACAGAGGGTGGTGGTGGAGGGTTGTTTCTCAGACTAGAGGCCTGTGACCAGGGGAGTGTCACAAGGATCGGTGTTGGGTCCTCTACTTTTTGCCATTTACATAAATGATTTGGATGCGAGCATAAGAGATACAGTTAGTAAGTTTGCAGATGACACCAAAATTGGAGGTGTAGTGGACAACGAAGAAGGTTACCTCAGATTACAACAGGATCTTGACCAGATGGGCCAATGGGCTGAGAAGTGGCAGATGGAGTTTAATTCAGATAAGTGCAGGGTGCTGCATTTTGGGAAAGCAAATCTTAGCAGGACTTATACACTTAATAGTAAGGTCCTCGGGAGTGTTGTTGAACAAAGAGACCTTGGAATGCAGGTTCATAGCTCCTTGAAAGTGAGTTGCAGGTAGATAGCATAGTGAAGATGGCGTTTGTTATGCTTTGCGTGCAACTCTGGTCTCCTTCCTATTGGAAAGTTGTTGTGAAACTTGAAAGGGTTCAGAAAAGATTTACAAGGATACTGCCCAGGTTGGAGGATATGAGCTATCGGGAGAAGCTGAACAGGCTGGGCTGTTTTCCCTGGAGCGTCTGAGGCTGAGGGGTGACCTTATAGAGGTTTACAAAGTTATGAAGGGCATAGATAGGGTAAATAGGCAAAGTCTTTTCCCTGGGCCCGGGGAGTCCAGAACTAGAGGGCAAAGGTTTAGGGTGAGAGGGGAAAGATATAAAAAAGACCTACAGGGCATCTTTTTCACTCAGCCGGTGGTATGAGCTGCCAGAGGAAGTGGTGGAGGCTCGTACAATTGCAACATTTAAAAGGCATTTGGATGGGTATATGAATAGGAAGGGTTTGGAGGGATATGGGCCGGGTGCTGGCAGGTGGGACTAGTTTGGGTTGGGACATCTGGTCGGCATGGATGGGTTGGACTGAAGGGACTGTTTCCATGCTTTACATCTCGATGACTCTATGACTCTAAGTACTCTGGGTGGGGATTTCAATGTCAACTGCCAAGAGTAGCTCGGCAGCAACCCTACTGATCGAGCTAAAGAACATGGTTACTGGACTGGGACTGTGGCAAATGCAAAGGAAACCCACAAGAGGGAAAAGCATTATTGGCCTCAATCTTAACAATCTGCCTGTTTCAAATACATCTGTCCATGACAGTATCAGTAAGAATGACCACCACACATTCCTTGGTGGAGACAAAGTCCCATCTTCACATTGAGAATACCATCCATCGTTTTGTGTGGCACTACCGCCATGCTGCATGAGGCAAATTTTGAATAGACTTGGCAACTCCAGACGGGGCATCCATGAGGCACTGCAGGCCATCAACAGCAGCAAAATTGTACTCCAATACAATCTTCAACCTTCATATATTCCCCACTCTAGCATTAAATTCAAGCCAAAAAATCAAGGTGCGAGTCAGGAGTATTGGAAAACTCTATATGCTTGACACTATCCAAGACAAAGCAGCCTATTTGGATCACACCACATCCATAAGAATCCACTTCCTTTTCACTGATGCTCAGTAGCAACAGTGTGTACTGCCTACAAGATGCACTGCAGAAATTTACCCAAGATCCTTACACAGCTCTTCCAAACTCATGATTACTTCCATCATTTAGGACAAGGGCAGCAGATACATGAGATAACCACCACCAGCAACTTGCCCTCCAAGCCACTCACCATCCTGACTTGGAAATCTATCACCTATTCTTCACTGTCTTTGGGTCAAGTACTGGATTTTCTTTCCTAATGGCATTGCCTACAGCTCAGAACTGTAGCAATTCAAGAAGGCAGCACATCACCACTTTCTCAAGGGCAACCAGGGACAGGCAATAAATGCTGGCTGGACATCAATGCCCACGTCCCACAAGAGAATAAGAAAAGACTCTTGTGCCTACAAAGATAATGAGGGGCTGATGATCCACTGCTGAAAAGAAAGACTTGCGTCTATGGGTTATGTCCTAACTACAAACATATTTTGAGTTTTTCCCTTTGAAGCATACACAAAGACAGTGAGTAAAATACCACTTTCAACTCTACAGGTATGAGTTAGTGGGGCTGAATGTTCTCATGTTTGCCAGCCTGTGTTAAAGCATTAGAATACTGTAGAGGTCACAATGAACTGTCCCCAGTCACCTCTTCATTACAATGACCTGGTCTGATTCTGAATGCTAAAAGTCAGAGAACGAGCAGTTATACAAAAGGAATGAGAACTCCATTGTTTACAAGACAATTGATTATGATACTGATTATCCAACTACCAACATCATCACTGCCAGTGATTTTCACTGCAACATTACAGTGCCATCTTGTATACTCCTGATCAGTGTAATCTTTTCTTTTCACTTTTATCATTTGGCATTCATCTCTAAGTACTAATCAGTGTGTATGTGTGTGTGTGTTTGTGTTTCTTCTTGTATGTACTAATTAATAAAATCTTTGACTTTGTTCATTCAAGAAGAGCCAGTTTAGATGGCTCTTTTATACAGCATAAATTAATTTGATTTGGGAAAATGTTAACGGAGGAAAGGATCTTTATAAATTCACTTTGTTGGAAATGTGGATTTGGGCAAATAAAAGAGGGAAATCAGTTCATCCCTTCTCACCCTGGAGATTAAAAGTTGTGGGTCTCTCTTTTGGAATTGTAACAATTCTGGAAATTACTCCCAAGGTCTGGTAATAATAATATAAATTCGATCACTGCTTTCCAGTGATTTTTATTACAAGATTGTTACTTAAAAATGCCTTGCGCATAATAGTAGATCGAAAATATTGGTATTCACAGTTGGTTAAAAAACACTTGGGCCTGGATTTTTCTCTGCTGAAAATGTGTTGCTGGAAAAGCGCAGCAGGTCAGGCAGCATCCAGGGAACAGGAGAATCGACGTTTCGGGCATAAGCCCTTCTTTGGGAATACGTCAATTCTCCTGTTCCCTGGATGCTGCCTGACCTGCTGCGCTTTTCCAGCAACACATTTTCAGCTCTGATCTCCAACATCTGCAGACCTCACTTTTTCCCTGGATTTTTCTCTGGTGATGGAGGCAGGAATGAGGTTAAGACTAATAAACTACTTTTGCAGTGCTTTCCCAACTCCTCTCTTTCTGTGTGACAGAAACACTTGGATTGCAACACCTGTATTTCTTTTTGCAACTTATTTGACACAAATGAGTAATTTTATCACTACTGCAGTAGGCAGTTAAGAATCAGTTAAGGATTTGGAATAACAAGGATCAGAAAAAAACTAGAGAGAATGGTTTATATGCCCAAAAACAGTGGTCACACCGTTGAACAGTTCTTTAAGCAAGAGATCATCAGAGCTTGAAACAAAAGCAATGCAACATTTCTGCGCACTTTAGCCTTCATAAAGACAACACAAATCGAATTAGCAAAGGCTGTTTGGAAAAGGAATTTGTGTACTGCTTTCCTGATTGTTTCCTCAACTGTTCCAGGCTAATGAAATGGAAGTCTGAACTTTTTATGACTTTTGAAACTCGAGCCCATTTCTGAATATTACCCCCACCAGATTTTTTGTTTCCACAGCACATGAGCATTGAAAGATGGATTTTTTGTGAACCATTCAATGTTGAAGGAGAGCAGATATGGAGGCAAATTGGTTAAAATGCTCACCTAGATTCTCAGAGACAGAGACCCAGCTTCCAACATTGTTCTTATGCTTCCCTAACCATTACTTTTCACTCCCTGTACCTTCAATCGCACCTTTAATTGTCAGGCCAATTAGAGTTGGACAATAAAAAAGTAGTTTCTCAGTGAGATGTGCAAATTGAGCATAGAATTTCAAAAACAAGCAAAACAAATAAGCAATGTACTTAAATGTAAAAAGAGTTTTGGGATTGAAGGTGATTTAGTGGTTAGGATCAGAAATTGGTGAGCTAAAAGAAGACAGAGGGTGGTGGTTGATGGGAAATATTCATCCTGGAGTTCAGTTACCAGTGGTGCGCCGCAAGGATCTGTTTTCAGGGCCACTGCTTTTTGCCATTTTTATAAATGAAGTGGAGGTGGGTGTAGAAGAATGGGTTAGTAAATTTGCAGATAACACTATGATAGGCAGAGTTGTGGATAGTGCCAAAGGATGTTGTGGGTTACAGAGGGACATAGATAAGATGCAGAGCTGGGCTGAGAAGTTGCAAATGGAATTTAATGCGGAAAAGTGTGAGGTAGTTCACTTCGGAAGAAGTAACAGGAATGCAGAGTACTGGGCTAATGGTAAAATTCTTAGCAGTGCAGATGAACAGAGAGATCTCAGTGTCCAGATGCATAAATCCCTGAAAGTTGCCTCCCAGGTTGATAGGGTTTTTAAGAAGACATGTGATGGTGTTGGCATTTACTGGTAGGGAGATTGAGTTTCGGAGCCATAAGGTCATGCTTCAGCTGTACATGACACTGGTAAGGCTGCACCTGGAGTATTGCGTGCAGTTCTGGTCACCGCATTATAGGAAGAATGTGGAAGCTTTGGAAAGGGTTCAGAGGACATTTACTAGGATGCTGCCTACTATGAAAGAAAAGTCTTAGGAAGAAAGGGTGAGGGAACTGAGATTATTTTCGTTGGAGAGAAGGACGTTGAGAGGTGACTTAATCGAGACATATAAAATAATCAGAGGGTTAAATAGGGTAGACAGTGAGTGTCTTTTTTCTTAGATGGTGAAGGCTAACATGAGGGGACTAACTTTAAATTGAGGGGTGATAGATTTAGGATAGATATTAGGGGTAGTTTCTTTACTCAAAGAACAGTAGAGACATGGAACAGCCTGCTTGCAACAGCCGTAGACTCGCTGATGTTAAAGGCATTTTAATAAGTATTGGACATACATATGGATAATAATGGAACGGTGTAGGTTAGATTAATTTCGCAGGTCAGTGCAACATCGAGGGCCGAAGGGCCTGTACTGCGCTGTAATGTTCTACATTCTGTGTTCTACATTACAACTGAAAATACACGACTCAAACATTTTAAACACTTTGACCCAATGTAGAGGACAAAGAAGATATTTTTTCAGAATATGAATAATAAGTAACTTTAATCTGAAAATCCACAAAATAACCAGAACCTCTGAGATTCAATACCTGCCTTTTATTATTTCTTTTATTGTGTACCATTTATGTAATGTCTCATTCAGCCCATCAAGGCTGAATCAATCAGGAAGATGCTGGATCAATCAGAAAGCAAGATGCTGAAGAGTTCTCTATTTGAGCATAAAGTTTCAATCCAGGCTAAGACAATGATAAGCAGAGCCATTGATAAGGTCTGAATCATATGAAGGTAATATTAAATTGGCACATAAATAATAGGACATGAAGGACTGGCTAAAGAATTGATCCCGAGCTCTGTCAGGCATAGGACAATGTAGAAGACAGGTCCTTTCTCATTTTAAATCTGATGACTTCTTTCCATAATCTTAAAAGACAGTTGAAGAATGCAGCCCTTTTAGCTGTGTCATAATGGGAACATTCTATTTAATGTCAGGATGAAGACTTTTGTCCATTGCCACATTCAATAGACATTTATATTCCACCTTTTGACAAAATACCTACAGATAAATTATTTAATAATTTGTCAGTACCATTCCAGCTTTCGTTATTCAAATAATCATCTTCTTCAGATATTCTTTGCAGTTTCTAGTCTTAAATCATATTTTCAGCATGGTAGTAATGAAGTGTAAACTGAGCAGAGCATGAAACATGAAATATGCCTTATCAATAGCTATGAAAGTAAACAAAACGTTACATTTATATTATGCATTTCATATAAAAAATCATTTCAATGCACTTTAAAAGTAATATCAAACATATTTTGATAGCAAACTGCACACAGACACAGGAGACCAGATTATTAGAAGCAGAAAGTTTCAGCAAAGCTTTGAAGAAAAGAGGATAGTGCTCTTGGGGGGGGTTTAAACTAACTCTGCAGCGGCATGGGAACCCAGATTGTAGCTTCAGGGTGCAGGGCCTGGAGTGTAGGGAGGTTAGGAACATGGCATCAATTTCCAAGGAGGGTGCTTGTAAACAGGAAAGTGGCTTGAAGTGTGTATACTTCAATGCAAGAAGTATACGAAATAAGGTAGGTGAACTTGCAGCGTGGATTGGTACCTGGGACTTCGATGTTGTGGCTATTACGGAGACATGGCTAGAACAGGGACAGGATTGGCTGTTGCAGGTCCCAGGATTTAAATGTTTTAGTAGGGACAGAGGTGGGGGTAAAAGAGGGGGAGGTATG
>NC_057724.1:49655169-49711391 GCF_004010195.1 Chiloscyllium plagiosum
CTTAAACATTTATGCAGCTAAAGGGAATGTTGGTTAAAGATACCGTAGTTAGTGCTTATTTTATTCCAGGCACACCAGCCTAGGAGCACATCCTTCCTGTATCTATCCTCTCGAGCTCTTGAAGATTTTTGTTCATTTGAAGTGTTTCATGTTTAGATACTCCAGAGAAGACAGCTTCAAGCTCCTCAATCTCTCCTGCCAGGGCAATGCTGCTGTTAGTATTCAATTCACTGGTGCATGTTACTGGCTGCTTCGTGGACTGGAACTGACAATTGAGACTGAAAGGTTACTGTATAAAATATCTTCAATGTTATTGCCAGACGTGAGTGGTTTTAGGAAAATGACCTTGACTTACGGGCATTGAGTGTCAGAGCACTTCCTGTTGTGGGGCATCCTGTTTAGATTCAATCTATTGATATCTATTAGAACTGACTTGCAGTGGCTCAAAGTGGTCAGAGCATTATGGCTGTCATCGAAGCTGGTAACAAACTTCCCATGGTTTCAAAATCGTAAATGATAGAGTAGGTACGAGGTCTGATGACACTGTTGGAGTACTGATGTTGTTGTTAATCACATTAACTCGGCAGGAGTTGACTGAATTTATATTGTCTCTTTCTGAATCTCAAGATGTCTCTCTGGGCAATATGTCTCCAATAAACAGCAATGTGACAATGCACAGGGATCATCTGTTTTGATTTAAATTGGAGTCCAGCCTTGGTCAACAGCCAGTGTGGAGTTTGCACATTCCCCTATGATTGTGTGGGCCCCCTCCAGGTGCTCTGGTTTCCTTGCACAGTTCAAATATTTGTGGGTTAGGTGGGTCATTTGTGCGAAATTGTCCACAGTGTCCAGGATTGTGCAGAATAGGTGGATCAGCCATGGGAAATGCAGTGGTACAAGGATGGAGTGCTCCAGGTGGGATGCTCTTTGGATGGTTGGTGGGGTTTGATGGGTCAATTCTCTCATGCCACACTGTTGGGATTCTATTCTATGATTGAGGATAAAGGCTATTCTATGATTGAGGATAAAGCAGGGTGTCCTTGGAGAAGGAGCATGTGGTATGTATCAATGCTCTCGATGCCTTTAGATGGGGTACTGGGCTAATGGTCGGATACTTGGTAGTGTGGATGAGCAGAGGGATCTTGGTGTCCATGTACACAGATCTCTGAAAGTTGCCACCCAGGTAAATAGTGCGGTGAGGAAGGCATATGGCGTACTGGCTTTTATTGGTAGAGGAATTGAGTTCCGGAGTCCTGAGGTCATGATGCAGTTGTATAAGACTCTGGTGCGGCCGCATCTGGAATATTGTGTGCAGTTTTGGTTGCCATACTATAGGAAGGATGTGGAGGCACTGGAACGGGTGCAGAGGAGGTTTACCAGGATGTTGCCTGGTATGGAAGGAAGATCGTATGAGGAAAGATTGAGACACTTGGGGCTGTTTTCATTAGAGAAAGGAAGGTTTAGGGGTGACTTGATTGAGGTGTACAAGATGATTAGGGGGTTAGATAGGGTTGACAGTGTGAACCTTTTTCCGCGTATGGAGTCGGGTATTACAAGGGGGCATAGCTTTAAATTAAGGGGGGGGGGGTAGATATAGGACTGAAGTTAGGGGTAGGTTCTTCACTCAGCGAGTCATAAGTTCATGGAATGCCCTGCCAGCAGCAGTGGTGGACTCTCCCTCTTTATGGGCATTTAAGCGGGCATTGGATAGGTATATGGAGGATAGTGGGTTAGTATAGGTTAGGTGGGCTTGGATCGGCGCAACATCGAGGGCCAAAGGGCCTGTACTGCGCTGTATTCTTCTATAAAATTGAGGAAGGAAAGGTCAGAATTTCAGATCGTGACCTTAAGCACCAGTGGTAGAGTGAGTGAAAACAAGAATACTCAGAATTACAGGAGTAAAAAGATCTTGGGACTATAAGACTTGACGAGATCACAGCTATAAGAGGGGGGTCAGGCTGTAGAAACTTTGAAAACAAGAAAGGATATTCTAAGATTAAGATGTTGATTGACTGAGAACTAAAAAATATCAGCAAGGTTTGGGTAACCGATGAATAAGACTTTATGAGAATTAGTACATGAACAGAAGATGGTTGAGTTGCCTAACGTTTGCTGTGGATAAAACTATGGAGGCTTTTCCAGCAGTGTTTTGAAATCACCAAGTTTCAAGATAACAAAAGCATGAATGGGAGTTTCTACAACAAGTGCTGAAATAATGTCACAGATATGTATCAGGAAGCTCAGTTCATGGTGATATATCACAGCAAAGTTATAACAGTCTACAGAAACATAAATTGTTGGAAAAACTCAGCAAGTCTGGCAGCATCTTTGGAGAGAGCATAGTTAACATAGCTCTGAAGAAGGCAAAAGTGAGGACTACAGATGCTGCAAGTTCTGAAGAAGGGTCACTGGACCCAAAACATTAATCTGCTTTCTCTCTGCAAATGCTACCAGACTTGTTGAGTTTTTCCAGCAATTCCTCTTTGTGTTTTTGATTTTCAGCATCTGCAGCTTTTTTTGTAAACAGTCCAGTAAAGCTTAGACCTTTGCCAGTGAGATGGATGGAGTCAATCACTCAGGAATAGAGTTTGTGAATGGTGCCAAAGACAATGGCTCTGCCTTCCCAATATTTAATTGAAGGAATATTCTGCTCAACCAGGAGTAGGATGAGTTTTGAATTTTGAACCAGTGAAAACGAGATCAAGAGATGTTGTGAAGAGATAGAGCTGATATATCATCAGCAACTACGTGGAAACATGATGTCACAGAGGAGCAAAATGTTGATGAAAGTAGGAAGAGTAGGGAGGATGAGATAACTATGCAGAAGGTGGGAGAAATGTCAGAGGAACCCAAAAAGAAATCCTTGTGTTTTGTCATACTTGGAAACAAACTTTCTGGTCATAACGAATCTCCATTTTGAGGTACAAAGGACAAGTCTGACTAGAATGAGCCTTTTGCAAATGGTACTGCTTTTTCCTGCCTGGACATGATTTGCAGACTGCAACTGGATATAAAAAATGTATAGTACATTGCTCTCCTGTACTAAATGTGACTTTGGCAGAAGGAGAAAAGATTGAAAAGATTGTTGGTAGTAAATACAAATGTATGGAACTGCAAATGTATAATTTCTCACTGCAGTACCTGATTCTGATGCAGATTTAAGGATATGGATAGTCAAGTCATAGTCATAGAGATGTACAGCACAGAAACACACCCTACAGTCCAACCTATACATGCTGATCAGGTATCCTAACTCAATCTAGTCCCATTTGCCAGCATTTGGACCATATCCCTCAAAACCCATCTTGATCATGTACCCATCTAGATGCCTTTTAAATGTTGTAATTATACCAGCCTCCACCACTTCTTTTGGCAAATCATTCCACACATGCACTACACTTTGCGTGAAAACATTGCCCTTCCATCCCTCTTAAATCTTTCCCCTCTCTTCCTAAATCTATGTCCTCTAGCTTTGGACTCCCCAAATTCAGGGAAAATAACTTGTCTTTTTACCCTATCAGTGCCACTCATGATTTCATAAACCTCTATAAGATCACCCCTCAGTTTCCAATGCACCAGGGAAAACATCCCCTGCCTATTCAGCCTCTCCCTATACCTTATAGCTCAAACCCTTCCAACGCTGGCAATGTTATTGCAAATCTTTTCTGAATCCTTTCAAGTTTCACAACATTCTCGTATAGCCAGAGAACAGAATTGGACACAATATTTCAAAAGTAGCCTAACCAATGTCTTGTACAGTTGCAACATGACCTTCCAACTCCTGTACTCAATATTCTGACCAACAAAAGAAAGCACACCAAACTCCTTCTTCACTATCCTATCTATCTGAGACTCCATTTTCAAGGAACTATGAACCTGTACTCTGAGATGTCTTTGTTCAGTTACACTCCCCAGGATCTTACCATTTAGTGTATAAGTCCTGCCTGGTTTGCCTTTCCAAAATGCAGCAACTCACATTTATCTTAATTAAACTCCATCTGCCACATCTCAGCCCATTAGCCCATCTGATCAAAATCCCGTTGTACTTTCAGGTAACCTTCTTGGCTGTCCACTGCACCTCCAATTTTGGTGTCGTCTGCAGACTTAGTAACTGTACCACCCATGATCACATCCAAATCATTTATATAAATGATGAAAAGCAGTGGACCCAACACCGATCATGATGGCAAACAACTGGTCACAGGCCTCCAGTTGAAAAGCAACCTTCCACCACCATCCTCTATCCTCTACCTTTGAGCCACTTCTGTATCCAAATGGCTAGTTCTCCCTGTGCACCATATGGTCTAACCTTGTTTACCAGTCTACCAGGAGGAATCTTGTCGAACAGAATTGCTGAAATCCATATAGATCATGTCCACCGCTCTGCCCTCATCATTTTTCTTGTTGTTTCTTCAAAAAACTCATTCAAGTTCGACATGATTTCCCATGCACAAAGCCATATTTACTATCCCTAATCAGTCCTTGCCTTTCCAAATACATGTACATCCTGTCCCTCAGATTCCCTCCAACAACTTGCCCACCACTGATGACAGGCTCACTGGTCTATAGTTCCCTGGCTTGTCCTTACCACCCTTCTTAAATAGTGGTACCATGTTAGCCAACCTCCAGTCTTCTGGCACCTCACCTGTGACTATCAATGATACAAATATCTGAGCAAAAGGCCCAGCTTAAAGAAAATTAATGGTTCTTGGACCAATCATTCTGGGCACTGTTCCTCTTGCTTTTCCATGTTTTCTTCCTTCAGTTTGCGGATTCTCTCAATATCTGCCACAGATGTCAGCATTAGCAAAGGTGGAGTCCCTCTTCTAGCATTGTATGCAAGTTTGTACTTCAGAAAGACTTGGGATTTTTGAATGTATGCATAACATAGGCACAAAAGTTCAGAATTTGACTGTGTATTTAATAGTCTATTTTTTTCTGAGTAATTATTTTGCTTAATTTCATTGGAGCCTTCACAACTCTCCAATTTAAATGGAGTCGGGTAATTGTCTGTCATAATCTTCAATTTCCAAGACAATTCCTTCAGAGTTTGCTACAATGATCACTCCACACAGTCTCCATGCACAATTCACATCTACACTGGAATGGTGACTGACCTTCAAAAATATCTGCAGCCTTGTCACCTGCTCTACTCAAGTCACAAAAAAAAAGATTTTACCTACCTTTGTTTTCATTCATTCATGGGATTTGGACAACTTGGCTGGGCAGGCATTCATTGTCCATCCCAAATTACCCAGAGGACAGCTAAGAGTCAACCATATTGTTGTGGGTCTGGAGACACTTGTAGGCCAGACCAGCTAAGGTTGATAGATTTCCTTTCCTCAAAGACATTAGTAAACCAAGTGGGGTTTTCCTGACAATGGTGTCATGGTCATCATTAGATCCTTAATTTCAGATTCTTTATTGAATTTAAATTCAACCAGCTGCCTGATTTGAACCCGAAGCCTAGTAACATAAACTGAGTTTCTGGATTAATATTCCAGTGATAGGACCAACAGGACATTGCCTCCCCAGCCTAAGAATCATTGTATTTCGAGAATCTCAGATGAAAATGCGACCAATGTTTTCTTATTTTCATGCCAATGTCATGTATAGAGTTTCAGTGATTCACCATGAAAATTATAAAGCCATTGATGTAATCCTTTTCTGAAGCCTCTCTGTGAAGAACAAACGTGGTCTCATGAAACAAATCTGTTTTATAAATATTTTAAAAGCTGTAGATTGACGTATGTATTGTTATACAATTGTGCTCTGTCTACATGCATGATTTGCCTCCCATCAAGTAGTATAAGCCAGCAATATAATTTTGCCGACATCAGTGAACATTATGATGATGTTATTAAATGTAGCAAGAATTGATCTGATGCTAGAGAAAATAATAAAGTTCAAGTGCAGAGTCAGTTTTTGATACCCATGTTTTTTGCCAAGCTTTTTCAGTTTTTTAAAGTTCTACTTGTTAATTTACAAAGACCTTAAACTAGCTTTCATCAAGGATGATTTTATAAAATAGTAGGAATCGTATTGTGGCCTTAACGCCAACATTGTATTCGAGAACTTAAGAAGTCGATGTCACTGTAGTAAATGAAATATCGGATCCAATGTTTGCCTGCTTATCATTCCATTTCTGGCATACCTAAGGAGCTAGTAAGTTGAGTTGTCAAAAAAATGTGCCAATTTTGTGATTTCAATCAACATGGACCCAGTGCAAACCTTTCAAAAATAGTTGAAGTTGAGACAGCCATTTCATTAGGACCCAAGTTGCATCTTCTGATGTCTAACTATTGATTTTCTAATTTTGTCACATTTAATATGTTTGTCCATGAGAGATAATTAGTAATAATCATTCCTTCTGCACGTCACTGACTGCACTTTAATTGTTTTAATACAGATTAATTTTGGTCGAACTTCGAATTGACGAAATGTTCATCAGTTCATGATTAGGATGATAAACATTTTAGCTGTTAATGGAAAAAGGGAACAGCATTTTAATTTTGCAGTAAATCCTGAGTATCTTGCCAAGAAAAATATTGGCTTAAGTGAATAAACATTTGTACATAGTCACAGACTCAGAGCTGTACAGCAGTGAAATAGATCCTTCGGTCCAACTCATCCATGCTGAGCAGGTATCCAAAATAAATCTCATCCCATTTGGCAGCATTAGGTCCATATCTCTCTAAACCTTTTCTATTCATATACCCAATCAGATGCCTTTCAAATGTTGAAATTGTACCAGCCTCCACCACTTCCTCTGGCGACTCATTCCATACATGCATCATCTTTTGCTTGAAAATGTTGCCTGTTAGGTCCCTTTTACATCTTTCCCCTCTTACCCTAAACCTGTACCCTCTAGTTTTGGACTTTGCTACCTTGGGGAACAGACCTTGTCTATTTACTCTATCTATGTCTCTCTTAATTTTATAAGCCTCTATATGATAACCTCTCAGCATCCGACACTCCAGGGAAAATAGTCCCAGCCTACTCAGCCCCTCACTGCAGCTCAAACCCTCCAATCCTGGTAACATCCTTGTAAATCTTTTCTGAACCCTTTCAAGTTTGACAACATCTTTCCTTTAGCAGGGACACCAGAACATGTTGCAGCCGCAACATGACCTCCCCAACTCCTATACTCGATACACTGACCAATAAAGACAAGCATACCCAATGCCTACTTCACTATCCTATCTATCTGCAACGCCAAGGTCTCAACTTTCTCCACAATGAAACTGCACTCCAAGGTCTCTGTTCTTCAGCAACATTCCCTTGAAACTTAACATTAGGCTCTGATTTGCCTTTTCAAAATGCAGTAGTTCACATTTATCTAAATTAAACTCCCTCTGCCACTACTCAGCCCATTTGGCCATCTGACCAAGATTCCGTTGTACTCTGAAGTAACCATTATCGCTGTCGACTACACCTCCAATTTTGGTGACATTTGCAAACTTACTAACCATACCTCCTATGTTCACATTTATACAAATGATGAAAAGCAATGGACCCAACATCAATCCTTGTGGAACACCACTGGTCACAGGCCTTCAGTCTGAAAAGCAACCCTCCACCTTAATACTATCTTCTAATTTCAAGCCAGTTCTGTATCCAAATGGCTAGTTCTCCTCTGTTCTGTGTGATCTAACCTTGCTAACCAGTCTACCCTGAGGAATCTTGTTGAACACATTACTGAAATCCATAGAGATCATGTCCATTGCTCTGCCCTCACCAATACTCTTTGTTACTTGTTCTAAAAAATTCTGTCAAGTTAGTGAGACATGATTTCCCACACAAAAAGCCAAGCTGAATATCCCTAATCAGTCCATGCCTTTCCAAATACATGTAAATCCAGTCTGTCAGGAATCCCTCCAACAACTTGCCCGCCACTTATGTCAAGCTTACCGGTCCTTGGCATTTTCCTGACCCCTTTCTTAAATAATGGCATCATGTTAATTAACCGTCAGTCTTCCAGCACCTTACCTGTGGCTATCGATAATACAAATATTTCAAAAAAGAGCCCAGCCATCACTTCCCTAGCTTCCCACAGAGTTCTAGGATACACCTGATCAGGTTCCAGGGATTTATCCACCTTAATTTGCCTTACAACGACCAGCACTACCTCCTCTGTAATATGGACATTTTTCAAGATGTCACTATTTATTTCTCCACATTCTCTGCCTGCCATATCCTTCTCCACAATAAACTCTGATGCAAAATACTCATTTAGTACCTCCCCCATCACCTGCGGTACCACACGTGGGTGGCCTTGCTGATCTTTAAGGGGCCCTATTCTCTCCCCAGTCGTTGGTTTGTCCTTAATGTATTTGTTGAATCCCTTTGGATTCTCCTTAACCTTTTTGCCAAAGCTATCTCATGACCATGTTTTGCTCTCCTGATTTCCCTCTTAAGTATACTCTTCCTGCTTTTGTACTCTTCTCTGCTGTTTATACCTGACATATGCTTTTTTTCTTTTTCTTGACTAAGACCTCAATTTTTTTAGTCATCCAGTGTTGCCTACACCTACCAGCCTTGCCCTTCACCTTAACAGGAACATACTGTATTTGCACTCTTGTTATCTCATTTTTGAAAGCTTCCTATTTTCCAACCATCTCTTTACCTGCAAGCACCTGCTCCCAATCAACTTTTGAAAGTCCTTGTTTAATATTGTCAACATTGACTTTCCTACAATTTGGAGCTTTAAGGTTTAGGTCCAGTTTATAATTTTCCCCTGCCATTTTAATACTAATAGAAATATGATCACTAGCCCCAAAATGCTCCTCCACTGACAGTTGAGTCATCTGCCCTAGATGATTTCCCAAGAGGAGGTCAAGTTTTGCTCCTTCTCTAGTAGGTAAAACTACATACTGAATCAGACAATTTTCTTGTGCACACTTAATAAATTCCTCTCCATCTAAACCCGTAACACCATGGCAGTCCCAGTCTATGTTTGGAAAGTTTAAATCCCCGCCATAACCACTCTATTATTCTTACAGATAATGGAGATCTCCTCACAAATTTGTTTCTTAACTTCCCACTAATAATTACTGGGTCTGTAGTAAAATTTCAATAAGTTCATCATCCCTTTCTTATTTCTCATTTCCACCCAAATAACTTCCATGGATGTATCCCCAGGAACATCCAGCTTAAATTCAACTGTACAGTGGCAGATGGAGTACAATGTGGGAAAGTGTGAGGTCATGCACTTTGGAAGAATGGACTATTTTCTAAATGGGGAGAAAATTCAGAAGTTTGAAGTGCAAAGAGACTTGAGAGTTCTAATCCAGGATTCTCTCAAGGTAAACTTGCAGGTTGAGTCAGTAGTTAGGAAGGCAAATGCAACAATGGCACTTATTTTGAGAGGACTTGGATATAAAAGCAGGGATGTACTTCTGAGGCTCTATAAGGTTCTGGTCAAACCACATTTGGAATATTGTGTGCAGTTGTGAGCCCCATATCGCAGGAAAAAAAAATCTCAGTTCCTGGAATGTGTTCGGAGGAGGTTCATGAGAATGGTCCCAGGAATGAAACACTAAACATATGAAGAACATTTAAGGAGTCTGGGTCTATACTTGATGGAGTTTAGAAGGATGAGGGGGGCTCGAATAGAAACTGACAGAATACTAAATGGCCTGGATAGAGTGGATGTTGCAAAGATGTTTCCATTGGGAGGAGATACTAGGACTTGAGGACACTGCCTTTGAGTAAAGGGTTGTTTTGATTAGAAAGGGTTGTTTAAATTTGATCGATCTTATGATAGTAAAATATACTACAGAACCACAGTTTTATAAATGAATGAAATTGTGTTATAGTAAATAATGAATTAGTAAAGGGCAGGAACTTGCTATTAATAAATACAGTGAACTGGTGAGTGAGTTAATAAGATAACCTATAACACAATATCTCACATCCTTAACAATCTACAGACACGGAAAATAGCACAGTCTTACTGTTCTAAAACACTGCTGCAGGCTGGCTTATGTTTTTATATCTTTAATGTCTAATTAAGAGACAGATCAACATATAATTAAAAAAACACTCTAATTGTGATTGTAGATGTACAAAAGAAAAACAGTGAGGTTACACTTTAAAAAGCCACTGAGCTGCTCTCCAGCTGTGAGCTCCCGCACAGGTTTTTCCAAAGTCAGTTGTGAATTTCACTGTTTGTTATTTTCTTAGAATGAACTTTGGTGTCCAGAGATATTTGAAACCAGAGTTATCTAGACTCAAAGCATTAGCTTGCTCTCTTTCCATGGATGCTATCTGACCCACTGTGATCTCCAGCATTTGTTGTTTTCAGCAAAGGCATTTGCTGTGCAGGTTACTGCTGGGTCAGACAGCCCTGCAAGTTTCTTTGTCTGTTTGAATCACTTCCCAAGTGGTCACTGCCTTTTTCTATCTTCCACCTTTTTGAAGTGCCAGTGCTTTGGTCTTTTCTTCCCCAAAGTTCCAAAATAATATAACATCTTATAAAACAATAATTAGTGTTCTTATAATTTGAAAACATCTTCACCAACACTGAAAATACCTCAAAAAAAGAAGCAGTTCTTACAGCCACATTTTTTTCCTGTCCTTTATCTTGGATTACCCAGAATCCTCGAGGACCTACTGTGAAAAAAAATGAGTTTAATATTTTCAGTGAAACGTTTCTTTGAGAATTATATATGTATATATAAAAGAATTTGAAAATTCACTGAATACAATTTTAACAAAATGCAGAGTCTGAATTTCAACTACAAGCAAGCATTCCACTTGAAACCATGCTGACAAATTTATTTTCCTGTCTGTGAGTCCTGCATTATTTTTAGAGTCGTGTATCATTTAAATCCAGTTGGCTGGCTTTACACCCATTATAGACAGAAAGTTGCAAAAGAAATGCTAATTCAGGAGTCCCAGGTGCTGACAATAAGTAAGTAAAAAGATTGGTTGATGGGCATTCATGCAGAATATCTCTGAATCAGGAAGGGTTAAATGATGACAGCAGCTTTGAAACAGGTCTGGCGTAAGCTTTTCTGGTGTATCCAAGAGAATGCTTTACTTAACCTTTTACAGGCCTCTTTTTGTCTTGACACAGCACACTATTGGATGGGCCTGGCCAAACACACACTGTTGTTTCGTGCAACCACGGAGCAAACATTGAAGTTGGGTCCTGACAAAATTACCAGGAGCTGACCAGCATCAGTTATAAAGGACTTCACTGGTTTGGTTTGGATGTCTTTTTCCAACTCAAGAGAGAGAAAGTTGAAGGAAGAGAATGGGGAATTCATTAGTCTGAACTGATAGAACTGAAGACAACAGCTGAGGCAAATAAGGAAGCATCCATTCTTTTGCCTGAAGTAAAGGAAAGATAAACCAGAATCGTCACTGAGTAATGCCATAACCACTGACAAGGCAAGTGTCAAAGGCAGGTATGGGCAAGGTCAAGCTCAGCTGTGTGTCCTTTGTATGATCTGACAGCCTTTTAACAGACTTAGATCAACCATAGCACGAGCAGCACCCAATGGAATTTTGTATCAGTAAAAAACTGCAACTTTGAGAAAGAAAGAGGAAGGAGAATGCTAACAAACCTAATCACTGCTGAGATGCTCAACCAGTGTCAAAATAAACTCAAAATTATTTCTTCCAGATAGCTTACAGAGTACATTTCTGTCAGATGAGGAGTGCCTTCTGTAATAGCTTAAATTGTGTTAGCTGTTTCCCATTTTCTATACTGCCAAACATGATGGGCTGAGTCTTATACTTCTGTCTGGCTAAGGGGCAAGTTTGTCAATGTTCATGTACAGTTTCTCTTCATGAAGCTTAATGAGATCTCTTGTTGCATTTTAGCAAACTCTCCTCATTACCTATCACGCCCCTGTGGCACATTTCTCTTCTGATTCTAGCCCCATTCTACCAATCCCATTTCCAAAATAACTCACCACTCAATGACTATCTGCCAAAAGACCAGCATTTCTGGCACCAGAGCAACTTTAAAAGGCTGCTGCGCACCGAGAAAAGCAATGAAAATCTAGCTTTACCCTTTATGCACAATGTAACAGCTCTCAGCACATAGCTGGCATGGCTGACATTTCCTTGCTCAGGCATTCTCTTCTTTCTTCCTAGTTGCTGTTCACCCACCACACCACACAGTTTACTTGCTTTCAGCTATATTCCACCTAAACACTGTCACTCTGTCCCAAATCCCAATATAGGTATGGATCATGTCATTGTTCAGTAGGGGAGCATCACATACAAGCAAATCATTGGACAAACTAAGTATGAGCTTTTGTTTATGGCCAACAAAAGTGAACACAAACAAATGAGCACATAGAGACTGCAGTTCACCCCCACAGTGGAAACCAAATGTTGGCATTGTGACAATGACGAAAGGACATTATCATCTGCTGCACTCAAGTCTCATCTACTGGAAGCATGTCACAGGAACATATCCGAGTTCTGACATGGACAAGAAAAGCTTTTTCTTCCACAGTATCTTAGTATTGAAAACAGTCAATGGTGGCATACCCTGCAGGTAAAGGCTGCAAGCATGCCACCATATAATTTTTCATGCAGCATCCTATTAACCATGGTATGCCAAGTGAAAATCTCACTTTGATGCACATAAATCATTTAAAAGATATAAAGTGTTGCTTCTGATGTCAAGACAGTGTTTGCTGGATGTTTCTTTTGCTTCTGCCACATTTCTTGCCATAACCGACATTATTCAGGATCTTATTACATTTGTCCCTATCCTGTGCCCAGCAGAGTGCTGTCAGAATAGACAGCGATCTCATTTTATGGATTCCTGCTCCATTGCCTGTGAACCTGAGGAAGGAAATAGCATCAAAGAATGGTTACAGCATGGAAGCAAATCATTTGGCTAATGGTGTTCAAGCCATTCTCTGCAAGAGGAACTCACCAAGTTCTGCTCCCATACCTTTTTTTGTGGCCATGCATTTTTAAAAAAATCTTCAGGTGATTCTCCAATATATTTTTGAAAGTCAAAATTGAACAGACATCTACACATTCTCACATCCTAAGTATACATTGCATCAAATGTTTTTCCTTCAGCTCACTTTTGTTTTCTATCCCCAATCACTTTGAATCAGTCTTCACTAGGTCTTGAGCTTTTCGCCAATTGAAATGTTTTCTCTCTCTTTACTCTTCCTAGGCTCTTCATGGTTTCAATCAAATGTGATATATAGTATTTGGCTGTTACTGAACAACTTTACACTGCAAATGTATACAGTTCACTGTAATATCATAATATCATTCATCTTGATTACCAAAACTGGAGAGAACTCCATAACAGTGTACCTATGTTCTCTATCAGTTCTGTGAACCTAAAGAAGCTCCAATATTTGTTGCTGCTATCAATACCTCAACACAATGCAGTAACAGTTGATTTTTTGACAGGAATGAAGTTTAGATCAAGCAAAGAAACAATGTGTTTGGAATCCTCTAAGTGTAATCTTATATATTTTCCTATAGGAAATAATAGTGTTCTTCTGCAGTTGTTGGTTTTATCATTTCAATCATATTTGTATTGAAGCAAACCTCGAACTGTAGAGATTGGGTTCACTGCAGAGCTTTGCATTAAAGATGGAGTAAAAAGTCACACTCAAGTGACATGATTTATTTTCTCGACAGCAGATAAAAATTCTGATTTAATTGTCTTTGTTATACTTTTCCTCTGTTACTTAATTAATGGAGTCCCTATCTGAATTCAATTCTTACAAATCAGGCATTTTGCCTTAATTTTCACTTTGTTCGCTGAATGAATAAATTGTTTTATTTGTAAAGCTAGATGCAGCATATTGGACACACCACAGGGAATGTCAATGGTAAAGATTATGCAAACTGCTGAGTGAATTACTGATCTTGCCACGATGCAAACTCAGCTTGGACACATTATTACCTAACTAAATCAAACATTAGGGTGCCTGATTTAAGTGAAAAGTATTTACTTGAGATCATTAATTGATGAGAATTGCAGTTAATTGCAAATCTCACCAATGACTACCATCAGATTGTAGTTGAGTAATAACACAGAGTGAGGATTTAGCTTATAAATATGATACATCAACTTTCAACAATATGCTAATTTGACTTTCTATCATTCTTGTCTGTAAAAGGTTGGGGTATTTTATAATGAACCCATAAATGATTTGAAAAAAAAAATGGTTTTTATATGTTCTTAAGTAGTGACAGAAATTTTCCTTCTTAATTTCACATGAAGTTGATGCAGACTTCACTTGAGTAACGTCTTCTTTTGCAACAAAGGAAATGGTGTATTTAATGACCTGAGGAAAATTAAGAGATGTCCATTTGGAAAAGATGTGGGAATATTTGGAAATACTCAATGTTCTAAAAATATTATTGCATCATTACAGAATTGATCTCAAAACCAAATACTTTACAATAATTTTCTCACATTAAAGAGCTTAAGTATTTTTAGTTTTTACTACTCAGATCAATTAGGAATGCATTATTTTCTTTCCGTTTTCATTAATGCTGAGTGTTAACATAAAAATTTCTGCATACAAGTATCACAGCATTGATTCAGGTTCAGTTGTGGACTAATAGGCATCATCTTAATTGCCTGTAAGATGTAACTAATAGAACCAATTACATTTTGCATATTTATAATAAAAAAGACAAACAATAATAACAAATCATCTGATATAATGAACTGACTTCCTAAAATCTTACACATGTATGTTTTATGACTGATTCCACTTGTCTGTTATATTGGATATATTTCTATGTAAGAAATGCAGAACTAATCCATTGGCTGGAAAGTCAGCAAGAACCCATATCAGCTTCTTTGGAAAAGGCCCAACATGTTCGATACAAGTCTGACAATTGAGTCTGACAGTCCTCTCTGACGATTAAGGACCCAGGGCAACTGACCGATCAAAGACCCAGCAACTGTGCACAACAGGCAGTAGTGGGAGGTTCAAAAAGTTAAAGTTGCCATAATCCTCCTTTCTCATTAGAAAGAGAGATGACTGATGGTGGTTTGACATGAGGGTCACCGGTGTCTTAGCTGAGAGGAGAGTCGAAGAAAATGGTAACCCCAGCTGGTGGAGGAATTTAACACAGTCTATATCACAGACCAGCAATACAGCCAACTGAGCTAACCAACCCCCAGTGGGTACACACTTCCACAATCACTAAGAGATATGTGGCCGTAGGATAGGAATTGGGATGGAACTGAGGAGGAGATGGTTGACTTTCTCCTTGTCAATGCCGAGACCTCTTATCATGTATTGACTACCTTTCAATAAGGAATCTAACCCCTAATATTTCTCCTTGCCCAACAGCAGGGGTTTGCTTTTCAAGCTTTTCACATGGAAAATGACCTGGTTGAATACCAGTAGCAGTGACAATAAGGACCTTAAATCGGTATTCATTACCCACTCTCAATTGGTGGCAGGGCAGCAAGTCTGCCCAAGAACCTTCCCATTAACTAAAACAGAGGCAGGAATGTGACAGGGTCTGCACTCAGAATCCTTCTGCCCAGTTAAGTGTCTCTTGACTCCTAAACTCAGCTCAGTGGAGCAATGAAGTTCTGTCTGTTGTGTGCAACTTTAAAGAGAAGATTTCTCCAATTTCTTAACTTTCCTTATCTGATGGTAGTGATATGAGAAAGTAAACAATGATTGGTAACAGGATTGGCTACATTGAACTGCCATTTATGATTCACCTGAAGATTTTTAAGTGTCTGTTTCAAGCACTTTTTCACTTTATGATGCACGTTTTTCCTAGTTCTTTGTCGTTTTGTTTAGATATTGCTCATGGATCAGCCATAGAAATATTAACCTGTTATGTTTTGGATTTAGATTCTACAGTATACATAGTGGTTGTGTCTCCCTGCAAGAAATTAGTAACTGCTTTAAAATATCCATTCAGGTGATTTGCACTTAACTCACATGGTCTATACAGTTTCTAAAAGTTGCCATTAACCTGAATACAGATCTATCTTTAGAATGGATTTCACAATCAAATTATTGTACCGTAATATTTTCTTTCCTAATTAATAATTTTGTATATTTCTAAAATTAATGTCAGTTTTCATGCAAGATGTATTTGCATAAAATTACGACTTCCTAAATTCCAATTTTAAATTCCAATCACTAGCTACAATTTTATTTTTAGTCATATCATATACTCCCAAACTTTAAATGTACACCATGGGAATATTTTCTAGACCTTACACCTTTATTTTGGAAGCTATTCACAGAACAGATGGAACCTGTGACTAACAGACAAATTTCCATGAGATTACGTATCTAGCACTTGTTTATGGTGTAAAGGGAAAATTATTAAAAAGCCAAAAACATAAGTGTCTTCACAATATTTCTTACATTTCACTATACCACAATTTTAGAAAATGAACACACTGACCCAGAATTTTCCATTGAATTAATTCTGAGGTGCTTGATGTTTACAATGAACTAAAAGGTGCCACAACTTTCAACCTACACCCATGTAGAGTTAAATCCTGAAACCTGGAGCCTCTGTCTGATTTACCCTGCTTCTCCATAAGCTGCTGTACACTGGTGCTTTATCAATAAATTGACCATTACTGTACATGAAAGGTGTTAATTGTCCCTAAACATGCTGCTACATTCAGTGTTTTTTTTTAAATGATGTACTGAGTATAAGGTAGTGATAAACAATCTCCTTGCCTCTGAATACTTAATTTTATAAGTGTTTTAAATTTTATTCCTTCAGAATTTCATTATTTAGAATTTTAAAAATATATACTTTGTCTCTTTTCATTTCAATTTGCATCATGTTCTACTGAATTAAATATTCTAGTTTAGTCTTTTTAGTTTACATCTTTAGGCTAAAAATTGGATTGCTTTTATTTTCAAGCAGGGGTTTGTCATTCATGATGAACCAGCAATTGGTTCATTGAAACCAACACAATGAATGCTGGAGAAACTCAGCAGATCTGGCAGTACTTGTGGGAGAGAGAAACACAGTTAAGATTTCAAGTCTGGAACAGGTTCAAAGAAGAATCATACTGTACCTGAAACAATAATTCTATTTCTGTCTCCACAGATGCTGCCAGACTTGCTGAGTTTCTCTAGAACATTTTGTGTTTGTTTCAGATTTCCAGCATCTGTAGTATTTTGCTTCAATTCAATGGGTTCTATTGAGGTAGACAGTTCACAAACTTCATGCTACCTCCTCATCTGAAAGATTGTAGAGTTCAGCTAAGCATGGCACATTCTTCTGTCCGACCTGAATGCTGAAACAGAGTCCAGCAGCATGTAAGGTTAGCATATGTTTTATTTAACCAGCTACTGACAGCCTGTTTCTCTCAAAGGAGAGTTGTATTTGCTACAGGTAACCTAGTCTGATTGTTTGTAATGGAAATGGGATTTAGGAGCAGGACACCAAAGAGAACAACAGACAAAAGGTGCTAATATCTCTGTCAGAGTCTGCTGAAGGCCTTAATGTGGTTGGCCCTACTAGCTGACAAGAAATGTGAACTGCAGATGATGTTAGCAAGGATTTGTATTTTCCACCGAGCCCATTTCCCTCAGTTCAGCCTTCACTCTGTAGGCCATTCTGTCTTCTTGCTTTCAGATATCCAAAAACTGTCATCTGGATAGTCACTGTAACCACAGGCAAAAACTGAGTGTTGCAACACACCTCTGAGGAAAAGTACCCTCACTTGAAACTAGCACTGCACTGAATTTAGTTAAAAATCACACAACACCAGGTTAGAGTCCAACAGGTTTATTTGGAAGCACGAGCTTTCAGAGTGCTGCTTCATCAGGTAGCAGGTGGAGCAGGATCATAGGACACAGAATTAATAGTAAAAGATCAAAGTGTCATACAACTGATGCGATGTATTGAACAAACCTAGATTGCTGTTAAATCTTTAATCACTTTTATGGAATTGCAAGTTTCAATTCATTAATACATAAATTCCCAAGAAAACTTAAGGTCTTATAAAGAAAAGGTGACATCTCAGCTCAAATAATGCACTGAAGGTATGAGGTTAGAATTGGTCTATATTCCAACCTTGAGTCAGTCTGGTTCTAATTCCAAAATAAGAATTTATAAAATGCCACATGGACTGACTGCCTACAGATTATGTGCACTTTGGACAAAATAGAACGTATCTGCAAATACAAATCTGTAAATGCAAGTTCATCCCATAGACTTCTATGTGTGTGCATGTGAGGAAGTGACAGTATGTGTGTGAGAGAGAGAGCGAAAGGGAGAGAGTGTGAGTGTGTGCGTGTGTGTATGTATGGGAGAAAGGGAGAGTGTGCGCGTTCTTGATAGAGTGTGTGCATGAGTGTGATGGAATATATGCCTGTGAGAGGGTGTGAAGATGAGAGTGTAAATGTGGATGTGTGTATGAGAGAGGGTCTTTGTGAATGTGATCATGTGTAGGAGTGTGTGTGTATGTGAGTGTCTGTGTGTGAGAGTGTATAGTGTAGTGGAGCCACCTGTCATGTGACATGAACCCAAGCTACTTGTTGACACCATGCTCATGGGTACTGAACTTAGCTATCAGTCTCTGCTCAGCAACTCTGCGTTGTTGCATATCCGCTTTGGAGGATGGTCACCTGAAGATCCAAGGCTGAATGTCCTTGACCACTGACGTGCTCCCCAACTGGGAGGGAACATCCCTGTCTGGCGATTGTTGTGCAGTGTCCATTCATTTGTTGTTGTAGCATCTGCTTGGTGTCCAGTATAACATGCCTCAGGGCATCCTTCCATGCAGCATATGAGATAGACAAAGGTGGCCAAGACACATGAGTACGTACCGCGCATCTCATGGGTAGTGTCCCCACGTAAAGTAGTGGTATCCGTGTCGACATTCTGACATCTCTTGCAGTGGTTGTCTTGACAGGGTTGTATAGTGTTGTGGTCGATGTTGTCCTAAAGGCTGGGCAGTTTGCTGTGAACAATGGTCTATCTAAGGTTTGGCAATTGTTTAAAGCAAGAAATAAGGAAGATCTGGCGAGGTGCTCATTCTCATTGATCTTGTGTTGCAGGCTGCGAAGAATTGTGTAATGGTAGTTTCCATGTCAATTCGCTTGTTGTGTTGGTTTCCATGTCGACACTCATCTAATGGTAGCTTCCATGTCGATACACTGTATCATTTGTATGACACTTTGATCTTTTACTATAAATTCTGTGTCCTATAATCTTCCCTCACTCGCTACCTGACAAAGGGGCAGTGCTCCAAAAGCTTGTACTTACAAATAAACCTGTTGGACTATAACCTGGCATTGTGTGATTTTTAACTTTGTACACCTCAGTCCAACATCGGCACCTCGACATCTTGAATTTAATCTGTGAAGTTGGAATTTGATCATGATCAGTCACTGTGCAAAGTGGTCTGCAGCCAGGTCAGTCTGATTATGGGCTCCCTCAAAAGTGAGTTGGAACTGAGGTTATCTGCTGGGAACCTAGCTGAGGAATTCAGTGTTGTGGTTTTCAGAACAGTTAATGATAATTGGCGTTGAACACCAGCTGTTCGGTACATTGACTGGACTGACAAACTACATGTTGCTGCTGCTAAAATGAACGGAGGAGATCAGCTCCAACTTAGCTCTGAATTTCATAGAGTTGAGAGCTCATCCTTGACAGTACGTCTGTATTTGCAAGCCCTCTTATGATGTAGTACCAAGTGACTGAAATCTGAAAGCTGACTGCAATGCAATCAGAAGCCATTGAACAGCCTTGTGTTGCAGGGGAGGTTCAGCATGTGTTAATGAGATGTTAGCTTGTTGCCTTGCCGGCTCAGAAAGCTGTCGTCATGGCTACAGATCTCAGTTCTCAAAAAAAAGCATGAGGCTCACAAAGCTGTCCAGCACTCTATCCCTTCGAAGATTGCAGTGATTGCAGCCATGCCATCCCACTCTTCCACTTCTGTCACTCTGCCTGTAAACTTGCTGTTTCCTCTCAGACAGCCAATGCAGAATGCCGACACCAGTACTGAGATGGTGCAGTCTGAAGCCATGTTCTTAATGCCCAGAGCTAATAAAGGTTGTCCTTTATTATCAGATATTTACAGTCTTGTCCAATGTAAACTTCACCAGCCATGCTGCAGTCACAAGGATAGCTCTGCATGCACAGGCAAAGGCCGACAGTAAATGGATGCACAAAGATGAAAAGTATCTTTTTGTAGAAGGTAACAAAAAGAGGATGTGGTGGAGAAACTTATCATTACTTGAAGCATCAGCGGAGAGTTAATGTTTGGAGTCCGGTATGACTCTTCTTCAGAGTTGTACATTTTCAAGTGTATTTTTGCATTTCTTTTTGGATAGGTTTGTTGTTGAAAGATTTTCTGTGGTGGTTTGTATTTAAGGATTTTGGTGAAGAGGAAATGTGTTGGAATATAGCAGAATGATGGAAACATGAAGACCTGTGCCATAAGGGTAAGATGATATCCTAAGGGACTGAAATCCTACATGGAACAAGAAAGAGGCCCTTATCACAGCAGAATATTATTGGCTTATGTTTGGTTTCAATTCTCCTCCTCGCCCTCACTAGGTGTCCTCTGTATGGCAGTTGAGGTGTGCTGTGTTTCCATAATTATGATGATGTGGTGTCACAACTGACCACTGCAAGTATTGTGGAGTCCTCAGCAAATGGTACTGGCAGTTGGGCCTCTGCTTGAGAACGCTGTGATGAAACTATGGCTTTAAGCGGTTATTTTCTTCTGTGTTATTTTTGAAAAGAAATCTTAAGGCAGAGGTGTTGAACTGTATATTTGGTTCCAGTAAAATAAACACTTTGTGAGGTCTTAGTTTTGTTTAATAGCTCGAACAATAGAGCAACCTGAATGGATAGGGTGAAGTATCCACAGAACCGGGATTTTAATTTTAGTTTGTCAGGAGCAGCTGCTGCAGTCTTGAATCTGGGTTTGGAAACGACAATACATTTCTCAATGCTGCTCTCTGTCTTAGAGTTTTTTTTTAATGTTTTTCCCCCAGGACTGGAGAATTGCCTGAGAGACAATCTATTTTACTGAATTTGCCAAGGCTGTGTTTATGAGTTGTTACTATATTGTAACAGTTACTGTTTAGTTGTTAAATAACCTGTTCTTCTTTTTAGATTTGCAACAGAGTAAATTATTCCAATCTCTTCTTTCTTTCGTTGTGTTTTAACTAAAAGTGTATGAATAAAATGTGTCTTGCTTCATATCTGGTAGTTTGACTAATTGAATTGCATCTGGAATGCAACTCCTAACATTTGCCCTGAAAATAAGAAGTTAGGGTCTAGGCTATCTTCCTAATTTTTTTTGAGGGTTTGGTGTGGTCCATAACAATGCTGATAGTCTGCTCAATGACATTGTCAGATCAGTATACTTCTGCTGGCACAATGTCTTTATCTGGCAAAAGTGAGTCATGGACCATGTTTATTGAAGAGATCTGTCTCTAAGCAGCTGGATTTTGTTGTGACCTGACAATATTGAGAGTATAGATTGTCTCAGGATAGCAAACAATTTAGATGTTGCCAAGTTAGTGGGCAATCAACAAAGTGACTAAAGGGGCATAGTGAAAAATCAACTGCATATTAATGGATTGAAGCCCTTTCTGGATAGAATATGTGGTGAGTTTACATGTGGCTCACAAAACCACATGCATTCAGCCAATGTTTCTCTGCATTAGTAGAAATCTCACAATTTTGATAAAATCATGTATCCAATTGTTCTGCTTCTTATTGATCACAGAGAAAATAATTACGTTTCCACTTCTGGTGTAAAGGGTCTCCCATATATGGCAGCATTCTATGAGCTGGGAAATATAAATGCTATTAATTACTTCTATCTTGAAGGATTTGATGATGTTTAAATTGAGATCATCAATGACTTTATATCTTGAACTCTATAAGTGGCTTGTTCTGTTGATGGACATAGCACCGTTCTATAGCTACCTTCTTCTTGTATCTCAAGTATTTAAGTGTTAACAGAGTTAAGTGTTAATAGAGGTGCACCCTAAAAACATGTCATTATAGACACTTACTCCCCACTTAATATTAGCATTTTTCACCGAAAAAGTTACTTTCCACTTATTTTTCTTTACATCTGCAACAACTAATGCAACTGACTTCATAATTTGTAATACAAGGCTCTCGTTCTCCATTATAATAACCTTTACTCACAATATATTTCACAATGAATGCATAGAAGAATTAGTGAACTGTCACTGAAATTTGGGATTTAGAATGATTAAAACCAATCTTTAACAGTCTGCTTGTCAACAATTCAGAATAATGACTTTCAGAATTTGAAAAATATCACAGATCAAATTCTGCAATATAATTTTGGACACACACTGCAAATTGAAATATCTTGCCAGTTGTTCAGATGTTATAAAGTATCAACAGAGCTCTGTGGGTCAAAATATATGACAGAAAAACTTAAAATTTATGCCAAAGAATTATTATGACAGCAATTTAAATGAAAGATAGTTATAAAGTCATAGAGCTGAACAGCATGGAAACAGGCTCATCAGTCCACTCGTCCATGCTGACCAGATGACCAAAATAATCAACACCCATTTGCCAGCATTTGGCCCATAGCCCTCTAAACCTTTTCTATTCAGATACCCACATTGAATATTGTAATTGTACCAGCCTTCATCACTTCCTCTAGCAAATCATTCCATACACGCACCAACCTCTGTGTGGAAAAAGTTGCCCCTTAGGTCCATTTTAAATCTTTCCCCTCTCACCCTAAACCTATGCCCTGTAGTTTTAGACTCACCCACCCAGGGGAAAAGACCTTGCCTATTCATCCTATCCATGTCTCTCATGATTTTATAAACCTCTCTAAGATCACCTCTTAGCCTCCAATGCTCCAGGGAAAATAACCCCAGCCTATTCAGCCTCTCCTTGTAGCTCTAACCCTCCAACCCTGGTAACATCCTTGTAAATCTTTTCTGAACCCTTTCAGAAAAGGGTTAATAACATCATTCTTCTAGCAGAGAGACCAGAATTGCATGCAGTATTCCAGTAGTGGCCCAATCAATGTCCTGGACAGCTGCAACATTATCTCCCAACTCCTATACTCAATACACTGACCAATAAAGGCAAGCATACCAATCACCTACTTCACTATTTTATCCACCTGCAACTCCACTTTCAAGGAATTGTGACCCTGTACCCCAATGTCTCTTTGTTCAGCAACACTCTCAAAGACCTTATCATTAAGTGTATAATTCCTGCTTTGATTTGTGTTTCCAAACTTCAGCACCTCACATTTATCTAAATTAAACTCCATCTTTCACTCCTTGGACCATCTCATCAAGATCCTGTTGTACTCTAAGGTAACATTCTTCCTTGTCCACTACATCTCTAATTTTGCTGTCATGCGCAAACTTACTCACCATACCTCCTATGTTCACATCCAAATCATTTATATAAATGATGAAAAGTAGTGGACCTAAGCACCAATCCTTGTGGCACTCTGCTGACCACAGGTCTCCAGTCTGAAAAGCAACTGTCCACCACCACCCTCTGTCTTCTCCCTTCAAGCCAGTTTTGTACCCAAACTGCTAGTTCTCCCTGTTTTCTTGTTCATCTGATATCATCCAGGCAACATTTAAAGAAGTTCAAACTCTGCAAAAAAAAGAGAAAGACTATAAATAATGATCCCTTTTTAAAATGATGTCTCTAACTTTATAATTTAAGGGAATTGAATTCTGTAACCTGTTACACAAATGTCTGTACACTCTTTGGTGTAATCTCTGGACAAATGCTTCTGAGTAGCTACAGAAAATCAGAAAAATAATGGTCAGGTCTTCAGTCTGTATTAATGATTGTATTCATGTTCTAACTCAAAGTCTGACACAGCGCATTTACTTACATTAAAACCAACATTGCTGTATGTGGTGTAGTATTTTACTTCAGACTACTCATCATGGTGTGGATAGTTAACTTATGACTCCAAGAGAATCCAATTGTATCCAACGATTTTTAAAGTAGGCGATTTTTTAACACTTAAAAAATAGTCAGGGGGCATTTAATTCATTCAACTGTATTGGTACTTGTCCATCTGTTTTACTGATTTAATTGACACGCGTTGTTTCATTCCAGAGAGAATGTATGTGCTATTCAAATTGTCCAGAGATCTGATTACAGTGCAATTTGAGAAGAACTTTTAGTCACTTAAAGCATTTGTTTGGATTGAATTCAATCACAAAAACTCTGAATTGCCATTTTGATTTATGAATTCAGTTTTTGTGCTCAATAAAAAAAAGTGTTGTTGCTGCAGAATGAAATACTTTTCCATTTTGGGCACTTAATGTCAGTATAAAGTACTCCCAGATCAGGTATGGTCGAGAGAGATGCTGAATGAAGCTCCCTGTGCTCTTGCTCAATGTTATATTTGACAAACAATCCCTATAAAAACAATTCCCTTTCTCACAACTCCATCCTTACCCCAGTGGAATCGCATCATTCCAGCTTTCTATGAACACTATGATTCATGTTAAATAAAAGAGCAGCTTTTACAGTCCTCCTGAATCAAAAATGAATCGGTGTTTGAATTGACTAGTTTAACGACTAGTCCTGAAGAAGGGTTAAACCCAAAACATCGACTTCTCCGCCTTCTGATGCTGCCTGGCTTGCTGTGTTCTTCCAGCCTCCTGCCAGTTGACTTTGGATTCCAGTATCTGCAGTTTTTTTTGTCTCTAGTCTTACAACTTAACCTTCCATTGCTGAATAATGCACCAAAAATAGTATTGACTGCCCACTGTTTCCACCTTAAATATCTAATAAACAGAAACAAAATGTGGATTTTGCCTTTACCATTAACGTATTGAGGCATAACTTTGGTGAGAGGTAGAATAGGTAGATAGCAAGCTAGAAACAAAAGTTACTTGTTTTTTGTTCCATTGAAAATGATATGTGAAAGACAGCATAATCTACAAAAGATGTTCAAACTTTCTTGCCACATGTTACTTTGTGCCTTCCATCCACTTAATGTCTAACACCCAATAGTAAATCTTAAACCTGGATAGCTATAGTCACAGCGCCATACAGAATGAAAACAGAACCTTTGGTTCAAAAAAGCCATGCCGGACATAATCCCAAGCTAATCCAGTCCTACCTGCCTGTCCTGGCCCATGTCTCTCCAAACCGTTCCTATTCACATACTTATCCATATGTCTTTTAAATATTGTAATTGTCCTCATATCCGATATTTATTCAGGACTTTCATTTCACACGTGAGCCACCCTCTGTGTAAATAAAACTTGCCCCCATGTCTTTTTAAAATCTCTCTCCTCTCACCTTAAGAATGTGCCCCTTGGTCTTGAAATCCCCCATCTTAGGGAAAAGACAACTACCATTAAGTCTATCTATATCCCTCATTATTTTATAAACTTCTATGAGGTTGCCTCGCAACCTCCTGAGCTCCAGTGAAACAAGTTCCAAAGTATTCAGCCTTTCTTTATAACTTAAATCTTTCATACCTAGCAACATCCTGGTAAATCTCTTCTGAACCCTTCCCAGCTTGATAGTATTTTTCCTACAACTGAGTTTCCAAAACTATGTTGAGGTATTATATTTGTTGAGGGAGCGGCACGGTAGCTCAGTGGTTAGGACTGCTGCCTCACAGCATTAGGGTCCAAGGTTCAATTCCAGCCTCGGGTGACTGTCTTTGTGAGTTTGCACATTCTCCCCGTGTCTCCGTGGGTTTCCTCCGGGTACTCCAGTTTCCTCTCATAGTCCAAAGATGTGCAGGTCAGGTGAATTGGCATGCTAAATTGCCCATAGTGCTAGGTGCATCATTCAGAGGGGAATGGGTCTGGGTGGGTTACTCTTCGGAGGGTCGGTATGAACTGGTTGGGCCTAAGGGCCTGTTTCCACACTATAGGGAATCTAATCTAAACTCTCAAGGTAAACTTTAAATTTTGAGATAAACCTGTACAGAAGCAATATCAATCTTCTGAAATAGATCAATATCTTGCTTGTTTGAAACAGCAAATCCTCTTCTAAAGTCAAAGTAACAATGTGTTTAAATGAACACAATCCTTTCCTGAGACTGTAACTGGAGTCCATTAATGATTCACTGTTGAGTATACCTTTTGTACACAGAGTTGAGTCTTAATATCATGGCATGAATAGTTGGAGTCAGTTTGCTGAAAGAAATGTTGGCAGGCAGCATAAGAAAATTCTAATCTAAAGTAAACCTTTCACAATATGCAAAGCCAGGATCCAGCACTCTTTTCCAATGGATTAGTAAACATATTTGAGATGTTGGGCATGTGAGCAGATTTTTAAGTTGAGAGGAGAGAGATTTTAGACAATATACAATAGGTGCAGGAGTAGGCCATTCTGCCCTTCAAGCCTGCACCACAAAAGACATGAGGGGGAAGTTTTTAACACAGAGGGTTGTTCGTATGTGGAATTAATTTTCTGAGAAAGTGGTGGATGTGGGTACAATTACAAGGCTTTAAAGACAATTACAAGGTTTGGTAGGTACCTGAATAGGAAAGGCTTGTGGGAAAATTGGTTCAGGAGCAGGCAGATGGGAATAATTTGGATTGCAATTGTATTTGGCATGGAGTGGTTGGACTGAAGGTTTGTTTCTGTGTTGTATGACTCTTTGACTCTATGTAGTCTTTTCTGCAGTGTAGATGGGAGCTGTGTGTTGGGAATCTATAGAATTCGCAAGGTAGCAGAATCCAGTGGAATCAGCCAGGAAATTGAAGGTTCTGATGAACAATTCCCAGACCATCGGAAGTTCTTCCGGTTAAGATGGCGGCAGAGTAAGATGCTCCAGCCTGACGTCCTCTGCTCGCCAGCTCCTTTTTCTTCCCTTTATTTCCTTCTTGCTGAAGTTTTTTTTCCTACAGCTGGAACCCGGAGTAGGGAGCAGAGTGAGCACAGGCTGAGTCACAGAAGTGAGTCGTGACTGGAGCCAGGAGTGGGAGCAGAGCTAGCACGGACCGAATCCCACCAGTGAGTCTTGGCTGGAGCCTGAGCTGGGAGCAGAGTGAATGTAGACCAACTCCCAGAAGTGAGTCACGGTTGGAGCCTGGAGCGGGAGCAGAGCTAGAGCAGGCTGAATCACGGGTGTGAGTCACGGCTGGAGCTCAGAGCGGGAGCAGAGCGAGTGTGGGCCGAGTCCCAGAAGTGAGTCGGGACTGGAGCCTGGAGTGGGAACAGAGCAAGTGTGGGCTGAGTCACGGAAGTGAGTTGTGACTGGAGCCTGGAGCAGGAGCTGAGCGAGCGCAGGCTGAGTTGGGAGCAGAGATTCACAGACAGAGGCCAGAGTGGGAGCTCAGTGAGCGTGGGCTGAGCCGTAGCTGGAGTGAGAGTAGACTGAGCGCAGATCAAGCTTGGAGCTGAGTCACCGCTAGAGCTGGAGTGGGAGCAGAGTGAGCACAGGCTTCCCAGGGGGTGGGTACTGGACCCGAGTCCAGTATGTGAAGACAGAGAAGCCTCATGTTCTGCAGCCCAGCAGGCTTGGACACAGAAAAACAGGACTGTCACTTGAGTATTTAAAGATACTTTTTATTCTGATTCTGGACTTTTTAAACTCTGTATTCCCATGCCAATCTACTTTTTTTCTACTATTGCAATTCTGTAACAACATTTAAAGTATCTGTATCTAGGTACCCAATATCTAAGATGGCACCAAGAGGTGACATTACAAATGTTTCACTGCACTCATTTGAGTGCACGTGACAATAAAGTCTATTCTACATGCCACTCGTATCCCTTTAAATCCATCCTGAGGATCAAGCTGCAGTCCAACTGACACCACCCCCATTCCCCCCCCCAAAAAAAACCAACCCATCATTCAACAGTGAATGTTCCTTTTTGCCAGGAAGTTCTGTTACTTTGAAATCACAAGCTACCGGAGTGCTGCTCCTTTGTCAGGTGAAGCTATACATTCTGACTCATAAGAAAAAGTTGCTTCCACATATAGATCTTGGAGATTCACACAGCAACAGGAAGATTTACAAGGAATCCTATCGAAAGCCTCCTCTTCTTGGGGCCCCTTTCCACGACTGCTGGACCAGATAACTTTTCTGGAACAACTAGTCACCTGGCATGCCACCGACGTAGAACCCTTATCTTGCACTTACCTTACATACTTATCTTTTCACAGGAGCTATCAAAATGGCTGCCTGTGATTTGGACTTTTAAATCATAGAATATGGCAACTGATTGTTGTGAAGCAAGGTGCACGGTTTGCTTCCACTAACTATGCTAGAATGGGACTTACCACATTTAAAGAAAACTCTGCATGCCTAAAGAAGCCTTGATCAGAATCTCCTGTCAGAAATGCACAGCTCTTTCTCAATGTAAACAAAAAAAGGACAGGAATGGAAATCCAATTGTGATTGCCACTGCTCAGAAAATCTGGCCCCATTTTTCCGATGACTAACAAACCTTGAAGCTATAACCTTCCAATTATTTCATTTATATCCTTCCACACATCACAACTCATCTGCTGCTATGGATCTAGTTAAAAATTTCCTATTCCATTTCATTGCAATCACTGTGTCCGTTCAATTACTTTTTCTGGTTACATTATCTCTCTTCACACCCTTGAACAAAAGGCTGAAAATTTGAGAGGAGCTGATGCATGTCTGATTTAGTTTTTTCATCACCAGTTTTGGTTTACTTGCATTATGTTTTGCCTCACGCCTGACTAGTCTTCAACCAAATATACCGATCACTCCAAAGGTGGTAACAATTACGATTTGCATTTTGGATGGTCTTTCAATGTAATAAAAAAAATCGAAGGCACTTCACAGAGGCGTATCAAGCAAAATTTGACATTGGCATAACATCAAACAAAAATAACTAATAGGTTATAACGAGCATCTTAAAGTGACAAAAAGATATATTTAAATATGAAAATAAAATATTTAAATAAATATTTAAATATTAAAATAAAGTTAGCAGCATTTTCAGATTTTTAATCAGATGCAAGTTTGGTGAGAAGATTTATTAAGGTCACAGCCGTGGACATTTGTTTTAAAAATGTCGGTGAATTTCTATAATTTTTTAATCTTGAAAGTCAAGAGAGCATTCATCTTACCTGGGCAGAAGCAAAATAACCCATCATTTGACTGTAGAACATGAGAAAAACCTCCCAGAAGGCAGGAACTACTATTTTGCTCATTATTAAAGGTGTAATCTTTACAGAGATACCATGTCATTATTTAGCAGAATTTGAAAGAAGTCACACAGCATAGTCTTGCTGATTAATTGCATTTTCTGCTTTATTCGAGGAATTGCAAATAGTATTGTTGTAAAACAGAGTTTAAGAGTCTGAAGAATTTTTAAAACAAGAGAATTCAAACAGCTTTGATTTCACGCAAGATGACAAGACTGAGGAAAGCAGATTTCAAACTGTATTGAGATGTCAGATATTTCAATTTCAAAACAGATTTAAAGTAAAAAAACAACTAATACCAGCTGGGTATAGGAAACCCATGCATTATATCTCCAGATCATTGTCAAATGTAGAGATCCATTACAGAGTCGTAGAAAAGGATGCTCTCTCAGTCATATGGGCATGCGGAGATATTCGAACTACATTCTTAGCCTCAAAGTTCTCAAAGAGGTGGAAAATAAACTATTGGTCATTTTATTCGATGAGAATCTATTGGCCAAGATGCCTCCTTAGATACATGGGTTCAGATTTCAGCTTATGAAATTTGCCTATCAAACCAGAAATGAGCAGAGCAAACTACAAACAACAGTCGATGGCACTCTTCAGAGTAACTTTTGGCTACCTTACAATGCCCAATGAGAAATTGGTTGGTGAAATTGAATCATTGTGAAACTTGAAAGTATTCAGAAAATATTTACAAGGATGTTGCCAGAGTTGGAGGATTTGAGTTATCGGGAGAGGCTGAACAGGCTGGAGCTGTTTTCCCTGGAACGTTGGAGGCTGAGGGGTGACCTTATAGAGGTTTACAAAATCATGAGGGGCATGGATAGGATAAATAGACAAAGTCTTTTCCCTGGGGTCGGGGAGTCCGGAACTAGAGGGCATAGGTTTAGGGTGAGAGGGGAAAGATATAAAAGAGACCTAAGGGGCAACATTTTCACGCAGAGGGTGATATGTGTATGGAATGAGCTGCCAAAGGATGTGGTGAAGGCTGGTACAATTGCAACATTTAAAAGGCATTTGGATGGGTATATGAATAGGAAGGGTTTGGAGAGATATGTGTGCTGGCAGGTGGGACTAGATTGGGTTGGGATATCTGGTCGGCATGGACAGGATGGACCGAAGGGTCTGTTTCCATGCTGTATATCTCTATGACTCTATGACTCTATATACACGACAGCGATCAAGAAGCCTGAAATCCAAAACAGGCTCAATTAAATCTAACAGGAATGAGCGAAGGATTCAGAATGTGTTACCATTCATTGATATTGTATCAAACAGTGGCCTACTTAAAGGCCTGGTACTGTGTCCATGTAAAATTATTTTGACCATTGATCACATTTTCATGATTTTAGGTGACTTGTTGATGTTTGATGAAAAGCTGGTTATTCCAGGTTTGTTATGGGACAACATCTCAACCAAAATATATTAGGGAAACTTGGGGATTACCATATGCAAAGCCAGGGCTTGAAAATTCATGTGGTGCCCAAGCATCTCAAAGGTGATTGAAGACCTCATAGCTAACTGTACAACATATGTTATTCACAAAACCTGAACACAGAGCTTATAATCTCCATCACTTTTCCCACTAGGTAATATATTTCACACCAAAGTAGGAACTGACCTATGTGACAGACAACCGTACTCTACTGCTGTTGACTATTTTTATGGTGATTAGAGATAAAAATAAATCCTATCCAATGACTACAGAAACCATTATCAGGGTTTGGCATGAAATATTTGCCACACGTTACATTCGAGTTCTTGTATCAGACAATGGACCACAGCTTACTTACTTTTTGGCCAGTTGCATCCACTCATGGATTTGAGCATGTAACCAGATCACAACAATCCCCACAGTCAAATGGAAAGGTTGAGCATGGATCTGGATGGCCAATGCCCTTTTGAAAAGAAATGCTAACTTTTATAAAGCATTATTAAATGATCAGATTACCCTCTCACTCTCCAGTGTGATCTATCACCAGAATTGTTGATTTAGAGAACACTCTGTATTCTACCAGAGGTTAAGTTCACCATTGAGTCCATGCAACTACAAAAGTTATTGTTAAAAAAGATTGGTCTTATTAGGAGCAATAGGCTGCTCACTATAATCAATGTCTCTGTGTAGATAATAGGTAATCAACTTATTCGGTGATGCTGTTATGCACCCTGCTGCAGGTGGGACTTGAAATCAAGCCTCTTGGATCAGAGGTAAGGACACTGTCATTGCACTACAAGAGCCCTAATGTCACTTTGTAAGACAACTGCCACATTTGAGACCAGGGTATTGGGTATACATAAAGGACCACAATGGGATTAGAGCCTTCCAAAAGTCAGCAAACCCACATTTGTTGTGCATTATCTGTATAGCTAAGGGAGTTGTATGGAAGAATAATCACATAACAATTATCCACTAATGATTGGGATGAAACCAATGAGGTCTTTTATTAGTAACTGTTCCCAGACCAACCACAGTCAAGGTCAGGTTTAAGCGCAATTGTCCTCAGGCCAAAACGTTATTTAATCTTTAAAGGGAAGGTTCTCTGAAAGAATTGTGAAACCTCTGAACCTCCTCAAATTTTAAAGTCAGAGACTTGAAGCTGGCTTTTCCCAACATCAAAACACATGTGGCAGATTTTAACCCATTAACCACTGCCACTAAATAATCCAGGTTTGCAGTTCTTAAATGTAGAACTCGTCAAGGGCCCAAGTTGACTTGTTTTATTCTTATTCATGTCCTCCGCCCAGGACTTTCTTTTTTCCTTTTTTTTTTATATCCAGAAATGCTCTTACATACAACTGAACAATTTTTCTCCATCATCAAAACACATTTTTTTCCCATCTGTTAACCACCACTGGTAAATTGCTTGTGTTTTCTGACGGGATACTTGTGCAAAGCCTGTTCAGGACAATGCAAACCATCAAACGTGAACAAACTCCACATTTTTTGAAAACCTGTGTTTCTAATCAATTTGTTCAAAGATGTTATTACAAACCCCTGGAGCAGATTGATCTTGTATCTGAGTCTCCGGGTCCATGATTAGGATGCACAATACAATGCACAATAGCGCGCCACAAACATTGTTTCTTTTTTCTATTTCCCTGTTTTTCCTAATTAACCTGATCATAGTTATAATCACACACCTCCAGAGCAGGTGGGACTTGAACCCAGGTTCACATTCTCCCCGTGTCTGCGTGGGTTTCCTCTGGGTGCTTTGGTTTCGTCCCACAGTCCAAAGATGTGCAGGTTAGGTGAATTGGCCATACTAAATTGCCCATAGTGTTAGGTGCATTCATCAGAGGGAAATGGGTCTGGGTGGGTTACTCTTCAGAGGGTCGGTGTGGACTTGTTGGTTCACAGGGCCTGTTTCCACACTGTAGAGAATCTAATCATATCATCGAGGGATAGGCACACAACCACTGTGCCACAAGAGTGCCATGTCAAACTCCACTCTTAAACATAAAGCCCAGTTAACTTCATCTGCTCTCAGTCAATTCTGCAGCTGACCTTTTGAGCCATAAAGGGAAGTGCATTTCTAACTCTAACATGTGGGATGGGGAAATAGGTCAGGTATGCCTTGTTCATTGGTCTCTGTTGCCATGTAATGATAGAAAGAAAATGTTCAATATTTCTTTGGTACCTTGCCAAAACACTTTTATGTGTTTTATTTTCTCTCTTTCCATGTTACCAATGAACAGCTTTTGAAATTGTGTTGTGATGTCGTTGTAATCACTTTCTCATTATAATGCTCTTCCCTGTTAGATTATACTATTTTCCACTGATTAAAATGGGCCAGAGATGAATCATGTTTGGTACTCAATCTTCGCAGAGACCACACACAAGGATTAGAAGCAATTCACTGAATTTACTGTTTAGCAAATGAAAATCAGTCATTTCTCTCTGTATCTGTGTATTAACTGCCAAAGTACAGAATCTAATCAATCAGTTACAGACCCAATGTTTGTAGTCTGGGTGTTTTTTTGCAGCCAATGAGATCTCTCCAAGATAATCATCAGACTCTTTTTTTTTAAATGACAAAGTTACTCACAGATGATGTAATACTTTTTTATTACTTTCTTAAGAAACAGTACATAGCTCCTCTAAAGGAAGAAGGAATTTATGAGTGGGAATGGATTTCCCTTTTCAAACTAAAAATAATTTTAAAAAATCAATGTAGTGGTATGAAACCTTGATAAAACATGAACATTGATATGTTAGAATGGATATTATAGAATATGTTTGGTAGTTGACTTGGATAAATGTCAGCTTATTAGATACATTTTCAAGTTAGTACTGTAGACTTATCAAATATAGACTTTTTTATTTAATAACTAAAATCATTCACTTACTAGTTTGAATTGCAAATTTAATGTTCCTTGGTCTGTTTGCTATGCCCTATCATATTGAAGTGACCTGAGACAACAGGCAATTAATTAACTAGATTTGGATAGCAACCACTCCAGATAACAATTGTGTTTTGTACAATTCAGGCTGAACTGAAACGCCAAATAAAGCAACTCATCACTTTGTGTAGCTTTATATATGCCAGAAGAATACTTGACATTGATATCTTGACATGTTTAATACTTGTCACTGACATGTTGACATGTTTATTTGAAGGATGGAAGTGAAAATTAAATGCTAAAGAATTTTTAGGAAGTAGGTGAATATTATTATTGATTGGAACTGATTTTGCTATGTGCAATTTTATTATATTTCACTTAGTTTGCTATTAAGAATTAACAAAAGAGCTGCAGTTCATCACCATTTTGAGCTATCCTCGACATGGTCTATTTTTCCTCCAGTGTCCCTTTGCCCATTTTGAGAAAAAGGTTGCTGGATAATGGTTAAGATGTGAAAACTCAAGCTGATTATTTTCTGTCTCGTCCAGGACGCTGAGGCTACTTACAGCAGTCCAATTACTGCTACAAATAATTCAGCAGAGATCAGATATTATGGCCTCCACCTTTGGCATAACAACAATCAAACTATACCCCTGAAATAATCAACAGTATCAGACCCAATTCAGGAGAGGAATCAGAAAAACAGCTGATAAACTGAGATAATTTGTTTGATACTATGGAGCAATAACCTGGCCAAATAGAATCATGTCGCTACAGTAGTCATTTTTAAAAAATCATTCACCCAGAATGTTGGATAAACTCTCATGACATTATTTACAGACAAATAATCAACTTTCAACTTGTTCCACTTTGGTTACTTTCTTTTCGTTTTAAACATTTTTTTTTCATTTCTGTCTCCCTGTTTGTCTGCAACTCTTTTTTTTCCTCAGTCTGTATGGTCAGCAGTTTGAAATTTCCACTTCTGGAGAACTTCTTATGTGGATGTAGTTTGTTATTTGTAATTCAGATAAAAATTTTTTGCAACAATACTAAATCCACTCGACAAGCAAGACTCAAACGATCCATGCTCAGGGAAAGGTGGAAGATTTCAGAATGAAGGAATACAAAAGTCATACTCTAACACTTGGAACTTAATATTGAGTGCAGAGGCTGTAAAGTATTAAGCAAAACTGAGGAGGTGTTCCTTCAGCTTACATTGAACCTTTTTGCAACATTGTGGCAGGTTGAGGACAGAAATGTTAGAATGAGGGAGCAAGATGGCCTATTATTATGGGAAACAGCTGAAAGGTCAGGGTCATTCCTACAAACAATCTTGAGTTATTCCACAAAGCCAGTCTGTTTCTTGTTAATTTTGCTGTCAGCAGGGTGGACCCATTTTCTCCTTTTCACAGCTAATATTTACTCTTATTTCATATGGCTATCTCTCCGTTACCACATTATCACTGTCTTTTACTTTTGCTCTGGTTCCATCACAATTTTTCCTACCTGCCCCTCTGTCTATAGTATAACAACTCCTTTTGGTTCTGAAGAAGAGTCATACTGGATTCAGAACTCTGTTTCTTTAACCACAAAGTCAGGATTAAGGTAAGGTCCATTGTTTTTGAGGATTAAGCATGACTACAGAGTTGGAATCCAGTAACACACCTTCTGACCAATATGTGTTCCAACAACATATACTGTTCTATTTTACAAATCAAGCATTGGATGATGTGAGAAAATAACTCTGAAGAGCTTGTTTGCTATTGGCAAGGTGCGGATTTGCAGGATTATTACAACAGTGCTTTACATGGATAATCACAAAATAAAAATCAGAAATGAAATGGTAAGTTTTTAAATACCAGCTCAATATAAGAATTAGTTTCAGGATTATCAGAGACCAACTCTTGTCATACAGGCAACAACCCCAAAAGTCTATTGACTAATTTGTTGGCAGATGCTGCACCAAAAGGCATGAGTGTAACTTTTCTGAAGTGAATCTGCTGCAGAGGCTTATTGAGTTAGTGATGACCTGTAAATCCTTTGTAAAGAATCTTTTGGGCAGGTAAAAGGGCCACATGATTGATGCATCATTTGAGGATGGATAGAAATAAGAAGCCATAGTGGCAGGCCAACTATAATTGCATACTTAAACGCAACTATGCAACTAACCCTGATTATACAAAGTTATTACTGATCATGTTGCTACATTGCAAAGTAACTGAAGTCAGTTCAGACCAACGTGTGACACACCAATCATGTTTCAAGAGGATGAGGAAGAAAACACTAAACAACTATGATTATGCAATGATGTTGAGCAGTAGCAAGCCAGCAGCAAGAAACCCAAGTTGTTAAATGAGTACAACAGTGAAAAAATGCATACCTCTCCAGACAGCTATACAATCATAAGATCAGGGAGAGTTGTCAAACCTTCAAAGTATTACATTTAATTTTCAATTGTTAACCTCATAAACTGTGTTTAACCTACTTGGAAATAATTGAATTGACAACATGTGCCTCTGAGAACTATAATTATCGGAATAATAGCTTTGGAAAAAGGGGTGTGTTTCATGGTCATGTCAATAAACCTTTAAGACATGGTCAGTGCACCATCACTGTACCATAGCATGTGATTTGATGGTATAAAGATGTGAGATTCCTTCTTAACTGAGTTCATTTGAAATATGACATGTTATGAGCTACACGCTGTTCCACATAAATTAATACATTAATGTTGACTCAGATACTGAAGTGGCTGTGAATTTAATGTTTGTACATAACGTTCCAAAGATACTTCAGATTTAATATAAATTGAAAGCTTTAACTTTTGAAAGATTGCCAGGAAAAGGAATTAATTAACTTTGTGGACATACCTGGAGTGCTTTATTTAAAAGAGAGAATTGAAAGTTCACTGTTCACGTTAGAGCATTTTTTAATAAGGCTTCTGAAAGTAACATGACTGGTAATAAGTATTTGCTTTGCTGTCGACCCTGCGGGGGTTGTTTCGAATAGTGACTGGCTTGAGGAGGTTCTTGTTTAGCTTGGTTCAATTTGTGGAAGCCTGCGAAGAACAAGTTGTGCTGGATGGAAGCTTGCTGTGACTGAGCTGCCCAGTACCTTTACAAAGAAAATCCTCTCCATCAGCCCAGGGTGAAGCTTATTGTTCTCATGAAAAGAGTGATTGAATAAACATCTCAAGATTATATTTCCGAAGCAAGTTGTGTCAGCAAGTCTTCAGAGGTAACAGTGTGTAATTAAACGACTTGATCATACACCTTATAATCTCAGAGCGACAGATTCTGGAACATTGTAAACTTTATCCTTTTGCTTTCTAGAAGAAAAAAAACACTCAAATGGCTATTCTTCAGAAAGCCAATCTCAACAGAGTTTTTTTTGTTTTTGACTCTTTTCCAGAAGTGTATGCATGTTTTGGTGGGATATTTAGAGAGATAAGCATTTATAGTTCCATATTACTGGCTTGTGTATGTTAATCAAGTATTATATCTTTATTGAATCAGTTTTGTTTTGATGATAAACCAATACATGTGTTTATTGAGGAACGTGGTGGATAGTTTTTTTTAAAACTTGATATAGGCAAGATATTTAACTGGTCCCCTTGGTCATTGGGAAATGTATTTATAAAATATGTTGTGGTGTAGTGAATTTGGAACTGAAACAACAATGCATTCCTCCAGCCTTGGCTGGAACAATAATGGCTAGTTGTAATGAGCATCTGTTAGATTTTTCAACATCACAGTATCCATGCCTAATATTTTATGTAATGTGGGGTAACAGAGGGTTGCTTCATCAAGTAAAGTACCCTGCAAGAGAAAAAATATCAGGACACCCATTTTGGGGGAAGTATGTCACTGTCCTATCACTGAAGAGACTTTAGCTTAAATGAAAATCATAATTCCTATTATGAAGTGTTTAATGACAGTGGAGAAGAAAACATGCCAATACTTCAGTGGTAATTTTATTAAACATACAAGCAGATCTCAGAATTTGATTGCTGCATTTATCATATGTCTATTGTTAGGTTGCAAACTTATCCAAATGATACCTTAAATGAAAGAAAAATGTCACTCATAAACCAGGAGAGATAGGAACAGAAATTAGGCCATGCAGCCCATTGAGTTTGCTTTCACCAAACAATCATGGCTGATAAGTTTCTCAATCCCATTCTCCCATTTTCTCCCCATAACCCTAAATCCCCTCAGCACCCAAAAACCTATCTATTTCTATCTTAAATGTACTCAATGACCAGGCCTCCACTGCATTCTGTGGCGATGAATTCCATAGATTTACCATTCTCTGGCTGAAGAAGTTTCTCCTTATCTTCATTCTAAAAGGTCTTCCCTTTAAGGCTATGCCATTGGGTCCTAGTTTCTCCTCCCAATGGAAACATCTTCCCAACATCCACTCTGTTCGGGCCATTCAGTATTCTGTGTACTTCAATTAAATCCCACTCATCCTTCTAAACTCAATCGCGTATAGACTCAGAGTCCTCAGATGTTCCTGATATACTAAGCTTTTCATTTCTGGGACCATTCTCGAGAACATCCTCTGAACACAATCCAAGGTCAGTACATCCTTCTTGAGCTATGAACCCCAAAACTGAGCACAATACGCTAAATGAGGTCTGACCAGGGCCTTGTAGAGCCTCAGATGTAGAGTATATCTCTGCTTTTATATTCAAGTCCTCTCAAAATAAATGCCATCATTACATTTGCCTTCCTAAACACTGACTCAACCTACACGTTTACCTGGAGTAGTACTCCCAAGTCTTTTTGCTCTTCTGAATTTTCTCCCCATTTAGAAAATAGTCTGTGCCTCTATTCTTCCTAGCAAAGTTGCTGACTCCACACTTTTTCACATGGTACTCGATCTGCCATAACTAATTTCTAAATGAGGAACTACTTCAGATATCTGAAGTATAAAGGGACTTGATAGCCCCTAGTTCAGGATTCTCTTAAGATTAACATACAGGTTCAGTTAGCATTTAGGAAGTCAAATGCAACGTTAGCATTCATTTCAACACGGCTAGAATAAAAGAGCAAAGATGTAATGCTAAGACTGCGAAAGGCTCTGGTCAGACTGCATTTGGAATACTGTGAGCAGTTCTGGACTACGTATCTCAGGAAGGGTATTTTGGAATTGGTAGGGATTCAGAGGATGTTTATAAAAATTATTTCAAGAATGAACAGCTTGACATACAAGAAATGGATGAGGACTCTGAGTCTGTACTCGATGGAGTTTAGAAGGATAAGAGGGCGATCTGGTTGAAATCTACAGAATACTGAGGCCTGGATAGAGTGCACAAAGAGTCAGAGAGAAGTACAACATGGAAACAAACCGTTTGGTCCAACTTGTCCATGCTGACCAAATATCCTAAATTAATCTGGTCCTACTTGCCAGCATTTAGCACATATACCTCTCAACCCTTCTTACTCACAGACCCATATAGATGCCTTTTTAATGCTATAATTGTACCAGCTTCCACCACTTTCTCTGGCAACTCAGTCCATACAGATACCACCTTCTGCAAGAAAAAGTTGCCCCTTAGATCCATTTTGAATTTTTCTCCTCTCACCCTAAACCTATGCCCTCAAGTTCTGGAGTCCCCATCCTTGTTATTTACCCTATCCACACCCAATCCTGGCTTTATAAACTTCTATAAGGTCACCCCTCAGCCTCTGACTCTTCAGGGAAAATTGCCCCAGCCTATTTAGCCTTTCCATGTAGCTCAAACCCTCCAACCCTGGCAACATCCTTGTAAATTTTTTCTGAACCCTTTCAAGTTTCACAACATCATTACCATAGCAGGAAGACCAGAATTGCTCATAGTATTCAAATAGTGCCCTTAACAATGACCTGTGCAGCCACAACATGACATCCCAACTCCTATGTTCCTACAATGACCAGCAAAGAAAAGCATAACACACACCTCCTTAACTATCCTATCGATCTACGATTTCACTTTCAAGGAACTATGAACCTGCACTCCAAGGGTCGCTCTGTTCAGCAACAATCCCCAGTACCTTACCATTAAGTACATAAGTCCTGCCCTGATTTGCCTTTTCCAAAATGCAGCACCTCATATTGATCTAAATTAAACTCCATCTACCACTCCACTGATCATTGGCCACTCTGATCAAGATCCTATTGGACACTGAGATAACCTTCTTCGCTGTCCACTACACCACCAGTTTTGGTGTCATCTGCAAACTTTCTAACTATACTCTCATGTTCATATCCAAATCATTTATAAAAATGATGAAAAGCAGTGGACCCAGCACCGATCCTTTTGACATACCACTGATCACAGGCCTCCAGTCTGAAAAGCAACATTCCACCACCATCCTCTATCTTCTATCTTTGAGCCAGTTCTGTATCCAAATGGCTAGTTTCCCCTGTATTTCATGTGGTCGAACCTTGCTCAGCAATCTAACCTGAGGAACCTTGTAGAACGCCTTACTGAAGTCACTCCACCACTCTGCCCTCATTGCATTTCTTTGTTATTACTTCAAAAAATTCAAGTTTGTGAGACATAATTTCCCGTGCGCAAGGAGATGTTTTCACCAGTAGGAAAGACTTGGACCTGAGGGCACAGCCTCAGAGTGAAAATGTGAGCCTTTAGAACTGAGGTGTGTAGAAATTTCTTCAGCCAACAGCTGGTGAATCTATGGCACTCATTACTGCAGAAGGCAATGGAGGCTAAGACAGAGATAGACTGCTTCTTGATTAGTAAGGGGATGAAGGGTCACAGTGTAAAGGCAAGAGAATGGGGTTAAGAAAAATATCAGCCATGATGGAATGATGGAGCAGACTCGCTGGGCCAAATGGTGTAATTCTGTCCCTATATCTTCTGGTCATACAGCCTAACTACGCAGAAACAAAATTGTGATCCAATGTAACCCGGTCAATGGTGTGATACAGATCACTCAGGAGCAGTCTGAGTTACTGTGGCAATGGGTTTTTTTTATATGTCTGCTTTCATCTGCAACCTATTTTCTATCCCAAAACTTCTCAAACTTTCCTATCCAGTCAATAACCTGGCATAAAAAAAGTGTGGAAGGCATCCAGCATTCGCAGAGATTCTTACAAATAAGTGACCACTGATATGCCAACCAATTGACGAAGGTGCTGCAGTTGTGGTGCAGAAACCAATTGGGAAAGGAAGTAGATAGCTGTGGCCAAAACAAAACAACTGCAAAAAGAGGTCAGCTGGGTTAGAATTTGTGTGATGGAAGGTCAGGAAGCTCTTGCTTTTTGCTACCAAAGTAGATGATATCACATTTATCTGTATTACACTTCATTAACCATGTCCTTGCCCACTCACTCAACTTGTCCAAATCACACTGAAGCATCTCTGCATCCTGCTTGCAGTTGACCTGCTCACCCATTTTTGTTTCTTCTGCAAACTTAGAGATATTATATTTCTTAATCTTAATCATTTTATCCATTAATATATATTGAGAATAGCTGGTGTTCCAGCACTGGCCCCTGCAGTACCCAACTTGGCAAAAAATGCATATATTGCAACTATTTGTTTCCTGTCTGCCAACCAGTTCTCTATCCCTTTCATTACACTACCCAACTGTAATAAATCACATCCACTTATCAGCGCTACTACTTATATCCTCAAAAAATCTGGTAAATTTATCAAGCACAATTTCCCTTTCCAACTGTCAAATCTTGTCACTGCTTTCCAAGTTCTGTGCTGTTAATCTTTTATGAGTGCATATCTTGCATTTTATCCAACGCCAATGTCAGGCTGACTGGTCTATAATTCCCTGTTTTTTCTCTATTTTTTTTAAATAGCGAGATTACAATAGCAACTTTCCAATCCATAGGATCTGTGCCAGAGTCTATAGAAACTTTGATAGATGAACGCCAATCCATCCATCATTTCTTGGACCATTTCCTTAAATACGCTGAGACTTACATTATTGGGACCTGTTCACCAGATTGGGTGAAATAGAAGGTCACTGGTCATTCTTTGGTTACCCCTTTTCAACTGTTCTAGTTACATCATTGAAAAATTCTAGCAACTTTGCCAAGAGTGATCTCCCTTTTATAAATCGATGCTGACTCTGTCTGATCTTGTCACTGTTCTCCAAGCGTTCTGCTGTTGAATCTCTTATAGCATTTTCCCCCTTGTTGACATCAGGCTAACTCATCTATACTTTCCTGTTATCACTCGCTCTCCATTTTTTAACATTAGTTAGCCTCGAATCCATAGAAATGTATCAATCAGCTAAAACCATGAACAAATGGAGAAGCTGAACCAATCAAACCATTCCAAGGATTTGGGGATGCTACCTTAAACTTCCCTATTGAAATGTACTGGTCAAAAACAAATTTTGAAAACAACTTACAAGAGAAAAAAAATCAAATGTGGCAGCAATTGCTTTCATCACTGCACTGTCAGTATTCTTTCAAATGTCAGTATTCTTTTAAATTGCTGAAAACTGATAACTGTATTTTAATGTCTTATATGATTTATAATTGAGGTAAATCGTCAGATTGATGGCAAGACTAAGCATGCTTGGATGTTTGTGAGCTCCACCTACTTAACTTATTCCTTTAGCATCAAAATCTAATTAATTGCTGGATTTCTGCAATTAGCTGTTATGTTCTGAAAAGAGCTAGTCGGGTTTAGTGCCATTGCAAAAACAACTCATCCTCTTATTTCAATGTCATTAATAAATAGTAACTGTTAGGAAGGTTCCTTTATTTTTAAACAATTACTCAATTGATGGTTTTTAATTCATTTGAACATAGAAACTCACTAGATTGGTTCTTCAGGAACAAAAAAAGAATTATATTTTATAGCTTTTTTTATATGTCATGCAAGAAGAGTAATTCTAATACAATAACTTATATCTGAAAACTATGCTCCACATTTAATATGTCGCATGTACTTATTGGATTCTCTGAAGACCAGTATGGAACAGTTAGCAACTTAGGGATATATGATTCCATACGCTTTGCATTCAAGACACTGTTTGGGGCAGTGGAAACAGTTTTTTCAAATCCCACTGTGGTGTCAGCTGTGCTATCTCTGCAATCTTCTCCAGCCTTGCATTTCACTGCTCCAACTAACTCTGATCTCTGCATCTGTTCTCTTTGAATGGAAAAATTGCAGACGCCTAAGCCCTGGTCTTCAAATTGTCTTCTCATTCTCTTTCTTTTGTTCTTTTTTGATATCTCTTCATTCCTTTCAAAGCCTCTTTGAAAGCTAACCTTGCAATAATTGTTCGACTGAAGATCCCAATCCAGTTTGTTCACTGTGAAGGACCTGAATAGATTCCATGATAAAGCCCTACAAAGTATATGTTGTTGTTTTCATGTCACTGATTTTGTTACATTAGGTGCAAATGCTGCTCTTTTCAATAATATAATTTAACATAGGATGGTTAAACAGTACAGTGACTAAATGAATAAGTTCTTGATCTTGAAATACAATTAATTCTGGGTTTTTTTGGTGGTTACTGTAGAATTTTGAGCTAAAAGTGATTAGTGATAGAGAATTGAATATTTTCAAATCATGAGATCAAATGTGAGCATCAAATATCTCTAGATCAAATACAATATTGTTAGAAGTGGAAGAAGGTTTATATTTATTCTAAACCAACAATGTGACACAGCCCAAATTCAGAGGGAAAAAAGCCCATCTTATTACTTCATGTAATACAGTTACAATTGCTACACCAATCATCCTGTCATCTCTGAGTTAGGCTGGCAATTTGCTATTGTAGGCACTCTCCCATTAGGAACTAGGCATAAACTGCTTGATTCATTTCTCGCAAGATGCATATGAACAATGAACTGCAAATATCCTGCAGGGAAAGAAATCAAAGCAGTTTCCATCCAGTTTCACTCTCTTCATCTCTCAAACTTCTCAAAGGTACTTCAAATGTAATCAATTAGCTTGAAGTTGTGTTGTGACCCTCAAATCCCTTACTATCAGGAGTTTCCCTCTTGATGCTCAATAGTTAGTCAAACAGTAATGTGACCTGGTGTGATGTATTACCTGAAGCCCTTTCCTGGATATATTGGATATTATAATCTTCAATGTACTACCATGCATATTTCTCTAATCTTCAGAAAAGTGATCTAATTAACACTTCAATGAGCTGAGGCCAATATAAAATCAACTGGCTGATTTGCATTATAAAAAAATATGTAGACAGAATAGGATTTGCAGTGAATGTTGATTTACTACAGCTTGAATTTTTAATTCATTGTCAAAAAATGTGTGTGTAAATTCCAAATTTACCATAGACTATACTCAAATGTGATGAATGATGAAGAAAATAAGAGTCTTCATCAGGAGACTGGTGAAATAGGAAGGTGCATTATAGATGAAATTTAATGCAGAGTATTATGAAATAAAGCACTTTGATCAGAAGAGTGAACAGAAACATTATAAATTGAATTGAAGTGAATGGAATGTAGGACCAGAGAAGCCAGCGGGGGTGGATACACAAACATGTGAAGGTAGCTAGTCAAGGTGTTAAGCATTCAGAGTTCTTTTCTTCATAGAGTATAAAAATAAGGAATCGTGCTTAATCTTTATTAAACATCTATCAGGTCACAAATGGAGGATTGTGATCAATTTTAAATAAAGCACATTAAGAAAACTGTCAAGGCCTTAGCGGGAGTGCAGATTAAAGAGGTGAGGAACGTGATTTCATCTTTCAGTTAGATTTCTGGTCCCAATGTTAACCTCAGAAAATTCAGACCATAAACTCTGTCCTCCATTTTGATTTTTTTTGGTCAAGTGTCAGTCTATATCTTGTTTTCATGATTTTGTTTTCTTGCAAAGCTGTTATTTATTCTGCACTAACCCTTTGATCTAATGCTTTGCTTCTTTGCTTCAACTTTTGAAACTTCCTTTAGTTTTTTTCTCCATGACATTTTTGTAATTTAATTGCTCTTGCACTCCATCCCATTCCTCGCCCGCTTTTACATTCAACTCACTCTCCCCTTTTATCAACATCATGGAACACTTCACATTTCTACCTTTGAGCAGTTCTGAAGAAGCCATATTGGGTTAAAAACACTAACTCTCACTCTGCAGATGTTGCCAGGCCTATTACATTTTTATGGTACCTTCCTTGATGTGTGAAGGCTCATTGGAGATAATCTTCAGTTGTGTTTTGTCCAAAGGCAGGTTCTTCTCACATAGACTTCTACATGTTTCTCTGTCACGTGCCAATCTTTTCATTTTCAGCAAACTTCCTCAATTTTCAAGCCATGCAACACTGATATTCTCTTCCTTTCTCTTTCCTCTTCTTTTTTCCCTGGAAATCTTTCCCCGTGATGCCATCAACCAATTTCCAAAATATTCCGACCCACTCTCTCTGCCTTTCCAAATTATATTCAATAAATTTCTTTCTTCACCCTACTCAGTACTTCATCATTTGTCACTTCTTCCGTTCAACAAATCTGCACTAAACCCACACTTCAAAGCTGTTTAATTAGTCCTTTCTCTAAGTTCTAAGTCTCATATCCATTTAAAGCAACAATTCAAACTTTGCTCTTTCCAAGTTTATTCTTGAATTGTTCACTCAAATTTCTGGTTAACAAATGTCACTTCATAAGATTTGAAGGGTTTTCAATTACTATCCTATAATTCCTTTTTCATCTGCAGATATTATGTTTTTTAAATGCGTGAATTCTTGCACTTATTGTTTTTCTTTTACTTCGATGAATGTATGAATATTTCTTGGTGATTCTGAGATGTGTGTCACTGAGGTTTTGCCAATGTTCACTTTCATTCCAAAGTTCGTGCCTGTCTGCAGTTCTTGTAATCCTTCTTCTGTATTTGCTATAATTTTGTTGTCATCTGGAAATCTGATATTGCACATCTTCCCCTAGTTTTAATGTCAGATTTATTTGAACATTGAAAAAGACTGGCAAAAAATTAACAGCCTTGTTGAATTCCTCTTCCAATTAGATATGATTTCAATTCCCACTGGCTTCACAGATTGTTGTACATATAGGTTTCTTCTGAGTTATGTATCTCTCCAGATGACTCCACTGATTTTCCATCCTGTAATGAGCTTAATCAAGTCAACCTGGTTGAATGTTTTTCAAAATTTACCAAACAGATTTCCTATCCAAACTCAGTGAGAAGTATCAGATTAGAATCCACAGACTGTCACAAACTGTTAAGATGACCGATTCTGATGGCTACCTAATTTTATACTCATTCAGAATCATTGTTCTTTATTGTTTTAGCAACTTAATTATTTTTTCCAGTGTCATAAGCCACTTAGGAATGTCTGCTGATATACAAGGCCTATTACACCCAGGATTGTCTCAAAAGTTGAAGATGTAATCAGACTATTCAAAAGGCACAGTTTCCATGCTGATTACCTCAGTTTAGCAGAAAACACTGACCAGATTGTTGTAAATAACCAGAAAGATCTATTTATGACAATAAATCCACTCAAACCACAGGTAAACAAAATATGAATTATGAATTTATAATTCAAACGTAATCTCCTGCTTTTTAAGTCTCCATACACATGTGCAAACTAACGTACACAAATATACAAAAATACACTTAGTATTGGAGATAAAGGAATGAGAAAAACACTGTGCAATAGCACCAAACCATGGATTTAACTGGGTGTGCTTTTTGCTTCTTAAAAGTCATTCTTGTCTCCAATCTTCTTTTTTCCAAGTCCTTTCAGTTCTTAATGCAGACACAGGGCAGTTAACACACTAAAATACAATGAAGCACTATGGAAGTTGAAGGTCTGAAATAAGAACAGAAATTCTAGAAAAACTGAGTAGGTCTGGCAGCCTCTGTGGAGAGAAAGCAGAGTTACAAAGAAAGGTCTCTGGACGCGAAACATAAACTCTGCTTTCTCTCCACAGATTCTGCTAGAGCTGCTGAGATTCTCCAGCAATTGCTGTTTATATTTCACACAAATTGATCAATCTCTTTCACTGATTAGAAGCAGCAACTTAGAGGCAACCAGTGGATGACAATAGCTAGTTATCTTCCAATATTTTTATTACTTCACTGCAAGGAGAGGGAGATGCTGTACTTTTAGAGTGCAGAGTCTTCGATGCCCTGCAATCTTCACAGACAGGCTGTCCACCTGCCCAAGAGTCAATAATAGAACTGTTGTCATGCTGATGACTCCTGATATTGTTCATGATTGAAAAATCACTCAGCAACCTGTCTCTGAGCAAAGGTATCCTGAACACAAAATTACTGGTGAATTTCCAGCATCTTCCTTCACTGTAGCAGTGTGAGTACAACTGACAATAAGTCCCAGTAATGCATTTTAAACCTGCAACTTATCCTTCCACATTATTATTGTTTAAAACTGCATCCTTTTAGACATTTTTGTCTTTACACAAGAAAACATATTTACTGAATCTTGGGAAATTAGCTTCAGATGTTGAATATCATTCCAAAGTCATTGTTGTCATTAAATAGTAGGTTGTAACTTAAAACAATAAGTCCCTCTGAGTAAGATAGTTAAAATCCTGAAATATAATGTGAGATGACTATCATGTTAGTAGACACTGGCTTGTTATGTACAGGAAAATTCCACAAAGGTCAATGAAATGAATATCCAGCGTTATGAATACATGTAATCCAAATACTAATTTATAATAAAATTGACTGCAACCATATATGTACGTATTGAACTTTTGACAAAAAAGATAGCTGGCAAAGGGAAAAGACACGAGCTAGAGCAGAAATAATGCTTCATCTACAAGGAGCAGATGTTCGGATAGAGATTTCCATTAAGCAATGCGATAGTAGAGAAGTCACATGGCTCAGTTTGTGAGTGGAAGAAGTTAATTCCATTTTGAACCCAGTCAGAGAGATTTTGAGATATGTGACCTAAACAGCAACAGACCTTTCTTTCCTTTCTTTCTTTGCAATGATTTGAAGCAAAGTTTGCAAGCTGAATGTCCATTCAATATCATCCAGTCATTTTTCCCATTTGTGGAGGTTTCATGAAAAGGAATTTAGAATTTATTTTATTGTCTCCAATAAAATGAATTCAATAAGCTACAGCCATTCCAGAACAAAAGAAAAACATGGCAGTGCTAATCCCTTGTCAGTGGAGAGCAACCTTGGATACAGAACATGATTTATCCTTTTCTCTTGAGTTTAACTGTGACTTGACCAGAATATTTATAGCTGAACACTCTGAACAGTTTTCGTTTTACTTTGTATTTCTTCAGACAAACGTGTTTGCATGTGTATGTGCATTAGATTTACATTAAAAGGGAACTTATATATATTTATGACTGATGTTAGAAGATTGCACGGTTCTTGCCGAGTTCCATTATTTCACATTCTCAATTTAAATTTAAATGTTTGGCCCAGTTGCTAATGTGGCAAATTCTATACTTTTCTGCATATTAATTTCAGAATTCAAAAGAATTCTATCAACCAGTTTTCTGTAATAAACAACGAAGCAACAAACATCCCCCCGACACACACTGCACACATAATGCACAAACCCCAAATGCAAATTACTCTACACATCCCCACGCATATGCACACCCCACATGCAAACAATCCCACGCACCCCACACAACCCCCTAACACACCACATGCACACAAACCTGCCACGCACGCATGCACGCAATAGCACACACCCTTTGGTTGTAGCGCCAGTTAATCTACTTTCTAGTGGAAACAAAATGCTGTAAGTACCCACAGCAAGTCATCATTGGTACAAATGAAATGCAGGGAGCTCCGGAAAAGTGCCTCTTCATAATTGCAAATTGAAAGAAAAACAAGTGTCTATCAGGCTGGAATGAGTCCATGATTATTTATTCCCTGAGTATGAAAGGGGAATGTTAGCTGATGTTTACCAAAAGAGATTTCTTTGAATATGTGCATTTGATCTTTTGTTCACTTAAGTAACAAATCAGCAAGGACATCTCTGACAATCAGTATCACCTCATTAGTCCTCTGAATGAGGAACTAAATCCATTAATCAAAATCTTGGATTGGGGCTTAAATCCACAATCATTAGATTCAAATACAAAGATCCCACTAACGGGATCAAGTTTCATCTTATCAATCTGCTTGGAATCAAACCTTATTCCCAAGACAAAAGTTTGAGCCCAATGCACTGCATCATCAAGCCTCATTATCTTCTTTCATTTAAGAAAAAGACAAAACTATTCCAGAGTTTTATGAAAATAATGTATTAGAACTGCATTGAATATGTCTCAGCAGATAAAATCCTAATTTTATTTGTGCTGTTAACACAGATGTGACCTTTAGATTTTGGCGGGGAAAGTACAGAAAAATAGCTTTTATGCGCCCAAAACAATTTTCATAATTACATGATTGCATGGAAGCCTTTTATATGAAGAAATGAAAATTGTTCCTGTTTTTGCTGGTTATTTTCTTCCATTTAAAGTAATTACTTACATGCAAATGCAGATGGCTCTAATGCACTGGCTTTCAGTTAATTGCATGGAACAAAACACCATAATTACATGAGACATTTGTTTAGAGTTTATTCACCTTTCAATGACAATATTTCACCATCTTATAAATAGGGGATTGCAAGTACCCAAGACTGTTTCCAATAATATAAGACTTGTTGATTTATAAGAAATATGAAAAGCCATTAGGTCTGACTTTGTCTTTTTTTGCAGAAATCAACTTTGGCAAAGATCTACCTTCTCTCTGAAGAAGCACCACTATTTTATCTGACACTCACAGCCATCAGCTCAGATTAGCTCTGAATATTCCTTTGAGATCAGTTAATAAAAGGATTTATCTCCCTGAAGTTAGCAGTTATGAATAGACTGCAATGAGGATTGAGAGAAAAATCAGTTGTGTGTAAAATTATTGGAGGGTCAGGTCACAGGTGAATTGTCCTCTGAAGGACTCAGGTGAAGATTTTGAGACAGCTTACAGGAGAGTGTCAATGGTTATGCGCAGTGAGATGTTTGGTGCTTCTTCGTTGGAGATCAGGTGTAGCTGCTGCCCTTCTTGCTCAGGCAACACTAATCGATCAGTGAACTAACTGCACAGAGGCTGGTATCCCATCACCAAGTTACTCTTTATTTAAATGTGCACAGTATACTGGCTATGGCCAGCCAGGTCAGAGTCGGTCCCTGAAGTGAGGAGACTCTGAATCCCCTGTTTACACCTGTCAGCCAGGGATCCCTGATTGGTCCAAGTTAACAACCCCAATCAATGATCCCCTAGTCAATAAGATCCACCTGGTTCCAATCATTATAGTCAGATGGTAGTTCTTAGATAACTGTGATAATCCATGGTCACGCCATCTGATAATTGTGTCTATCTCAGGCAATAGACTAAAGGTGAAAAGTGGCATATGGGAGGAACCTACCATTAACCTGAATATTCTCAGTGATGCAAGATGCGATGATCTCGATCACTGCTAAGTCCATGACATGGAATGCCACTTCTTCCAGCGGTGGCTTATCTGTAGGTCTCTGCTAGTCCCCATGATAATCAGCCATTTCTTAAACCCATGAAAGAGGAAGAATATCTGTGAGAGTGTTGCAATGTATTGGGGTAATGTGTTTCCTATAGCTGAATAACTAGAGATATCTGGAAGCAGCAAGAGACATTTCAAACAGTGAGAATGGCTGAATATGAGGAATTCTGATTGCTAGCAATTCTTATTAAACAATGATGGGGTATAGAGCATTGAGCAATTTCAAACACTGATGGTGGAATGGTTAGCAGATGTCACTTGAGGATTTGTTCAATGGTTTTGATCATCTGTGTGAGGTAATTGAACTTGTTCAAACACTTAAGCCAAGTCATCAGGACCAGACTTTGAGAATTGACCTTGCTGGCTTCCGCCACCCATTCCTTTTTGAGGTGAAGCTTCAGGGTGTCGTGGCACCCTGCAGAAACCTTCCATTAAGCTCCTCTTTCTTCCTCTTTTGCCTTTAGTGCTACATACTCTGTCACTTGACTGTTGCTTCATTTTCTTATTTATCCTTCTCTCCAAAGCTTCCATAGAAAGCATTAAGCAGCTTCTGCAGCTCCGCTTTATGGGGTGCTGGCCACAAGAAAATATTACTCACTCGACTAAATATTCATTAAACTCATGCCCAACATAGCCAAGAACATTCAGAGTGAATGTATGTCATTAGCAAAACTGAAACTACTTAGATGATGAGGAAAGGACAAAATTTTAATGATGTATGCCTCAGCAAAACTTCGACCAGAGTGACTGGGCTTTGATGAATTTGCCCCTGGAAGGTTTTGGGTTTAAATCCCCTCGAGAGACTTAAGCAATAATCTTGGCTATTATAATATAATCCTGAATGAGTGTTTTGCTGTCAGATGTGTTAATGTTTCATTGAGACATTATATTGAAACTTTATCCATTAAAGATCCCATTTATCCATTAAAGATCCCATGGTCCTGTGTGAAGAATGAGCATTTCTTCTTTTGCCCTGAACAACAGTTACCCATCAAACTGATATCATGAAAAATACTTTAGCTGGCCGATACCTAATTTTTGTTTGTGGGACATTGCTGCTGTGTTTCCTGTAATAGTAGCCAGAGAACCAGAGAGCTGCTCTCTCTCTTTAGAGAAGGACAACTGGTGGTAAGTTCAACCTGAGGGTTACCACACCTTAGGTTATAGGTGAGATTGAGAAGGCGGGATCTTAATGTTGGCTTCAGCCTGTGTGGGAATTGAATCAATGCTGTTGGTGTCATTCTGCATTGAAAATCAGCCATCTAAGCTACCCTGTAGTCCAATGCAATATGCAAATGATGATGAAGTGGTTAATGATATTACTTTGACATCAGTAGAACAGTTTGGAAGCAGACATTGGGCTTGGAAGTAGTATGAAAAGGGAAAGGTCTCAGGTGCTATGTCAGAGAGTAGCATTCAGGAACCTGCAATGTATATGGTGTGAATAAAAATGATACAGTACTCAAGGAATGAAAATAAGGAGGATTTAAGATAAGAAACAAGAATTTGCAAAGAGTGTACGTGTAGCCACCTATAGCCCAGAGATACTAAGGAGAAGTATTGGACCATGCACATAGTAGTATTATGAGGCACAGAATAGAACATTTTCTAATATTACAAATGTTATACATTTCAAATGTACTTAATTGGCTATGAAGAGATTCAAGACATCCAGTTGTTGGTTCTTCTCGCTTGCACTGGCAGGAACAAGTGACTAATTGAAATGTGAGAAACAAAAATAAATTTTGCTGTTTTCAGAACTGAGTAGATAAATTAAGGGGTTGTAAGGAGAGTAAGAAACATTACAAATGATGCAAGCAAGGAAAACAAAAATGGAAAAGAAGCAAATAGGAAAATGAAAGAGTTATGGAGATGGGAAAGGCATTTAAAGAGAGAATAAAAAGAAAGAAAAGCTTATTAACTCCAAAGAGGCAGTAAAATTTGCTGCGCTTTAGATATAAAACGATTCAAATGAAATCTGCAATAAATAAGAAGGTATAAAATTGGACATCATTGTTACAAACTATTTGCTCAAAATGTCTAGTTACTTGTTAACATTTAAAAGGATGACCATTGCATTGACAGTTTAGCATTGTTTGGAAAGAGTTTTTAACCCATGACCATCATTCCGTAATTTTCTTTACTTGCATGATTAAACCTGCAGTTCTGATGATATAAATGGCTTTAAGAGTTGTATTTTGTCTTTTTGTTAGAAGAATGTTTTAGACAAGAGTATCAAGCAGTCTGCACAAAGCCAATAGAGTAAAAACAGCTTGTGAGGCCCTGCCGTTTTTCTTAAAATTTGGAACATTAGAAGCAGCCTGAATGGGTGGGGACAAGCTTTCACAGAAGCAGGATTTTTAGTTTCAATTTTCTGCAGTTAGAGTTGTTGAGATGCACAGCTCGGAAACAGACTCTTCAGTCCAACTCATCCACGCCAACCAGATATTCTAACCCAATCTACTTCCATTTGCCAGTACTGCTGTAATTGTACCAGCCTCCACCACTTCCTCTGGTAGCTCATCCCACACACACACTATTCGCTGCATGAAAAAGTTGCCCCTAAGATCCCTCTTAAATCTTCCCCCTCACTTTAAACCTATGCCCTCTAGTTCTGGACTCCCCCTCCCCATGGAAAAGACTTTGGTTTTTTTATCATATCTATGCCCTTCATGACTTTATAAACATCTATAAGGTTGTCCGTCAGCCTCTGACAGTCCAGGGAAAACAGCCCCAGCCTATTCAGGCTCTCCCAATAGCTCAAATCCTCCAATCCTGGCAACATTCTTGTAAATCTTTTCTGTACCCTTTTAAGTTTCACAACATCTTTCCAGTAGGAAGGAGATGAAAATTGCACGCAATATTCCAAAAGTGGCCTAACTAATGTCTTGTACTGCCGCAACATGGCCTCCCAACTCCTGTACTCAATACTCTGACCAATAAAGGAAAGCATACCAAATGCCTACTTCACTATCCTATCTACCTGTGACTCCACTTTCAAGGAACTATGAACCTGCACTCCAAGGTCTCTTTGTTCAGCAAAATTCCCCAGGACATTACCATTGAGTGTATAAGTCCTGCTCTGATTTGCTTTTCCAAAATACGGCACCTCATATCTACCTAAATTAAACTCCATCTGCCATTTCTCAGACCATTGGCCCATCTCATGAAGATCCTGTTGTATTCTGAGGTAACCTTCTTCGCTGTCCACTACAGCTCCAATTTTGGTGTCATCAGCATTGTGCTGGGGTCCTGAAACTGGAAGCTTTTATTTCTCTCTCTATTACAACTAAAAGCTGGGGTTATTTTCCTGGGAAGATAGGGAAGCAAAGCAAAAGCAGAATGTGTTATTGGTTACAACAGAAAGAGAAAAACCAAAGTGAGATGATTCTGAATTAGACATTGCTCAAATTAAATTGGACAATGAGAAAGTTCTCAAAAATTGAGTTAAATTTATTATATTACATCCCAAAGGAAAATTGAAATTACTTGCAAGTTATTACAAACACATACAGAGTTATGTGGGAATCAGCTGAGAAGTACTAATCGAATTGCATGTGATGGACATTTCGAAAATGCTGTTCAAATTAAGCACAGTCCTTATAGACTTAACCCTTTAAAGTTGGCACAGGTTCAAAAAGAGTTTGAATGTGTGCTCAAAGGTAACATAATCAAAGTGGAGCTTGCCTTGTGTAATGGTGCCAGAACAAGATGATACTCAACAATTATGTGTGGATTGTCACAAAGTCAATGCAGTGACAGAATCTGATTCCTATCGTATTCCATGTTTGCATTACTGGATTGGGAAGGTGGGACAGGCAGTTTACATTTTAAAGTTGGACTTCCTCAGAGGATACTAGTTAGTGCATTTATCTGAAACAGCGAAGGAAATTTTTGCTTTGATGACACCAAATGGATTGTACCAATTTAAATTTATGCCATTTGATATGAAAAATGTGCCAGCCGCATTTCAAAGACTAACCAGTAAATTCATTTCAGAATGTCCAATTTTGTGGTGTACAATGATGATCTGATAATTTTTCATCTCACATCAAAATAACATTTGGAGCATCAATCTGAATTGTTCAATCCACTTCAGGAGGTGGGCTTGGTGATAAATGTATTGGGCTAAGAGTAAGTTTCCAAAGATTCAATTCAATGATTTCATTAAGAGTTCTTCATACATACCACATACTTCAGAGTGCAAAATGATTTTTGACAACCAAAACTAAATTCTAGGTTTAATTTTTTTGATAGTTAAAGAAAAATGTTCTGACAAAATGAAACCACAGCATGGAAAGACACTCTCATATATAATTAATTTAATGAAAGCCAAAGGCAAGTTGACCTGTAAGAGACTCTTTATAAGTTGCTGGTTGACTGTTGGACAATGATTGACCCTGTAATTGATTAATTCGCAGAACTTTGAGCTCTGATTTCAATCATACTTGAATTCATTTGTTACAGTTAATGACCCTAAACTGTGCTCTACCTATAACAATAGTCCTAATTTAGGCATCACTCTCACTAGCCTTGAATTTTAAACTGTTATAGAGGGACTTTGTTGAGTTGTGTGCAGGTTGTGACCCAAGTTATTCTGTTCTTTAAACATGTATAGTTGAACTTGCTCTTCTTATACAAGTTATTAGCTAGCTACCAAACAGCTGGATGTTCTTTATGCCAAGTTCTACATAATAGTTTAAACTGCAAATAATAGCTCACAGAAAACTTTTCTAACAGTTGAATTAGGTTTTGGAAATGCTTGCCAGCTGGATGTTAAGCACTTTATAGTTATTTCAGTGTAAATACTATGAGGCTAGACCCTTTTCCAGACCACACCAAATTGTATAACTCTGGTTATCCACTTTATTCCTTACAAATTAGATTGTAGTGTTGCTTCAGGCACAGGTATATTTCGGTGATACGTAACAATGGCTAATGTAGTGTTTTAAAATCAGATGTGATACATGAATCCCATACTGGTAAAGAAAATATTGTAAGGTTTTGTGATATTAGAAAAACAAAAAAAATCATGTTTTACTGCAGGACAGTTAAATGTATTAATTTACTATACTGTGGTCTAGGTGTAGGTACTTAAATCTGAGTAAAAGTGGCCACTAAATTTTCAAGATGCTCGTGAATTGTTCAATCCACTTCAGAAGGTGGGCTTGGCTAAGTGTAAGTTCACAAAAGCCCAAATCGTGTTCCTGGGCCATGTCATTGGGCATGGACAAATGGCTCGATGAGATGTGAAATCAAGGGTTATTGGGAAGTTTCCCAGACCATTGACGAAGACGGCAATACCACTATTCCAGGGACAGAACACTTTTATCGGAAATTCATTCTGAATTTTAGCTGTGTGGTTTCTCCACTGACTGACCTGTTGAAGATGAGCAGAAAATTTCAGTGTACAGAGGAATATCAGAGGCATTTGATGGCCTCAGCTTTGTTAACCACTGCCCCATTGTCAACCACACTTAATAAGGCAAAGATATTGGAAGTGACGATCAGTGAGAGTGATGTGAGTGTTGGTGCTGTACTCTTGCCAGAAGACAACGAGAAAATAGATCTGTTGGATATTTTTCCAAAACTTTGAATGATCATCAACAGATATATTCAACAATTGAGAAGGAAACCTTGAGTTTAGTATTAGCCTTGCAACATTTCAACATTAATATTATCTGGAATATACCTGAGACAATTGGATATACTGATCATAACTCCTTGGAGCCTTTGGGCAATTTAAGGATAAAAATACCAGCCTGTGTATTTAAACCTTATTGTTACAGCAGGGCAGAGCAGTAGATGTGATCTATATGGACTTCAATAAGGCATTCGACAAGGTTCCCCATGGGAGATTGATTGGCAAAGGTTAGATCTCATGGAACACAGGGAGAACTAGCCATTTGGATACAGAACAGGCTCAAAGGTAGAAGACAGATGGCGGTGGTGGAGGGTTGTTTTTCAGACTGGAGGCCTGTGACCAGTGGAGTGCCACAAGGATCGGCGCTGGGCCCTCTACTTTTTGTCATTTACATAAATGATTTGGATGCGAGCATATGAGGTACAGTTAGTAAGTTTGTAGATGACACCAAAATCGGAGGTGTAGTGGACAGCGAAGAGGGTTACCTCAGATTACAACAGGATCTGGACCAGATGGGCCAATGTGCTGAGAAGTGGCAGATGGAGTTTAATTCAGATAAATGCGAGGTGCTGCATTTTGGGAAAGCAAATCTTAGCAGGATTTATACACTTAATGGTAAGGTCCTAGGGAGTGTTGCTGAACA
>NC_057724.1:49711915-49723129 GCF_004010195.1 Chiloscyllium plagiosum
AAGTGAACAGCTGCGGCCCCAACACTGAACCTTACGGGGCACCTCTTGTCACGTGCTACTGTTCCGAAAAAGAAAGTTTTATCCCAAACTCTCTGCCTTCTGTCAGACAACCAATCCTCAATCCATGTCAGCAGCTCACCTAAGACACCATGGGCCCTCATCTTACTCTGCAGCCTCCCAAGAGGCACCTTATCAAAGGCCTTTTGGAAGTCTAGGTAGATAATTGGTTTCACTGGCCTTGTTACCTCTTCAAAGAATTTGAACAGATTTGTCAGGCATGACCTCCCCTTACTAAATCCATGCTGACATGTTCTAATTTCACCCTGCACTTCCAAAAATTTAGAAATCTCATCCTTAATGATGGATTCTAGAATTTTGCCTCCAACTGAGATTAGGCTAATTGGCCCATAATATTCCATCTTTTGTCTTGATCCTTTATTGAACAAGAGGGTAACAACAGGGACTTTCCAATCATCTGGGACTTTCCCTGACTCCAGGGATTTTTGAAAGATTACAACCAACACAACTGTTATTTCTACAGCCACCTCCCTCAGAACTCTAGGATGTTGCCCATCCGGGTCAGGAGATTTATCAATTTTTAGACCTTTTAGCTTTTCTAGCATTTCTCTTTTGTAATGGTTACCATACTCAACTCTGGCCCTTCACTCTCCTTAACTGAGCTGTGAACAATGAGCAGAATACATCATGAATCTTTCTAGGAGACAAAACTGAGTTTACACGAGGGTTGTACTGTTGCGGTTGTGATCCTGTCAACAATTTGAGTGCCAGACTGCAGCAATGATACCTGTATCAGAGAAGCTGTGAATTACAAGGGACCCATTCCAACATTAAGATTAAGCGTATTAGAGATGTGGGAGGTAGGATGGAGTCTTAACAATATGAGGTTGTTTTATTTTAATGGTTTGGAAAAGTTGATGAGGCAAAGCCTTTGGGCCAAAGAACATTGAACAAGCTTAGAAAAAGGTTTGTTGGACAACTTATAGTTAATTGACTACAACAAAGGGTGCAGATGTAACAAACAAATACAGAGAACAACAGTTCAGATATTTAAAGAAGTGACATTTCAAAGATATTACCAGTCAAATAAATTGACTGCAGACTTTTCTGCTCTGCTGTACATTGCAGTCCACTTATTACTCAGAGTGAAAATGAAATCAGGAAACCTTTCCACAGTGAAGCTACTAGGATTCAGCATGCTTCTACAATAATTGGACCTCTTATTAGCAACAGAGTTTTGCCAATTAATCTGAAAGAGAAAAAAAATATGCTTGCTTCAGTTTGACCGAAAGTTTCATAACTTGCAAAAGTTGCAAAACAGCATTCATACAAAATAATTTATTCATAGATATATGCTTAGTTTGAAAAAAAAATTCAAGTGAATGCAAATTGCAATGTGATTTATATCTTCATATCTAACAATGTCATTGTTTTTGATTAATTAACTAGAGTGAGGATTATGATGTGTGAAGAATTTATGGAATAGCAATGAGAATATTGGTAATGTGCTGTTTTGGATTTCTTGAGCTTCAAATCAGGTTAATTTAGGGTGAGAGGGAAAGATATAAAAGATCTATGGGGCAACATTTTCACACAGAGGCTGGTTCATGTATGGAATGATCTGCTAGAGGAAGTGGTGGAGGCTGGTACCATTGCAACATTTAAGAGGCATTTGGATGGGTATAGGAAGGGTTTGGAGGGATATGGGCCGGATGCTGGCAGATGGAACTTGATTGGGTTGGGTATCTGGTCAGCATGGACGGGTTGGACTGAAGGGTCTGTTTCCATGCTGTACATCTCTATGACTCTAAGCACACACACACACATATATATATATATAATATGATTATTTGTGACCTTAGTCAGTGAGTGGAGATGTGATTTTGTTTTTCTCGTCAAGTTTGTCATTTTCCCTTATTCATGCCTCTCTTTATCTGAAGCCATCAATTTATGGTATTCAGTCTCGGGGAGAATGTCATGGCTGTGCTCCATTCGATCCTATTCTGATACCTATTTATAAAACATTGGTTCAGTTTCCCTAGGAAGTTTAAAACATGACCATTATTGATGCAAATCAGTTTACTCAGCAAAGAAAAACTTAATCATTATGGTTGGTATGATTAGCCCACTGGTTCAGGAAATTTATTGCTGTAAAATCCAATCCTTTGTATTACAGCTAGTGTAACATCATATGTTCAAATTCCACCACAACAGCTGGAGGAATTTAAATTCACTTCGTAAAAGCTAGAATTGAAAGCTAGTCTCAGTAGTGGTGACATGAAACTGACATTAACTGTTGTAAAACTCAATATTTGTCATTGATGGAAATGTGTCATCACTGATCTGGCCTCTATATTGCTCTCGCCCCACAGCAAGGTAGTTGATTATTAACTTCCCTCTGGAATGTAAGGTGAAGAAATTCATTTCAAGGGCAATTAGGGATGGGCAACAAATACTGTCCTTGTCAGCAAGACCCACATCCTGTGAAACAATGAAGATTTTTTTTTAAATCTGGAAGCTCCACTATCTAATTTCATGGAGGGACAATCTCTACTCCTCCTGTAGATAATAGAAATTGGCATGTACTCATGTTGCAAAAATTAATGGTCATACATAAGGTTGTCCCCTTGTTCAAGAATGGGAGTAGAGACAACCATGATAATTATAGACCAGTGAGCCTTACTTCAGTTGTTGATAAAGTTGGAAAGGATTATAAGAGATTGAGGATTTGTAATCCTAGAAAGGAATAATTTGATGAGGGATAAGTCAACACAGTTTTGTGAAGGGTAGGTTGTGCCTCACAAACCTTATTGAGTTCTTTAAGAAGGTGACCAAACTGGTAGATGAGAGTAAAGCAGTTAATGTGTATATGGATTTCAGTAAGGTATTTGATAAGGTTCCCCACAGTAGGTTATTGCAGAAAAAAACAGAAGCATGGGATTGAGGGTGATTTAGTGGTTTGGATCAGAAATTGGCTAGCTGACAGAGAGTGGTGGGTGATGGGAAATGTTCATCCTGGAGTTCAGTTACTAGTGGCATACCACAAGCATCTATTTTGGGGCCACTGTTGTTTGTCACTTTTATAAATGACCTAGATGAGGGCATTGAAGGATGTGTTAGTAAATTTGCAGATGACACTAAAGTCGGTGGAGCTGTGGACAGTGCAGAAGGATGTTGCAGGTTACAGAGTGACATGGATAAGCTGCAAAGCTGGGCTGAGAGGTGGCAAATGAAGTTTAATGCAGTAATTTGTGAGGTAATTCACTTTGGAAAGAGAAACAGGGATGCAGAGCACTGGACTAATGATTTGTTTCTTGGTAGTGTGGATGAGCCGATAGATCTCAGTGTCCATGTGCAGAGATCTCTGAAAGTTGCTGCCCCAGGTTGATAGGGTTTTAAGAAGGCATATGGTGTGTTAGCTTTTATTGGTAGAGGGATTGATTGAGTTTTGGAGCCATGACGTCATGTTGCAGCTGTACAAAACTCTGGTGCAGCCGAACCTGGAGTATTGCATCCACTTCTGGTCACTGCATTATAGGAAGGACATGGAAGCATTGGAAAGGGTGCAGAAGAGATTTACCAGGATGTTGTCTGGTATGGAGGGAAGGTCTTATAAGGAAAGACTGAGGGACTTGAGGCTGTTTTCGCTAGAGAGTAGAAGGTTAAGAGATGAATTAATAGAGACATACAAGATGATCAGAGGATTAGATAGGGTGGACAGTGACAGCCTTCTCCCTCGGATTGGTGATGGCTAACACGAGAGAATATAGCTTTAAATTGAGAGGTGCTAGACATAAGACAGATGGCAGAGGTAGTCTTTTTACTCAGAGAGTAGTAAGGGTGTGGAACGCCTTGTCTGCAACAGTTGTAGACTCGCCAACTTAAGGGCCTTTAAATAGTCAGTGGATAAACATATGGATGAAAATGGAATAGTGTAGGTAGATGAGCTTCAGATTGGTTTCACAGATTGGCGCAACATCGAGGACCAAAGGGCCTGTATTGCACTGTAATGTTCTATGTTCTATATATCAAATATAGATGAACTCAGAAATGAAAGCTCACATATGCAAACTAGTTTAAACATCAAGAAAAATTTATTAAACACGAAGAGCAAATAAAAATTGTAACAAAGCAACATTCCATGCCTCAAAGGGGGTTTTGTATGTATTAAAAGTCTGACAGTTAACAAGACTGGCAGATATTAGGAATTAGGAATATCAGCACTTTAGTGGCATGTCATAAATAGTAAAAATGTACATATTTCTGCAGCTAGCTAACAAAGCAATGCCCTGTGAATAATACTCTCTTCATACACAGACCACAATAAACACAATGTACACTTCAGATACCACATTTTAATATATTCTAGAAAACAATGCTGGATATTATTTTGTGGCGTATCCCACTAATCAGTCTACCTGTTTGCAAACCAACACAGAAACAAGATCTTTGAATGGTCATGTGTGAGCCTATCTTATCCCATAATGTGGTGGAGGTTCACACTTGCAAATTCCCTTTGGAACATGTTCTTGTGTTGCACATCTATTCATTGGATTTTCAATATGAGCAGAATTCTTAACTGATTTTTCACTTCTTCTAGCTTTAGGACACCAAAATCATTTGTAACAAATGATGTATTGTTAGCCCAGATCAGATAAAGTCAAACAAACCAGAAATATAAATCACTTTTTTTTCCCCATGTTTCAATAGGTCAGTACTAAAAGTTTTGTTTTAAATATATTTTTCTCTTTTTGACATTAGTATCAACGAGAGCATGACCAACGATGTGAAATCTGAAAACATTGGAGTACCCAACAGGTCACCTAGCAGCTGTCAATGGGAAAACAGAGTTAAGATTTTAGGTGAATGATGTTTCGTCAGAACAATACGTAATATTTACAGATATTTCTGTGACACTTAAGCCATAGCAGTCAGACAACTTGGAATATATAATAAAAATAAATGTACAGTTTATTAGTGGTCATCAGTAAGAAAGACACGTCCTGAAACAGCCTCAATGGACAATATTTAAATGCATGAATTTATTAACTTAGTCACTTAAATTAGTTTAAAATAACATTTAAGTTAGAAAGAGGATCCAAATCAGTAAAATCACAACTTAAAGGAGATTCTTCAGAACTGTAAATCAAACTAGAGATGATGAGTAGAATAAGTGCAGTCAGATGTGAAAATTGGACATTGGATGCTGAAATACGAAAGCTGGAGGCATTTAATTTATGGTGCCAAAGATGTGTTGAAAATTAGTTAACTATGAAGAATGACTAATGAAATGTTCCTTGAACCAGTAAAAAGAAGGAGAAATATTGAGACTGATTAGTCTGAAAAAGAAATTACTTACTATAAACACATTATTCTTGATTTTTTAGAGGGGTGGTTATTCTTTTTAAAAAGTTGATGGTAATGGATAAAAGTTAACAAAAATTATATGAGGTTACAATTAGCAAGAGTAAGTTCAGGGACTGATGTAACACAACTGCATTCAAGCTGAAATTAAGAAGGATTGTATTTCTTCATGTTTAAATATCCTGAAGCACTTTGCAACCAATACAACAATATCATTATATTGTAATGTCAGAAACGTGGCAGTCAATGTGCACTCAGCAAATGATGTCAATTGACAGATAAATATTGACCCCAGCAATAAAGTAACTTGTTTGGTTTTCTCTGATACTGAAGCATGAGCTTTCCTATGTCCAGTCGGGGTCTTTTATAGGCCTCAGATTAACTTTAAATCTTAGAAACAGCAACTCTGACAGCGCAGCATTACTTCAGATCTGTACTGGAATGTCAATCTAGATTCTAATACTCAAGTCCAAGATTGGGACCTGGTAACTCAGATGTGAGAGTTGACTTGTCATAAAAGAATGATGTTGTCTTCATCTGAGAGCAGAGAATAGGAATGGAAACGATTGAGAGTTATGAGTAAATTTAATTATATGAGAGGAAGAAATGATTAAAATGGCTGTAATTCACCTGTACATGTCTGAACTTAGTTACAACTATAATAAATATTTGATGTTCAGGAAAAAAAGTGTGTATTTTTATGTTTTTTATTATCCCTAACTGAAAATTGTAAATAGAATTAGCCACCAATGTTATTATTTAACAAACTACCTTGTCTTTAATTCAAATGCTGCATATTCATTAAAAAGGATCACTCATATTGCAAATTACTGGATTTGAACATCAGAAGGGAAGTTTATGCTGCCTTAGATAAAACAAAATCAATTTCAGTTTGGAATTTGTAATTTTTAACAGTCTCAGAACTCTTTAGAAGGAAACCATTTTTAAAATCCACATTTTGTGTATAGATTCTTCTGGACATCAATCCAGAATGGTCCAATTCTAATTATGAAATTTTGTGCCCATGTCCAGAACTTCTCCATTAGAGATTTCTTTTTCTTTTGTTTGTTTTCAATGTGCACTATGAAATCCGCTAATCAAAGTACCACAGATGCTGGAACAGTTCTCATGAAAGATCATCAAACTGAATATTAACTGTTTATTTCTAAACACTCATTGTCAATTCCCTCTTTTTAAATTCATTCTTAATCTTCTCTACTCAAACCAACAAGTATGCTCTTAGAGTGTTGCTGAACAAAGAGACCTTGGAGTGCAGGTTCATAGTTCCTTGAAAGTGGAGTCACAGGTAGATAGGATAGTGAAGAAGGCGTTTGGTATGCTTTCTTTTATTGGTCAGAGTATTGAGTACAGGAGTTGGGAGGTCATGTTGCAGCTGTGCAGGACATTGGTTCAGCCACTGTTGGAATATTGCGTGCAATTCTGGTCTCCTTCCTATCGGAAAGATGTTGTGAAACTTGAAAAGGTTCAGAAAAGATTCACAAGGATGTTGCCACGGCTGGAGGATTTGAGCTATAGGGAGAGGCTGAACAGGTTGGGGCTGTTTTGCCTGGAGCGTCGGAGACTGAGGGGTGACCTTATAGAGGTGTACAAAATCATGAAGGGCATGGATAGGATAAATAGACAAAGTCTTTTCCCTGGGGTCAGGAGTCCAGAACTAGAGGGCATAGGTTTAGGGTGAGAGGGGAAGATATAAAAGAGACCTAAGGGGCAACGTTTTCACGCAGTGGGTGGTACGTGTGTGGAATGAGCTGCCAGAGGAAGTGGTGGAGGTTGGTACAAATGCAACATTTAAAAGGCATTTGGATGAGTATATGAATAGGAAGGGTTTGAAGGGATATGGGCCGGGTGCTGGCAGGTAGGACTAGATTGGGTTGGAATATCTGATCGGCGTGGACGGATTGGACCGAAGGGTCTGTTTCTGTGCTGTATATCTCTATGACTCTATGACTCTCTCACCTCTTTTATTCATAAATCATCTGGTAAGCTTATGCTGTAAATACCTAAGAACACCTACAGCAGATATTTTTACTTTCCCAAAGCCAGTTTGAATCAAGGGAATCTTTAGCAATCCAGCATCTGGGATGGTATCAATCACGGCAGCCAGCCAATCACATTGAGGTGTTCTTACAGACAGTAAGGCAACAAGTAAAAGTGAAACCTTTTCTTTTCAAATTTCAAGAATAGTGAAATTAATGATTCAGACAGATATTAGATCAAGGTGGAGGCTAAAATGAATTTTAAATATGACAGGTTTCTTTTCATAATGGAGAAATTTTACTCTTTTACAGTTAATGTGGTTCCCTAGAAATATGTATAACTGTTTAAAGCCTAGTTACACCTCACTGAATTGGGTGTAACTTTTTCAATGTTCCAACAGCAGAATTAAGAGACGAGTTTATATCTATTTCAGTGGTTGTTAATTGATTACATTAGTAGGGCCTCAATCATTCCATCCTTTGGAATAGGTTAGAATCACTGACAGCAACCTTTGGATTTTCACACTTGACTTTGCAAGCACAGTCAACAGAAGATGCTGTCAGTTTTGGAAGAGTAATGATTGTGGAACTGACATCGCTGTTAATAGAAAATCGAGGCCATTGAACAACTTTCTTCAAGGTCAATGACAAGTGCCATTGCTTCACTATTAGCCACAAATTCCAGCCCATCATAGCATTGTTAGAAGTGTAAGACACATAATTGAACACCGTACTCCAGCTGTAATCAACAAGAGTTTGATACAACTGTTTTGTGAATGTCTACACTATTACACTTTTCAGATAAAAGCATAACATAAGAACATCAGCAACTCAGCCCCTTGAGCCTGCTCGATCTCATTTTAGCATCAACTCCACTTTCCTGCCTGCTCTCCATAACCCTTTAACCCATTACAAATTTAAAGATCTGTCTATCACCTCCTTATGTTCACTCAATGTCCCAGCTTTCAGCACACTGTGTATTAATGAATTCTACAGATCTGTGACCCTTTGAGAGAAGTAATTTCTCCTTATCTCTGTTTTAAATCTACTAATCCTTATCCTAGAACTATGACCTCTCATTCGAGATTGACCCACACAAAGCAACATCGTTTCTACACCTACTTTGTTGAACTCCTTTAACATCTTACATACCTCAAATAGCTCTCCAATCATTCTCTTCTCCAGAAAGTATCAGCTTAAACTTCTCAATCTCTCTTCATGAAATATAACCCCTCATCTCTGGAATCAATCAAGTGAATCTCATCTGAACTGCCTCCAAAACAGCTACATCAATCCTTCTTAATCATTCATGGATGAGGATGTCACTGGCTAGGCCAGCATATATTGTCCCATCCCTAATTGCCCAGAGGGCAGTTTAAGAGTCAGCTATATTACGGTAGGTCTGGAGTCACATGTAAGCCAGATCAGATAAGGATGGCAGATTTCCTTCCCTAAAGGATATTGGCAAACCGGATGGGTTTTTCTGACATTCAGCAATGGATTCATGGTCATCACGAGACTCTTAATTCCATATCTTTATTGAATTCAAATTCCACCATCCTCCATGATGAGATTAGAACCTTGGTCCCCCAGACTTTATCTGGATCTCTGGATTAACAGTCCAGTGATAATACCACTAGGCCATCACCTCCCCCAACTCCTCAAGCAATGGGGCCAAAAGTGTATGCAATACTCCAGACATGGTCTCACTAATGGATTGTTCAATTGTAACAACATTCCCCTACTTTAATACTTTATTCCTTTAGCAATAAATGACAAAATTCCAGTTGACTTTCTTATTTCCTACCCTATTTTTCTGTGATTCATGCACAAGGACATTTAAAATTCTCTACACCAAAGCACTCTGACATTTTTGTCTATCTAGATGAGAAGTTGCCTTTCTATTCCTCTGACCAAAATACATAGTGTCACACTTATCCAGGTTGAAGCTCAGCTGCCAAATTTTGGCCCATTCATCAAACCTATCCATATCCATTTTTAAATTTCTTATTTCTTCAATGCAACTTACTTTCTCAACTATTTTACTATTATGTGCAAATTTGGCAATAGTACATTCTATCCTTGCTTCCAAGTCGTTAGTATAAATTGTATATAATTGGGACTTGAGGATCAAACGCTATGGCACCCCATTAGTTACATTTTGCCAATCTGGAGATTCTGTTTTCACTTGGTTAGCCAACCTTCTATCCAAACTAGTAAACTAATTCTATTCAACCTGGTAAATTACCTCTAACTCCATGTGATTTTATTTTGTATATTAAACCATTGTGTGGTACCTTATCAAATAATTCTGGAAACCCAGATATAGTACATCTGCAGGATCCCCATTATCTGCTCTGCTTGTTACATCTTTGAAGACATTTCAAAATTAGTCAAACATGATTTACTCTTCAGAAACATATGCTGACTCTAATGGAATTTATTTTGACTTTCCAAATGTCCTGTCAGAAAATGGGTAACATTAATTTAACTTATTTCTTAGATCTATTTAGGAGCCTTTACTGATCTCAACACATGGATCCCTGGAACATGTACTCCTCCAAAACTTCTAGACACTTCCTTTTGTGTAAGGAAATGATTTGGTAGAATTAATTTGCACTGTGTTTCCAATCTGATAATTACATAGTCTTTGAGTAGAAACGAAAGGGCCTACCATGAGATTCTGATGGAGGAAGGAGTAATTTTTTATCTTTATAATTATGCCTAACTGGCCAATGCAACATGTACCTATTGCTATTATGCAATAAATTACAACTTGCTATTAAGACAAGTGCTTGTTGTGACTCAAGAAAATTTAATTCTTCATCAATACTAATCACATAGGCCCTTAGATCAAGCAAAGAATGGACAGTGTTTAATGTGTTATAGTTACTTTGAGAAAAGAATAGAAAAGAGGATTAGAAGAAGCACTCTACCATAACTAAAAGCCAACAGTGGCTGATACCACAGCAAACAATGTTTAGCATGTAAAAAATACTCTGATCTGTCTTTTCCAATTCAAAGAGATTGGCCTCATACTTCCAGGCATTGAACTTAGTCTATGACACACTTTCACATTCATTTAAGCTACTAATGTTCATTTAAAAAATTCTGCTTCCATCTGCACTACTTACTGCCTTGCTTAAATTCAGCAAACTTGAATATATTCCTGCCATCTAAATTATGACTCCAGTACTGTACCCTGGGGGCCACATTAGACACATCTTACCAGTTAAATTGTTTACCAATTAACCCGAACTCTTGTGCCCATCTCCAATACTTTAGCAAACACTTTAATTTTCACTGAGAACCACTTGCATTTCGCCAGTTCAAATATTTTTTGGAAGTTCGTATAAAAAACATTCATAGACATTCCTCTAACTGCCATGCTAGTAACCTCAAAAATGTCATTGCATTAGTTAGATTTGACTGTCTTTATCAGTTTGTGTTTGTCTAAATGCTGGTTCAAACCATCTCTGGTAGGTATTATGGCAAATTAGGTAAAAACAATGACTGCAGATGCTGGAAACCAGATTCTGGATCAGTGGTGCTGGAAGAGCACAGCAATTCAGGCAACATCTGAGGAGCAGCAAAATCAATGTTTCGGGCAAAAGTCCATCATCAGGAATAAAGGCAGAGAGCCTGAAGCGTGGAGGGATAAGCTAGAGGAGGGTGGGGGTGGGGAGAAAGTAGCATAAAGTACAATAGGTGAGTGGGGGAGGAGATGAAGGTGATAGGTCAGGGAGGAGAGGGTGGAGTGGATAGGTGGAAAAGGAGCTAGGCAGGTCGGACAAGTCCGGACAAGTCAAGGGGACAGTGCGGAGCTGGAAGTTTG
>NC_057724.1:49724749-49738014 GCF_004010195.1 Chiloscyllium plagiosum
AGAGGCTGAATAGGCTGGGGCTGTTTTCCCTGAAGCGTCGGAGGCTGAGGGGTGACCTGATAGAGGTTTATAAAATCATGAGGGGCATGGATAGGCTAAATAGACAAAGTCTGTTCCCTGGGGTGGGGGAGTGCAGAGCTAGAGGGCATAAGCTTTGGGTGAGAGGGGCAAGGTATCAAAGGAACCTAAGGGGCAACCTTTTCACATAGAGGGTGGTACATATTTGGAATGAGCTGCCAGAGGAAATAGTGGACGCTGGTACAATTACAGCATTTAAAAGGCATCTGGATGAGTATATGAATAGGAAGGGTTTAGAGGGACCTTCATCTCCTCCCCCACTCACCCATTGTACTCTATGCTACTCTCTCCCCACCCCCACCCTCCCCTAGCTTATCTCTCCATGCTTCAGGCTCTCTGCCTTTATTCCTGATGAAGGGCTTTTGCCCGAAACATCGATTTTGCTGAAGCTCCTCGATGCTGCCTGAATTGCTGTGCTCTTCCAGCACCATTGATCCAGAATCTGGTTTCCAGCATCTGCAGTCATTGTTTTTACCAAAATTATTGAGCTGCCTGTTAAGCTCAGAAGACAAAATGTCAAGTCAAAAGAAAAGATGTTGTTGCTTGAATTTGTCATAAACTTTATTGGTGCATTGTAATAGGTCATGGACAAAAAGTTCACAATATGGAGTAAAATAGAGAATTACATTGGCAGATAACTGAAAATTCAAGATCACACTGTGAAGTGAATGGAAATCAAATACTCAGTCTGATTTTGGTCATAGTTAAAAATCACACAACACCAGTTTATAGTCCAACAGGTTTATTGGAAGTACTAGCTTTCGGTGCACTGCTCCTTCATCAGGCAAATAGTGGGGCAGGATCATAAGTCACAGAATTTATAGCAAAAGATTACAGTGTCATGCAAGTAAAATGATATTTTGACAAAGTTAGATTGCTGTGAAGTGTTTAATCTTTTTGAATAGTTTGCAGCTTTCGGTTTATTAATATGTAAATCCCAAAACTTTTCTTCAGTCACATTCTAGAGATAACTTAAGAGTCCTGAAGAAGGGCTTATGCCCGAAACGTCGATTCTCCTGTTCCTTGGATGCTGCCTGACCTGCTGCGCTTTTCCAGCAACACATTTTCATAACTTAAGATTACCCTATTACATGAGACACTGTCACACACACGAGCACACATGCACACACACACAAACACTCTTACATACTCACACAGACCCTCATACCACACGCTCTCTCATACACATGCACATACATCTCCCACACTCATACCCATACACACACCCTCTCACAGGCTTATACTCCATTATATTCATGCACACACTCTACCAAGCACGCAAACATGCAAACATGCATTCTTTCACATGCAAACTCTTTCTCTCTCTGTCTCTCTGTCTCTCTCTCTCTCTCTGTCCTTCACATGCTCACGCACACACATGTAAGTCTACAGGGTGAATTTGCATTTGCAGAATTGTATTTGCAGATACATTCTATTTTTGCTCAAAAAGCACACAACCTGCAGGCAGTCAATCCATCCAGCATTTTATAACTTCCAACTTTGGAAATACAGCCAGTCTGACTCAAAACTGGGACACAGCCAGAATCTAACCTCATAACTTTGGTAGATTGTCTGAGCTGAGATGTCACCTTTTAAGCTATCTCGAGAATGTGTCCCATGGAGTCTACACTGACCTCTGAAGGGCATCCCACCCTCCCTATCCCTGTAACCCTGCATTTCTCATGTCTAACTCACCTAACCTGCACATCCCTGGACATGATGTCCAATTTAGCATGGCCAATCCACCTAACCTGCACATCTTTGGACTGTGGGAGGAAACTGGAGCACCTGTTGGAAACCCACACAGAAACAGGGAGAATGTGCAATCTCCACACAGACAGTCACCCAAGACTGGAATCAAACTCGGGTTCCTGGCACTGTGAGGCAGCAGTGCTAACTATTGAGTCATCATGCTGCATCTGTTACCTACATAAAAAATGGTTCCCACAGACAATCAATGTTATGCAGTTGCCTCCCAGCCCAAACAGACACACTTTTTACACCAGGCTTAATTTCATGTATTTTTCAACTTAGCTTCAATTCCTCAGTACCATGAGCAATTGACCCTTAATGATTAACTCTTAATGGTCTAATTTGGAGATATAAATTTTAAGCTCGACATTGCAGGACATCACTGACTAACTATCTGTTCTTCATTCCCCTGATGGTTGTGAGCTGCCTTCTTGAACCATTGGAGTGTCAACACAACCACAGTGCTGTTCAGGAAGTTTGAGATCTTGACCCAGCAGCAGTGAAAGAATGGCTATATAATTCCGAGTCAGGTTTGGTGAGTGGCTTGGAAAGAAACCAGTTAACAGTGGTGTTCCTATACATCTGCAGTTCTTCTATTTTTGAGTGATTGAGGTGAAGGTTTGAAAGTTGCTGTCAGAGAAGTTTTGATGAGTTTCTACAGCACATCTTGCAGATGGTATGCTCTGCTGTGACTGTCAGTGGCGAAGCCAGTGAATGTTGTAGGCGGTGAATGGTGTGCCAGCTAAGTGGGCAGCTTTGTCTTGGATGATGTCAAGTTTCTGGAGAGTTATTATAACAAGGCGTATCTAAGCAAATAAAGAGCATTCCATCACTGCCTTGTCTTGTGTTTTGTAGACAGCATTGGGGTGACAGAGGCCTCTGACCATTTCTTGTAGTCAGACCATTTACATGGCTAGTCCATTTCAGTTTCTGGTCAATGGTATGCCCGAAAATATTGATCATGTGGGTTTCAACAATAGTCATGTCATTGAATGTCAAGGAGAAATATTTAGATACTCTTACTGGTGATGGTCATTTCTTGACATTTGTGTGGCACAAATGCTCCTTGCCACTTATCAGCCCAGATCTGGATATTATCTCACTGCATTTGGGTACAGACTGTTACAGTACCTGAGGAGTCACAAGTGGTGCTGATGTTGAGCAATTATCAAAGAAATTTCTAATTCAGTGGTAAAGGTGAAGGAGCTTCTTTTTTTAATCTTTACTCACTCATTTATGGGATATGAATGTCGCTGGCTGGCCAGCATTTATTATCCATCCCTACTTGCCTTTGATGGTGGTGACCTGTCTCCTTGAACTGCTGTAGTCCACCTGCTGTGGGCTGACCCACAATGCCATTAGGGAGAGAATTCCAGGATTTTGACCCAGCAACAGTGAAGGAGTGGCTTTATATTTCCAAGTCAGGGTGGTGAGTGGCTTGGAGGGGAACTTGAAGGTGGTGGTGTTCCCATATATCTTCTGCTCTTGTCCTTCTAGATGGAAGTGATGGTGGATTTGGAAAATGCAGTCAGAGGATCTTTGGGGAATTTTTGTAATGCATCTTGAAGATAGTACACAATGCTGCTCCTGAGAGTCGGTGATGGAGGGAATGGATGCTTTTGGATGGTGTGCCAATCATGCAGACTGCTTTGTCCTGGATCGTGTCAAACTTCTTGAGTGTTTTGGGGGCTGAACTCATCCAGGCAAGTGGGGAAACTCCATTATGCTCCTGACTTGTACCTTGTCGATGGTGGAGTCAAAAGGCATGTTCCTCGCCACTCTTGTCGCCACTGTGTTTATGTTCTGAGTCCAGTTGAGTTTCTGGTCAATAGTAATAACAATAATAACCCCCAGGATGTTGATAGTGGGGGAGTTAAGCTGAAGATAATTCAACTAAGGACATTACCCTGTGGAATGTCCTACTGTGATATCTTGCGACTGAAATTATTGACATCCAATAATTGCAGTCATGTGTCTTTTGTGCTCAATAAGACTTTAATAGTGGTGAGATTTTTCCTGATTCTCATTGACTCCAATTTGCTAAGGTTCCTCGATTCCACATTTGGTCAATTGCTGCCTCGATATTAAGGGCAGTCACTCATAACACACCTCTCGAGTTAAGATTTTTTGTTCATGTTTGGAGCTGATTGACACTGTCATAACACAATTTGAGCATCACTCAACTGATTATTGCTTAGCAAGATCTGATTGTTAGCCCAACCAAAGACACTTTCCATTTCTTTACTAATGATCAAGAGTAGATTCTCCAAAATGCCAGAATGGAGGGTTTCTGAATATTAATTTTAATTAAATTGTCTTATGTTTGGTACTATAAATTAGTTATAACTAGAACTTGTGAATATGAAATGTCTTTGTTAACTCAACAATCAACATTGGAGAACCATTGTCTATACCTATGCAATTTGTTGGAGTTTGAATATTATCTTTTAATATGCTAATTAAACCTCTAGAACTAACTATATAGTAAGTGCCTTGTTGGAGCCTTTCTATTCCAGTTTTCCTGTTTCATGAATAACCTTTGATTTTTTTTTCAAAATTACTAACCCTTTCAATTAGCTCATTTGTGCTGCTTTTGGCATGATGCTGAATCTTTTTGGATAAGGTTGAACATGGATTGAAAGCATTTTGATATATTACCCTTGCAGCCCTCAGCTATTTCTGAATTGGGACTGTCAGTGTCAAAACATCCTTTGCCTCTGGGGTGCATCATAATTGACCACAGTGCCATCTTCATCCATCATGCACATATCCACAATTTCTGGCATAACACAATAGACTCTCAAAAATAGGAACTTTGCCTATCTTCACCTCTTTTCTGGGAAGCTAACTGACAGGGCCAATCACTGTTCCTGTTAACATCTCCCACTTCAGCATGGACTGGTCTCAAATGTGAACTTTCTGTCCTACTTTGCTCAGTTTCATATTGGGCAATGACTTTGCCAAGTATGTTCTATTTTTTTTCTCTTGATAACTGAGATGATACTTTGATGGAACAAAGCAAAAGAAAACCTATTACCCATTTTCCACTTTTGTCCCTGTTAATCTGGGACTTTAATGGGTGTAAAATCAGGGATCTGTAAATACAGATTCAGTGAACATTACCTGTACAAATCCATGATAATATAAAGAAAAATACCCATAATTGTGCAGTCTGTCTTACATAAAAATATACAAGACTGCTCAGTTTTCTTTTCTTGAACTCTGCAGTCATAATCTTAAGATTGTAACAATTTTCTCACAATAAAAATGGAAATATTTCCACTTAATCATTTTGATGGTGGTAGCTCCACATTGAATTCTGCATGTTTAGCAGGTGACATATTTCAAAACGGTTTTAATCATACAGAAATCAAGTGAACTATCACTATCACAGTAATAATCTCCTTTTGATAAATGCAAGTCGTCAAACCAAGCTTCAAATGCTAGATATAGCAGCTCGATGAATAATTTGGAACTCCAAATCTCTTGTGAATTTTTATCCCTGCAAAAATCATTATTTATGTTCTTGAGTTGAATATATTCTTATTTCTGTTCTGATAATCAAAGATGAATATGAGAGACACAAAGGCATAATAGTGTTTGACAATGTTTATCTAAACTCATTGCTTAGAGAAAAATGACTCAGTCCCATTTTTGAATATGTTTATTCCATATGCTATAGCCTGGATAACAAGATTTTCTACTCAAACATTTTCTTAATAAGGCATTTTGTATTAACATTCACCAACCTACCATTGACTAATGACATGATAAAAAAAGGTTTGCCTGCATTAATCTTTGACCTATGCAGATCATTACCCCACAGAAAAGCTGCAGGTTTTTATTAAAATATTTCAGCACAGATTCCAATTACTAATATATGTCTGATATTCTTTTTGGCATTTCTTCCCTTCTCCGCTGCTGGGAAATGGCTCCATTTGACTCAGCAACATGGAAACATCAAGTTTGAACTGTCAACTCTTCACGAGGCAGAATTTTCATGTTTTCAATTAAACTGTTTTGTCGAGAGAGTCTCATGATGCCCGTTGTGCCATGGCTCGAGGAAATCTCTCTCACAACAATCCTCCACTTTTCATGTCACTAATTATGTCGCCAGGTTCTTCAGCACCCTTCTCAGGGGACTACACAGCAGGAGAGGTAGAGGCCTGTGCACTGCTGTCAACACCACTCATCACTGGCACCATGATTTTTAAGTTCAGCCGCACTCCACTTCAGACACTACAAATTAGGAATTGACCCTCATATGCTGCTGCTTCAACATTACGGTCCACAGGAAGGGTTGCTTCAGTCTGGTCTGTTGGTTATTGAATCATTTAGCCCTGTTATCAGACATAGCTTATGCTGATTGGTACACAAATAATTCTGTGTTTTAGCTTTACCTGTTTGAGAGCCTAATTTTGGGCGCCCTGATGCTGCCTCATGCACTCTTCATTGTACCAGGTTTGATACCCTTGGCTTGATGGGAATGATGGAATGAGGGATATGAGCTTGCATATTGTATTTGAGTACAATGTCCTGCTGCTAAGTGATCACAGCCCCGAATGGATGCCCGGCATTGAGTACCAGGTGAGCTTGAGTTCCATCACATTTAGCATGGTGCTTGTGTTATGGAAAACAACGGAGGGTATATCCTCAATGTGAAGAGGGGACTTAGTGTGAACAAGAGCTGTCGAGTGGTCACTCTTACCGAAACCATCGTGGAGATGTATTTGCATCCAGGCAGACTGGTGAGAATGAGGCTAAGTATATTTTTCCCACTTGCTAGTTCGCTCATCATCTGTTGCAGACCCAGTCCAGCAGCTAGGACGCATCCTTTATGACTCATCCAACTCTGTCAGCAGTGGTGCTGCTGAGCCACTTTTGGCACGGGACATTGAAGTCCCCCAGCTAGACTACATTCTGGAGTCTTGCTACTCCCAGTGTTTGTCCAAAATGACAGGAGGAGGAAAAGAAATAGTAATCAACTGGAGTCTTCTTGTCGATGTTGGAGCCCTTACCATGAGACTGCTCTATTGAAGATTGACAGGGCAGCTCCATCTTGACTTGCATAACTCTGTGCCACCACCTCTGTAAGGCACAAGGCTAAGAGGGAGGACTTTCCAGGATTGACAGACCTGAGTTAATCATTGCCATTTCTAGTACCTATGTCAATGTCAGCAGCTCCATCCATTTCCATTCCGTTTTGGGCTCTTTGTGATGCGATAAAACGATGTCAAACTTGGAGAGAGAAGGACAATATAAACCAGTTTGAAAATCCCAAAGTATTTTTCTCTGATTAATTTGGACTGAAAATTCAAGAGAAATGGTTCTGCAAGCATCTCCTTAACTGTGAGAAAAATTCTTTCTGGCATCCTATCACATGAAGTACATTACCCCACACAACACTTTATTCTGTTTGAGTAGGTGAAGTCAATGGCAAAAGAAACAAGAAAGATTACTCATTAGATCTTTATTTGCCATAGCTCCTCTAAGCAAAGGCAGTTTCTTTTAGAATGACTCAGTGCATCCAATTGTCAAAGCTACAAACATTTCTTTACAATGATATTTTACAAGTTCGCACTTTGATATTATGAAGATAAATATATCTTAAACTCAAGAAATCAAGAAGGAAATGAAAAATGTGCCGCTTTTGCTGCAGGATTATGTGCAGATTTCATATTAATAGTGACATATCTTTCCCTGTACAATTTGGGTTTGCAGACACATTTGGATATTAAAATACTTATAGCAAACTGCATCTGTCCATCATTACTGTTACTCCCTTGGCTTATTGAAGAACAGGTATCAACAACTTTTTTTTCTCTGCTGCTCATTAAGCAAAAATGATATCTCAGATGCTTTATTGCAAATATAGTGAGTTTACAGAGTCGATGACCTGAAAGGAAGAGGAAGAAGTTTAAGTTAGCAACCAAAACACATTCAAAGAAATTGATCTTAGTTTCTGGGTACCAGGAGGGAGTTTAAAACAGCAGTCAAGGTTTTGAAGGAGTGACTATCAGCATAAAGGAGCACAAAAGAAGAAGTAAGAAATATTGGCTGCCGGAGCAGATGGCTGACCACAGAGATACTGAGAATATGGAGTGTGGGGGAATTTCATAGAAATCATAGAATCCCTACAGTGTGGAAATAGGCCATTTGGCCCAACAGGTCTATGCCAACCCTCCAAAGAGTAACCCACCCAGACCCACTCCCCTAACCTATTGCTCTACATTTCCTCTGATTAATGCATGTAACCGACATGTCCCTGAACACTATGGGCTATTTAGTATTGCCAATTCACCTAATCTGCACATCTTTGGACTGTGGGAGGAAACTGGAGCACCCGGAGGAAACCCACACAGACATGGGGAAAAATGTGCAAACTCCACACAGACAGTTCCCCGAGGCCGGAATCAAACCAGGTCCCTGGTGCTGTGAGGCAGCACTGCTAACCACTGAACCACTATACCATGAGGATGAAAAGAACATCTGTTGATTGATGCTCTGGAAAATGTATTCTTTGGAGGAAGAATGATGATATGAGCCTTACTGTGGGTGATTTCTAGGATATTGACAGTTAACTTATAGTAAAGTTTTTCCATGTTAGTTTTGTTGAGCAACTCAGGTCCATCTACAATGTTTTATTTTACTTTGACAATTTTCACTCTCTCATGCGCTCATACTCACCTGAAAACATTGCTTAGTTCTTCGCTAATGATTCTGTAAGAAATGAGTATTCTATAGATCTCAGTCAAATTTATAATTCAAAGTGGTCCTTGAATATTGTTGATAGAATACTTAATTTAAGGACCATGTTAACATCAATTTTGTCCGTGCATGCCATCCATGCACAGATGGTTGCAAAACAAATTTGAGATAATATACAGAATGAAAAACTCCCAACACTAGCTCAGTCAGCTAGCCTAGCACCATAATATAGGAATTATAGTATTATTAGCCACACGGATGAGTTGAAGTTCTCCAACCTGTTCATCAGGTCAATTTGCTGGTTAGTTTGTTGTTTTTATGTTCATTGGCCGATTTGGGACAGAAAGTGGTTTGAGAAGGAAGGAGGTTCAATCAAATCTCAGGAGCATTCCCAGTGGCTGGAACGTCAGTGTGCTAGTGAGGTAAAAGCCTTAAGTGTGGGCACAGTAGAATGCCAGAGAGAAAGGACCGATTGAAATAGCAGTTGTATCTGCACTGTATGTGAGAATAGCTTGGAGGGAAATATTCAGGTGCTGTTACCATACATTGCTGGTCTTGTCCTTAAAGGCAAATTAGGTTCTGGATTTGGTAGGTGCTGCCACAGGAGATTTGGGGAGTTTCTCTGTTAATCTTCAATATGATGCACACTACCACCACTCTGTGCCAACTGAAGCAATTAATAAATAAATTGGTGGATGGTTTGCAGACTTAACATGTTTTGTAAACATTATTTATCACTTATGAACCCAAGACTGAATGCTTTTCAGGTCTTGTTGTATATGGACCAAGGCCAGGCTAGAGGGCTCCATTAATAATTCAGGTCTGTGATTCTGGGAGGCCCTGTCATGCTCCGGCTGCTGGGCTTGGGTTGGGGTATGGGACCTGAGCCAGCTACTGCACCAGGGTGTATGATTTCTGTTCTTGCCCTTGCATATGGATACAGGCTGCTTCAGTACCTAAGGGATCACAAACAGTCACTGGGCGATCATCCCTACTTCTCACTGTGTGATGGAGGGAAGGTTATTGCTAATTTAGCTGAAGATGATTGGATATGTAACAGTCTACTGAAGAACCCCTGCAATGAGATCTTTGCACTGCGACGATTTACCTTGAACAGCCACAACCATCTTACTTTTGCAAGGTTTTGCAGAAGTATTTATTATAGAGTTTGTTTCATTGATCCAGTTTTATTAAAATGATTAATGCTTGACCCATAAAATGCTGCCTTGCTGACTTTCAGGAGGACATGATATGATCAGTTGGATAGAAATAGTGGGCAAGGGTATGGAGAAAAAAACAGGAGATTGGCATGAGGTAATGATGCTTGTCTGAAGAGTTGGTTCAGGCATGATGGGCTGAATGACCTCCTGCACAGTAACATTTGTGTGATTCTTTGTCGCAGTCAATCATTCTCTCCTCATCTTGAGGTAGCAATTGTCAGGTCATTCATCTGCAGTACTGCCTTCACAGTTCAAAGGTTTAGCTATTAGTGACAATTCAACCCAGGAAGAATTTAAGGCAATTTATATCAAAATGTTTTCAATAATTTTACATACAACTCACAATGGATTAAATTCATAGACTATGAGTATTCAGAAAATGTAAATGCGATCCTGCTGAAGAATATGTCCTGGATGATATTTACAACACTGATAGCACGTCAGTTTGAGATAATGAGGTTTGTTAACACATTCCAGAGAGAAAATTGACAGTATTTGTAAAATTATGAGCCACCATGGCAAATTGGGAGTTGGCGTAGTGGTTCGACAGAGTTGCAAGGAGACTCATACCTAGAAAGGTGGTTTCTGCATTAATCAGCAACTGTTTTCATTCTGTTCTGTTCTTCTATTTGAGGCTCCATTCAATAAAATTGTTAACATTTTAACTGTGTCTTTAACTGTGTCCGATTGCAGTTACAAAATTAGCCCCTATTCTTTACAAATTATAGGAACAAAAAGTCTTTAATTGGTATTTGAGATTGTTTTTCCATGGTCACACATTCCATCATTGCAAGCAGTAAGAGCTTTGGAGGGAAGATCAAAGGCATGTCAAACTCAAATATGGATTAACTTGTTCACATAAATCAGTTGGCATCCGCTTTCAGAATTCAATTAGTTCACTCGAAAATCTGTACCTAGCTCTGTATTTGTAATCTTATTATACTATTAATATCATAAGTTAAGAGCAACATCCTCCAAACTCGGCAATCCTTCTAACACATTGAATTTTATGTGGAGCACTGACTTCTTTACTGGAGAAAGTGGATTTGTTTGCTCTGCAGGTAGCTGGTTTTCTAAGAAATATGCTTTTTAACAGGCAAAAACAGTACTCTTTTTTTTCTATGACTACCTTCAATATGATGTAAGGCACTCCCAGAAAAAAAAACTTTAAAAATCCTACATCAATGGGTGGCTTCAAAACTTTTAATACTGCATATTTGGCACTTAAAAATAGCATCCACAAGTGCTGGTATGTTTATTGATTATGGAATTGCTGCAATGATGAAGTTATTATCTTGTAATGCTGAGAAGGTACTGTTAGGCACAATCTTCTGCCATTTTTCAAACTTTATTCAGCATGGACATTTGGATAATTTTAAGAAATAATGAGAGCACAATCGATAATCTTAATTCAATATTAAGATTTATTAATTCACACCTACAATGCAAAATTCAGTTTTTCTTTGGACTGGACAGCACTTAACTTTATTTTCAGCAGAGCCAGAAAAGGAGCATGTAATTTCCATTGCTATCTCTTACATGTATACATGCATGTGTACATTCACACACACACAAGCATATTGTCTTTTATGATGTGGTTTGATGTCTCATTAAGAGTTTGACTTCAAGATTTTCCAGTCAGGTAAAGCACAAAATTATGTGTCTTTGGGCTTTGACATCAACTATTTACTAAACATTATCAAACATATATGGTAATATTTAGTAGTATAAATATACTAGGGCATATAGTTATATCAGATAAGAAATAATCTATCTTCTGCATATGTTATGTCCATGTACTTGCATAACTCTCTAAATTTCCTGCCCAGTGTAGCCTAGTGTGGTCTTTAGGTGTTCTAACTCCACCAAGACTATTCTATTTCTGCTCAGCATTGTGCAGCTCCATTAAATCATTGCAAAGTTGCTTCAGGGTCATGTAGCCCTTACACAATACACTTCAAAGGTTAAGCACAATTTGACTGGATGGTAACATTTTATCCTTTTACCTGAAATCCCAGATCCTTCTGAGTCCATTCTTATCAATAGAGGTACTAGCAATACAAAGTACAAATATGATCTATGTAAAATATCACAAAATTAATCCCACATGGCAACCCTTTTGATTGCAGGCAGCCTTCTGTGAAAGAGTTCAGTTTCCTTAAATATTTGCTTAGAAAAGAGATGAGGTCACCTAAATATGCTTCCCATCAGTGAATCATTCTGTCTTATATGATGATTCAGTTTTCCTTTTATTATTTGTATTTGAGCACCGAGCTGATGTTCTTCTTAATACTGAAGTCCCTGACTGTCATTCTTCTTCCTTCTGACAATTGGTTCCCTTGGCTGCAGCTGTCCTTCCATGGTCAGTCATTTTTGTTCTTTTTATGCAGTAATGAATTTACCTCCCTCGGGTCCTGATCATTATGCCTGACCAAATATACTTATAGCTGTCATAGCTTCTTGTTGTCTAAGATAGACTACAGTGGTGTATCCTCTCTCATAAATCACTGGATAGACCTAAGGGAAAACAAAGGAAGATTGGTACCTGTGAACTACCACAAAAAGCCCTGACCTAGTGCAACAAACTGGTTGAGATAGTGGTTACCATAAGGCAACAGCAGTGGTCATCAGGGAATATAATACAAAGGCCACAGTAACAGGTATTGTTTGGTTATATGAGTTCTCAACCTTTTAGCTGGCAAACATTCCTTTCAGATTGTTTGGTGACAAGCCTCTTAGCATTCTATGTAATCATATCAAGGCCTCATTTGCATATACATGCCTTTTTTAAGTACAAAATGTCTCGTCGCTTCTTGATAGCTCTTCCTGAATTTGCTACTTTCCAACAGCCTAACACATTTTTGATTTTAAAAAAAACTTTCCCTTCTATCAACAATCAACATATCCACAGCTTTCCAAGAATGTTGTTTGAATACCCAGCTTGAAGACCAATGTCAAATTAAAATACATGCACTCTTGGTACTATTTTATCCCATCATAACCCAAAATCTATTTATAAATATATGGAGTTTGCCTTGGAAATGAAAAGAAGGTTCCTTGTTGCCACGTTATTAGTTGATGTTCATTGTTTCTTTTCACTGTTGTAAAATAATCATAAATCTGTTTAAAACCAACATATTTATTGTGCACCAAGTAATTTTGTAGATGGTATGCATTTGCAAACATGATTGATAGCATTGGACCAATTTTTTTTAAAATATAAAAGAAATTAATTTTAATTCTCAAATAAAACGCCTCCAACACTAAAGTAACTCCACAGAGGCCAGTATCCCATCAGTAAGTCACCCTCTATTTTCAAATGCAAAGTTTTTGACACTGATTCAGCTCACTCAGAGGAGAAAGTGAGGACTGCGGATGCTGGAGATCAGAGCTGAAAATGTGTTGCTGGAAAAGCGCAGCAGGTTAGGCAGCATCCAAGGAGCAGGAGAATCGACGTTTCGGGCATGAGCCCTTCTTCAGGAATGAGGAAAGTGTGCCAAGCAGGTT
>NC_057724.1:49738435-49828670 GCF_004010195.1 Chiloscyllium plagiosum
GGTTGGGTTGGTGGGGGGTGTGGATCTGACGAGGGAGTCACGGAGGGAGTGGTCTTTTTGGAACGCTGATAGGGGAGGGAAATATATCCCTGGTGGTGGGGTCCGTTTGGAGGTGGCGGAAATGACGACGGATGATACAATGTATATGGAGGTTGGTGGGGTGGTAGGTGAGGACCAGGTGGGTTCTGTCCAGGTGGCGATTGGAGGGGCGGCGCTCAAGGGCGGAGGAGCAGGAAGTGGAGGAGATGCGGTGGAGGGCATCGTCGACTATGTCTGGGGGGTAATTGCGGTCCTTGAAGAAGGAGGCCATCTGGTATTGGAACTGGTCCTCCTGGGAGCAGATGCATTGGAGACGAAGGAATTGGAAATATGGGATGGCGCTTTTACAGGGGACAGGGTGGGAGGAGGTGGCGTCAAGGTAGCTGTGGGAGTCGGTCGGTTTATAGTAAATGTGCCTGTTGATTCGGTCGCCCGAGATAGAAATGGAGGGGTCTAGGAAGGGGAGGGAGGAGCCTGAGACGGTCCAGGTAAATTTGAGGTCAGGGTGGAAGGTGTTGGTAAAGTGGATAAACTGTTCAACCTCCTCGTGCGAGCACGAGGCAGCGCCGATACAGATATCGATGCAGCGGAGGAAGAGGTGGGGGGTGGTGCCAGGGTAGCTGCGGAAGATGGACTGTTCCACGGCCTACCCCCAATCTGGCTCTCAGGGCGACATGCCTGTTTTTTTTTAATTTCTTTATTTTTATTAACCCCCACACTACCACCTAACTGCGGTAGTCCTTATTTTTTCCCCAGCACCCATGGTGTGTGTGTGCAGGTGTGAGACACAGTGAGAGACACAAGGTGTACGAATCTTTCAGCTATTACAAGGGGGCATAGCTTTAAATTAAGGGGGGGTAGGTATAGGACAGATGTTAGGGGTAGGTTCTTTACTCAGCGAGTCGTGAGTTCATGGAATGCCCTGCCAGTAGCAGTGGTGGACTCTCCCTCATTATGGGCATTTAAGCGGGCATTGGATAGGCATATGGAGGATAGTGGGCTAGTGTAGGTTAGGTGGACTTGGATCGGCGCAACATCGAGGGCCGAAGGGCCTGTACTGCGCTGTATTCTTCTATGTTCTATGTTCTAATTTCCACCACCAGGAAGAAAGAAAACACCCGAGTGGCTCGCGACCAGCAGTGCCCTTCACATCAAAGGGCAATGCTGTGTGATCAAACAATGAAGGGGAGGGCAGGGATTAAATCAAAATAGAGTTGGAGGGGGAAATAATGCACTCCACTCCCTGCGGCACCCACCTCTCCCTGAACAACTCCAGGGTGTTGGTGGAGACGGCGTACTCCTTACCCAAGGACACCCGGGCTCTAACGTAACCGCGGAAGAGGGGCAGGCAGTTGGCCCTAATGACCCCCTCCACGGCCCGCTGCCTGGACCTGTTGATGGCCAGTTTGGCCAGGCCCAGACGCACGAGGAGGTCTTCAGACCTGCCCTCCCTCCTCCGTACCGGGTGTCCGAAGATCAGAAGCGTGAGACTGAAGTGCAACCAAAAGCAGAAGATGAGGTTTTTAAGAAAATCAAAAAGGGAGTGCAAACACCCACACCAAAAATACAAGTGACTCCACAGCGCCACAGAACAAGCAGTTGGCCTGGAAATCTGTAAACCACAGAACAAGCAGTTGGGCTGGGAGTCTGTGAACCACCGCAATCTGCGGTTGCAGGGGACTGCTGCGTGCAGCGCCCTCCACCCCGTAACCCCGAGAGAAAGGGGGAGGACTCCCACGTAGAGAGCCCTCCACTAGGAATCCCCACTGCCCAGTGGCAACTGGGCACGCCAAGGCGTGTCTGGGCAGTGGAGGAGGGAGAAGAGGTAGATGGTGTGCAGCAGCAGTCGATACAGGGCCTGCCTGTTTACGTCCTTAAAGGGACAAAATTAAAAATTCTGGAGGCGGCTCAGGTTGTGGGGCACAGGCTCCCGCGGGAAGTACAGGACCTTGGGGCCAATGTGAAATTCCGTCCGGGCTGGGGTGAGCGCAGACGGGATCCCACCGCACACCTGAGCGTCCTCCAACTGGTGCACTACGTCAGGTCCGAGCACCGCCGTTTTAAGGCGTCAGATGGCGGTGGTACCAGACGTCTATCGCTGCCCTGCTCGCTATGTCCTGCGGCAGCGTCCAGCCCAGGCCCCCGGCACCCAGCACGTCCCTGACCCTGGTCACCCTCGCCGCCACGGCCCTCCCCTCCGACAGCCACTCGAACCCATGAGTACGGAGATGCGGATTCCTGAGCAACGGCTCCCTGACGACAGCCGCTACTCCAGCCGGAGGGTAGGCGCAATGTGATTCGACCATGTGATCCGGTCCTGGTAAAAGACAGGCAGCGTCTTGAGGGCGACCTCCAAACCGTCACGGTCGACGAACAGGAGCTGCGTGTCGTAGTTGAGGTTACGCATCAGGCGGAAAAAATACGTCGCCAGGGCGCTCCACTTAGGAGGAGGCTCGACATAAAAGGTATAGCTGCAAGGTCTGAAGGCGGAACGTTGCGACCTGGGTGCGGACGCACACCAGCGACTGACCGCCCTCCTCAATAGGGAGACTCAGACCCTGCGCAGCGACCCAGTGCATCTTTTTGTCCCAGAAGAAGTCGACCAATGTTCTCTGGATGTCAGAGACAAAGCCAGGAGGAGGGACCAAAGTGACCAATTGGTACCACAGCATGGCGGCCACCAGCTGGTTTATGACCAGCACTCAACTCCTGTAAGATAGCACTCGCAGCAGTCCTGTCCAGCGACCTCGGCGAGCTGAGACTTTGGCCTCCAGCTCCTGCCAGGATTCCTCAGCCGGGCTGAGGTAGACCCCAAGGTAGAGGAGATGGGTGGTACTCCAGCTGGACCCCCCCGTAATTCCTTCGGCAGGGAGTCCACCCACCACAGACCGACCAGTCGTCCGGAACATTTGGCCCAGTTGATCCTGGCAGAAGATGCTGCCGAGTACATGGCCTGGCACTCACGCATCCTCCCCAGGTCAGTGAAAGTGAGGAGCACGTCGTCGGCATAGGCCGAGAGGACCACCCAATGCCCGCGCTGCGCAGAACTAGCCCCGACAACCTCCTCCACAAGAGGCGCAGGAAAGGCTCCACGCACAGGGAATACAGCTGGCCGGACAGGGGGCAGCCTTGATGCACTCCTCTCCTGAAGCGAAGAGGCGCCGTCAGGGACCCGTTGACTTTAACCAGACACTCTACGGCGGCGTACAAAAGTCGGATCAGGGTGACGAACTGGCTGACCTCGTTACAAAAACTGCAAGCACCTCTAAGATCTCTGATTTTGTTCCAACACTTCTGATTTTGCCAAGCATTTGGCACGGTCCATTGCTGATTAGTTTGTAGCTTCAAATAAATTATTTTTTGTAATACTTTTGTCACAAAAGTATTTTGATATTGAAATGCATTCAAAAAAAAAACTTACCAATTTGGAGTTGAAAGCAACTATTGGATATATATAGCAAGGAAAACAACAGTGCAGAGAGCAACAGGTATAAACTTTTGATAGTAATGGTCTATCTTTAATTTCACAAGTGCTAAAAGGCATGGTTTGAATTTTGTGCCATTTTTTGTTGTTGTTTTAGATTTTTGGCGTTTGTAGCCTCATTGCAAACTAAACTACCCTAAATGATTCAAGATCGTTGGGTTGATGGCTTTGTTTCAATATGAGCAATGACCACTGTATGAGTACTGCTCTTTTAAGCAAAGTATGAGACTAAAATTGTGTCAGAGCCTCCAGTTATGAATTTGCATTAATCACCTGCAATATTGTTTCAGGTAATTGGTTTTAAGTTTTGACTTCCTGTAATCATGCGTATTTTTGTTTCATCAGTTGTGGCCATTACTGATACTGATGTGTGACATTGGGAGGATGTAACATTAATTCTGTCGGTTCCAACTGGTGAGTGCTACCAGCAATTTTCTTTACCCTTTTCTCAATGTGTTGAATTTGTATGTATGACCAGGGCAATTCGTGATGAAGGGTGATTGACAGTCTCTAAGAGATACATAACACCTTCCAAAGATAGAAGCTGAAAAGCAAGCACTGGTATGGAAGAGGAAGCTGTCTGAAGTAGACAGTTGATGAGACAAGAGAGTTTGTCCCTGAATTGTTCACACACACAAGTCCAACATACATCAGTTACTTGTCTTAGACTCAAGTTAAATGAGATTAGAATTAATTACAGTGCAGGGTGTGAATTGCAACCTCAACATAAAGTATAAACTGAAGTATAAGTATAAACTGAGCAGTTGCCTTTACCATCTTTTATAGGCAACTAGAATTTGACATCAATATGTTGTCAGCTAGTTCTAAGACTGTTTCTGAAATGTACCAGCTGTCAGCTTATTGGCAATAACTCAGGATAGATTTAATTCTTAGGCCAGCGACATGTTCCATCTTCTACACTTGCAGTACAAGATCAGGTTTATCAACATACCTGACTGGACAGCAGATTTATAGGTGTTAAATTAAACATCAATTATTCACACCTTCAGGATTTTGTAGCGAATGTTATCTAATTGCAGAATAACATTTAATGTTCGTTGCTATGATGCAAATTTGCGATTTTTATGTATGGGCTGATTGGTTACCTTGCGTACATTGCTTGTTGTGAAATGCTGAAGGGGTAAGTTGTTTGATAAGATCTGCCAATAGTTGTGATGGATAACCCACATATATATCTTCGTACCTGCATTGAAATTCATGCAGCATTATACTCATTTATTTGGGAGGCAGGATGTCTTTTATGCTTAATGATAGCATCCTGTTAGTAGCCAAAATCATACCTGTTGCTACTGTTATTGTAGCAATACAAAGCAGAAGGCTTCACCTGCTACTCAAACTTTTGAAATACCTCCCTCTTCCAGTATAATCTGGACTGGACACTTTACAAAATTATGATGGCTTCAGCCCATTTATGATCTTGTCTTATTGAGCAAGAAATGACTTGACAATCAATTAAGATTTTCAGTTATACTCACTTTGGCACACTTGCATATATACTGGAAGCTACATATATAACACACAGAACCCTGTTCTTTACTGACAGAATGAACATCTATGCCTGCTTCAACACACTTCTCAGTGTCAACCTGCCTGGTCTATAATTTAAAAAAAAACTTAGCTGTTAACTGTCAATCATTGTTAATTGGTATCTTTTCCATGGCAGCACCTCTACCAATCACATGTAAGCACATCAGCACTATTTTCTCACTCGGTAGGATTATTGTTGCCTCTTTGGTATAATTTTAAGTGAATTATCCTACAAGTACAAGATGAAGAGCTCAACAAAATGTCCTTTTCGAGCAATAAATCTAAAATTATTGGATATTTATATTCAGTTTTGCAGAAATTTCAATTTATGGTATTAGCATATGAAAACTTCAATTTTGTGACATCTTTGTATATTACTTTACCGGTAAATGGTTTAAAAATATCCATTAAAATAAATGTTAAATTGTGATGCTGATGTGCTTTAATTTCAAAGTAATTCTATTGACACATTTCAAATGATACTTTAAAGCTATTCACCGACTGGTGAATATCCAAGTTATTTTGATTTTCAAAGAGGAAAGATTTGCACTGTCTACAAATTGCATCTTCTACCATTGACAATACAGCTCGAAGACTTAGGAGCCTTTGTTTTCAAATAGAAAACATCCAGGTATATTGAGGGAAATAATTTACCTGTTTCAATTTTGAATGTCAAATAAGAAACAGAGGGGAAAAAAAATGACACAGGTAGACTTGTGTTTAAACAACACCCATTATCAATTAAGGAAATCCCAAAGCATTTTACAGGTTGTGAAGTACTTTGGAATGCTTTCACAACTGAAACAAATCAGCTGATCTGTGAGAAAATAAATCACACAAATCTGGTTTAGTGAGGGATAAATATTGGTTTGGTGACTGGGGAAACTCCCCTGCTTTCTTTTGAATTAGTGCCATGGATTCTGCTTGACATTCCATTTGAGAGACAACACCTCCAAAAGTACAGCATTCTATTAATATGGCACAGGAGTGTTGGCCATAATATGCAGAGGTGCCTCATTTAAGTTTCTCATTCTGTCTTTGACATTTTCTCTCTTTTTCACTTCCTTTGACTGTTGTCACTATTAATATTCAAATATTGTTTAACTGCTACTTTCCTTAACTATTGAGTGACTGTAAGACCTCATGGAAGGAGTGATGGAAGAAGAAGTGCCAAGTAGGTGAACCATCTTGGTCTGCTTCAGAGGTCCACAGCATCATAGATACCACTTTGCAGCTAACACACTGCGTACTGCAAAGACTGTGGATCCTGACAACATGCCAGCAATAGTGCTGATGGTTCTGCTCTGAACCTGCTCTACCCCTAGCCAAACTGGTCAAGTTCTGCTACAACACTGGCATCTACCTTATAATGTGGAAATATGCCTAAATATGTCCTGCAGATAAAAGGCATGACAAATCCAAATTGGATAATTCCTGCCCAATCAAATCAGTCTCCTCTCATCCATCAGTAAAATGATGAAAGGTGTCATTAGGAAGCAGCACCTGCTCAGTAAAAACCTGCTAATTGACATCAGGTTTGGATTCCACGAGGGTCACTCACCTCCTGAGCTCATTACATGTTCAAAGATGGACAAAATGGCTGAATTCCAGAGGTGAACTGAAAGTGGCCACCCTTGACATCAAGGCCACATTCAATGGGGTAGAGCATGAAGGAGGGCTCACAAAGCTGGAGTGATTGGGAATTGGGGCAAGACTCTCCACTGATTGGAGTCATGCCTGGCACAAAAGAAGATGAATGTACTTGTTGGAGGTCAGATATCTCAGCTTCAGGATATCTGAGCAGGTATTCCTCAGGGTGGTGTCCCAGGCCCAACCATCATCAGCTGCAACATCAATGATTTTCAATCCATCATGAGGTCAGATTGCACAATGTTCAACATCATTCACAACTCCTCAGATTCTGAAGCAGTTTGTGTTCAAATGCAGCAAGACATGGACAGTATCCAACTTTGGACTGAAATGTGATAAATAGCATTCATGGCACACAATTGCCAGACAATGAAAGTCTGGAACAAGAAGGAATAAAGCAATTGACCTTGACATTCAATTTCATTACCATCACTGATCCCCACTTTCAAAAGCCTGGAGGTTATTATTGACTAAAAATTGAACTGGACCAGCCATATAAATCAGTGGCTACTGGAGAAGGTCAAGGCTAGGAATCCTGTGCAAGTAACTCACCTCTTGACTCCCTAATGCCTGCCCACCATCCACAAAGAACAGGAAAATTGGCATTTCAGGTAGGAGTCCTTCATCAGGAATGAGGCTGGAAGCCTCTGGGGTGGAGAGATAAATGGGAGGGGGTGGGGCTGGGAAGAAGGTAGCTGGGAGTGCAATTGGTGGATGGAGGAAGGAGTAAAGGTGATAGGTCGGAGAGGAGGGTGGAGTGGATAGTTGGGAAGGAAGATTGACAGGTGGGACACCCCTCAACTATGACCTCACACCCCCATCACCAAACCATCATTCCCAGACCATATACAATCTCATCACCTCAGGGGACCACCCATTCATGCTTCCAACCTCATAGTTCAGGACCCTGCACCACCCAATTCTACCTCTTTCCCAAGATCCACAAGCCTAACTAACCCGGCCGACCCATTGTCTCAGCCTGCTTCTGGCTACCGAACTCATCTCCACCTACCTCGATATTGTCCTACTCCCCCCAGTCCAGGAACTCTTCACATACATTCAGGACACCACCCACCCCTCCACCTCCTCCAAGACTTCCATTTCCCTAGCCCCCAATGTCTCATCTTCGCCATGGACATCCAGTCCCTCTACACCTCCATCTGCCATGACCAGGGCCTCGAAACACTCCGTTTCTTCCTCTCCTAATGTCCCAAGCAGTACCCTTCCACTGACACTCTCATTCGTTTGGCTGAACTGGTCCTTACTCTCAACAATTTCTCTTTTGAATCTTCCCACTTCCACCAGACAAAAGGGGTAGCCATGGGCACCTGCATGGACCCCAGCTGTGCCTGTCTCTTTATCGGCTACGTAAAACAGTACATCTTCCAGAGTTAAACTGGCACCACTCCTCATCTTTTCCTCCATTTCATTGATGACTGCATCGGTGCCACTTAGTGCTCCCACAAGGAGGTTGAGCAGTTCATCAATTTCACCAACACATTCCACCCCGACCTTACATTCACATGGACCATCTCTGACACCTCCCTCCCCTCCTAGACCTCTCTGTCTCCATCAACGACAACCGACTCAACACTGATTTTTTTTATAAACCCACCACCTCTCACAGTTACCTGGATTAAACCTCCTCCTACCCTACCTCCTGCAAAAATGCTATCCCACATTCCCAATGCCTCCGCCTCCGTTGTATCTGCTCCCAGGAGGACCAGTTCCACCACAGAACATACCAGATAGCCTCCTTCTTTAAAGACCGTAATTTCCCCTTCCACGTGGTTGACGATGCCCTCCAACGCATCTCATCCATGTCCTGCACCTCCACCCTCAAACCCCATCCCTTCACCTGCATCAAGGACAGACCCCCCTGTTTTAAAAAATTCTCAAGGTCAGGTTCGTAGGAGAGTAGTCTGACACAGAACAAACGACCAAGAGGCGAGTCTGCTAGAATATGGGCATTTTATTCCCCGCAGCGTCGCCACAACCAACGGGTCTGGCTTATACTCACTCTACATGTTACCGGAACTGGGAGCCGTCAGTTCTCGTAGAGCGGTTGCCAACAACCCACGCTCGGCGGTTAAACGTAACCCCGGAGCAGACTCACCGAACTGGAGACTTTTCCAGCTGATATACTCTTTTCCAGATATAAACATTCATGTGAACAGCAGAGCAAGGCTAAAAAACACATTCCATTCTGGTTACATACAGATAAGAAGATTCACACGGGGAGGTGTGTAATAAGATTCACACGGGACTAAGCAACACCTCCATTCCGGTTAGATTCACACATGTATTGGGACATAATTTTTAACCGTTTCACCACACCCCCCCACCCCGGTCCTCAACCTCCAACCCACCAACCTCTGCATAAACTGCATCATTCGTCAACATTTCCGTCACCTACAAATGGACCCCACCACCAGGGATATATTTCCCTCCCCACACCTATTTGATTTCTGCAAAGACCGTTCCTTCTGTCTCTACCTGGTCAGGTCCATGGCCCCCAACTGCAGATGCTGGAGTTTAGAGTCAAGATTAGAGTAGTGCTGGAAAAGCACAGCAAGCCAGGCAGCGTCCGAGGAGCAGGAAAATCAATGTTTCGGGCAAAAGCCCTTCATCAGGAATGAAGGTGGGAGCCTCGACCTCATTCCTGAAAAAGGGCGCCTGCCCAAAACGTCAATTTCCCTGCTTTTCAGATGCTGCTTGACCTGCTGTGCTTTTCCAGCACCACTCTAATCTTGACTCTAACCTCCAGCATCTGTAGTACCCACTTTCACCTGCCATCCAGGATAAAGCAGCCTACTTGATTGGCAACTCATCCACAACTTCCACTCCCTCTACCACTGATGATTAGGAGCAGCAGCAAGTACCATCTGCAAGATTCACTACTCAAATTCACTAAAACTCCTTCCAAATCCATGACTACTACCAACTAGAAGGACAAGGACAGCAGATACATGGGAACACCACCGTGTACAAGTTCCCCTCCAAGTCACTTACCATCCTGATTTGGAAATATATTGCCATTCCTTCCGTGTCACTTGGTCAAAATCCAGGAATTCCCTCTGTTTCAGCATTGTCCATGTATTGACAGATATGGACTACAGGGATTCAAGAAGGCACCTCTGAACAGGTTGAATAGATAAATAAGATATATTTTTTAAAAAAAGTATATATAACAGGTTAGGTTCCAGAGAATTGATTGATCCTGATTAAAGGTACAATTTCATCTAAGACCAATTATGCTGGTCATAGACTAATCCTCATGAGTATCAGCAAGATTTACTCTGGCAACAAAACAGTTTCAGTGATAATCCTATCAGATTATGTTGCTTCCTCATTGATCCTTGGGTTTCTGATTTAAGTCTGAATTTATAATTGCTATTGAGGTAACAGAGTAAATGTTTTAACTCTACTGACTCTTCTTCAGAACTGTACTCAAAATGTAAACTCTTTTCTTTTCAAAGATGCTGTTCAAACCTGCTGAGTTTCTCCAGCAATTCCTGTGTTTGTTTGTTTCAGATTTCCAGGTGCACAGTTCTTTATTTTGTTTTGTTGCAATTGAGATGTTAGGAATCTGAATTGAGGACTTAATAAAAATCAAGTAATTAAATTATGCAAAAAGAAGCTGTCATTTTCTTTCAACTCCCTTTACTCAAAACAGTAGTGCCTGTTTTCTGCTGCATTAATGCCATACCCAGGGTTATAACTCAATTCGGTGGTTACTTTAAGTTGATTTTCATGCTGCAATGTAAACAAATAAACAATGCAAGGTGTTTCTGTATAGTTCCCATGTTTTCAAACATGCCCAAGATTTTTCAGAAATCATTTTATTTCAAGCTATGCAAAATATAAAGTGGGCATCATAGCTCAAAGAATGTGGAAATATTTTAACTTCTTTGCAGATAATCTCAAAAGGCAGATCTTCAGTCTTGTGTGTATGTGCCTCCATCTTATATTTGTGTGTGTGTGTGTGTGTTCATATAGTTCATGGGGAATGTGGAGGTCAGAAAATCAAAAATCTAACGAGGTGAATAGTGTCCAAGTAATCCATTTGACTTTGTGCTTTTAAACTGACAACGACTCTAACAAAAGAAGTGTTTTCACCATGATTTTCGAATGCAAAAAAATATTCTGAGTATTTGTGGAATTGATCTCCCTACAACCCACAACTGCATGCAATCAGCACCATAATGCATTTGGCAGCATAGCTGCACTCTAAATTTACATTCCTCTTAAGAGCTAGTTCATGAAATTTCAGATTTTCTGCATTAGAAAAGTCAGATTAATTTCCCCAAAACTGCCAGTGGCAATTGTGTAGCAACGACTTAGGTACAACACTTTCAACTTCATTATACCTTAGATTATATGATAAATTTTGGAATTGTTTCTCCCCCTTGTAGCAAGTCTCTTACAAATTGAAATGTACGTGTAGAAAAAAAAATTGCATCTCCAATTTAAATTTTCTTTTTCATTATAAATTATATCAAGGATTTTCTTAACCTTGGCCCATTTTATTCATGTTATTGTTCATGTTTCATGATGTTCTGAACCTGGAAAGTCAGGGAAGGTTTTGCTAGCACTTGAAGAGTCATTTGCAGGAGTTGAATGAGAAAGCCCTTGAACTAACACATGAAAAGAGTGAAATGTCAAGCTTATTTATGGTGAGAATAAAGACATATCACAGGCACATTATTTGCAATTACTGCAGGAAGCTGCTGTCTGGAAGAGTTCATGGTAATGGGTCAAAAAAAGCAAAGAATAGAATGGCAGGCTGATGCAACGAAATAAGTGAATAAAATTGCAGGATGTAATGGTTCCAAAAAACTTTGGAGTAGACTGGCAATTGTATGATGGGAAAAGGATAGAAAGTGAATGAAATAAATATGTAAAAGTAACTTGGGAATAATAAAGTGTTACAAATGTATGAGTGCTGTGTTTTTGGATGATATCACCTCAGGACAGAGTATAGATGAGAAATAGGGCAGACCCGAAGTTAGATCCTCAATAACTTGGAGGTAATTATACAAAAATGGAATGAACAACCATTTTATAAATAATTTTAACAGCCAAGCCAATTTTTAAAATAATTTTGAATTGAAGAATGATTTTTTTTTTGCCCAAACACTATTTAATCAATTAAGGGACAATAGGACTCATCAGAAGTTACATTTGAGGAAGTTTATTAAAGAAAAGATTTGCTGAACAAACTTTGTCTGTTACACCTGCAGCACATTGCATTTAAGTATGCAGAATTTCACCATACAAGATTTTTGACCCCAGGCTCAAATCCAGTTATGGAGATTGACAGGTGGTGTCCCCAGATTCTTCAAAATCTGATAAGCAATGAAACCTTGTATAACCATCTGACCATGCCAGCATCAGGCTTTTATTGATTCACCCTAGCTATTGCTAGGCAAATTTATTTGGCTTTTATTTATACCTACTCTCCAGAAAGCAGTTGGACTTAGAATTTTAGATTGGAATACAATATGAGCTGGTAATGAAACAGAAATCTGAACCTGCATCTTCTACTGTATGAATGTCTGTCACACGGACTTGCTGCTGTTACCCAGGGAAACTGGGGTGAGCCAATAGGCATGTGTTAGTAGCATGACCAAGATCTCAGAAGGTCACCCCTCAGCCTTTGATGCTTCAGGGAAAATAGCTGCAGCCAATTCATCCTTTCCCGAAAGCACAAACCCTCCAACCCTGGCAACAGCCTTGTAAATCTTTTCTGAGCCCTTGCAAGTTTAATAACTTTTTTCCTCTAGAAGGGAGACCTGAACTGAATGCAGTATTCCAAACATGGTCTCAACAATGTTCTGTACAGCTGCAACATGACATCCCAAATCCAAGAGTCAATGCGCAGACCAATAAAGGAAAGCAGACCAAACACCTTCTTCACTACCGTGTCTACATGCAACTCCACTTTCAAAGAACAATAAACTTATCCCAAGGTCTCTTTATTTGGCAAAGTTCCCCAGGAACTCAAACCTGGTGAAGTATCATTGTTATTTTCACTTTAATGCTCTATACTCAACTGACATGGTTGCAAGCATTTGCTTTTGGTAAATTTCAGCACATTCACATGATGTGATTCTCCTTACTACTTTCTCTCCCCAAGACCATTGACACAGGCAAACTCATTGACTTTTCTCACTGAACCCAAAGGAAAAAACATGGCTTTTTCCATTCATGTACTTTTAAGCATATCAGCTGGCAATTTTTTCTGAACTGATCCTGATTTTGGTCTCTCTTTCTCTGGAATGAAATTTACAATTTGTATGCACAAGAGCTAAACTACATTAACACTTCAGCAATTATCTCACCAAGTAGTTTATCAAGTCATGAAGGCTAAGTCACATGATTTTTTGAAAATTGTTTTTGATCCACTTTTTATTTATCCAGTTTCTGTCCCTTCATGAGTCAATTCATCTTCATAGAAATAAAATCGAAGAAAAAATGTCAACGTTAGAATTCAAGAATACAATCTTGTCGAGTTATGAGCAAATTGCTCTATGGTCAGATGTGTGGCAGAATTGGATGTCAAGTGGGGCCATGTCCATCTTGGCAAAAGTGAGGACTGCAGATGCTGGAAATCAGAGTTTAGATCAGAGTGGTGCTGGAAAAGCACAGCAGGTCAGGCAGCATCCGAGGAGCAGGAAAATCAACATTTCAGGCAAAAGCCTTCATCAGGATGAAGGACTTTTGCCTGAAATGTTGATTTTCCTGCTCCTCAGATGCTCCCTGATCTGCTGTGCTTTTCCAGCACCACTCTGATCTGAACCCCATGTCCATCTTGACATCAGGAGCAACATGAAACATCTGTTTCTCTGTTTCACGACTGGCATAGTGAATTTCTCACTCAAGAGTGGTGACTAGTTAATTGATCGTCATTATAGGTTGTTAAACATTTTGTTAACAGCCCAATTCATGTAATTAATATTCAGCTCCCTGTGTCACCAAACTGGCCAAAAAACCTCAACATTGGGCAAAAAGACAATGAAACTCACTCTGCTAATGTCACCCACCTCCTCACCAAGACTCATGCTCTACCATTATCACTCCTACCTGCACTATCCTCTCCACTCATCTGCACCCACCCCAATCCCCAACACCATTAACTCTGCATTACCTCTGTCTTGACTACTCACTCGTTCTGGACACTTGCACCAACATTAACAGCCATGCCACACATTGCAACTTCTCATAACATCTGCCCCTCTCTCTCATTGCATGATAAAAACAGCCCACAATAGGGCAGGAAGACTGACAATGGGTGGTGTCGCCATCCCAACCAATAGCACCTCCAGAGAGGCCATTTCTCCCATGTCTGCCATGTCCAGAGCAAATGGCAGCCAGCTCCAGACAGACTGTGCTTCTCCAGGTTCACAATGGGCTTTTAAAAATGGAACAGGAGCACAAGATACCAGTGTATACCAGGATATCTGCTGAGCAGTGAGGTTTTCTAGAAATGGCATGTGGTAAAATTGGGTTTAAATCAGAGACACTATGGGCATGGGAATTAATTAAGAAGTGAAGTTTCATAAGATAAAGTGAGAGAACTCATCAGCTCTCACGGTGACAAAATCTATGAAATAACCAACATATTTCAGGCTTAACCAAAAGTACCATGAGACTCAGCCCAAATTTGTAAATAGAGTCATAGAGATGTACAGCACGGAAACAGACCGTTCAGTCCAACTCATCCATGCCGACCTGATATCCCAACCCAATGTAGTCCCACCTGCCAGCACCTGGCCCATATCTCTCCAAACGCTTCCTATTTATGTACCCATCCAGATGCCTTTTAAATGCTGTAATTGTACCAGCCTCCACCACTTCCTCTGGCAGCTCATTCCATACATGTACCACCCTCTGCGTGAAAAAGTTGCACCTTAGGTCTCTTTTATATCTTACCGCTCTCACCCTAAACCTATGCCCTCTAGTTCTGGACTTCCCCACCTAAGGAAGAGACTTTGTCTAATTATAAGGTCACCCCTCAGCCTCCGATGCTCCAGGGAAAACAGCCCCAGCCTGTTCAACCTCTCCATTTAGCTCAAATCCACCAACCCTGGCAACATCCTTGTAAATCTTTTCTGAACCCTTTCAAGTTTCACAACGTCCTTCTAATAGGAAGGAGACCAGAATTGCATACAATATTCCAAAAGTGGCCTAACCAATGTCCTGTACAGCCGCAACATGACCTCCCAACTCCTGCACTCAATACTCTGACCAATAAAGGAAAGCATACCAAACCCCTTCTTCTCTATCCTATCTACCTGCGACTCTTCTTTCAAAGACTCTTGTTCAGCAGCACTCCCTAGGACCTTACTATTAAGTGTATTAGTCCACTAAGATTTGCTTTCCTAAAATTCAAATTGCCCTCACAATTATCTAAATTAAACTCCACCTGCCACTCCTCAGCCCATTGGCCTAATTGATCAAGATTCTGTTGTAATCTGAGGTAACCTTCTTCGCTGTTCACTACACCTCCAATTTTGGTGTCATCTGCAAACTTACTAACTGTACCTTTTATGCTCGCATCCAAATAATTTAAATAAATGCTGAAAAGTAGTGGACCCAGCATCGATCCTTGTGGCACTCTACTGGTCACAGATCTCCAGTCTGAAAAACAACCCTCTACCACCACCCTCTCTCTTCTACTTTTGAGACAGTTCTATTTCCAAATGGTTAGTTCTCCCTGTATTCCATGAGATCTCACCTTGCTAACCATGGGGAACCTTGTCGAATTCAAACAAAATATTCTAATCTTGGTCACAGCTGTGATAACTTTTACCTGCATCTGCTGGAGGTTCGGGATCTTAAGAGCTCACTTTTGCTGGGCTTGTCCTCCATGGATGCAGGTATAATGTGCCCAGTGATAGGAGATGTGGATAAGCCACCAATCGTGTCCTGATGGAAAGCTCCTGGTGCAACTGGCATGCGTTTCTTCATCCAGATCTGCAATTGCAGCTTCCTACCTCCCTGAAATTAATACAGACTGCATGGGAGATTTCGGTGACTCAACCCCTGACTCCTCACTTAACTTCTGCTATGTAATGCTAAATGTCTAGAAAGATACAGTACAAGTCAGAGAGCACATGTGTCAATTGTATGGCATGAGCCTCGAAGGTGGTAATCAATCTATCAGTGGAGTAAATCATCCACATATGCCTGAATGTGGCAGAACTCATGGCATGCACAAATATCTCCATAGTCCACACAAAGTTGCACATAACCCCTGGCATCTCTATCATATTATCCCGTAACCTTTGTCACATTTCCAGTAGATCTCTTATGGTCCCAAACAAAGCCTGTAATCAATGTGAGTCTCAATAGGGACTTGTTTCCCAGCTGTCCTCAAACTGTCAGTCTCCAGTAGCTGCCCAAATATCTCTCTGCTGAATTCACAGGAATGTGACTTTGAATCAAAATATAACCTTTCCACAAACTGGGTTGGGTGTACCTGCACGTAGAGGTTGTGGAAACAGTAATGGGACATTCTTTCTGTCACTGGTGTCAGTGTCATGAATGAAGAACTCTTTGGTGTCCTTGAGTAGTTGAGGCTTATGCCTCGATTGTGAGAATCTGTAACAAAGTAAAATACATTGGTCTTCCCCAGAGTCCACGGGCACTGTGCAATTCCTGAGTTGTGACTGAACAACCACACACCAACACCAAATTCGGTCATTCTCACTCTGCAGACTTGCCAATCAAGGATCACCATCTAATATAGCTTGGCTACACTATTCTCTGGTGATCTAGACACCTTATTCTGTATCATGAATGAGGATCTTGAGATCAGACAGCCTTCAGTTATAGGTCTGCTGATCTTAGAGTAGAAAGTGGAGATGTTGTGATTTAACACGCTGACTCCTTTGTCTGCATCCAGCCTCACCACACATAATGGCTCATCAATGTATTAAATTGTGCTCACTCAAACCAAACTGTCTCACATTTTGTCCTCAACTTTCTGATGTTGGTTACATTTTCATCCACTTGGCCATGCTGCATATCTGCACAAATGCATGCAGTCTCATGCCCACACAGAAACAATGCACCGTGCAACTTATCTAGATGGAATAAAGGAGGTCATTGAACATTTTCCTATGAGTGGACCTTCGGGTCTTTAGCAAGCTCCACAGAGGCTTAACTTCTCTGTGATCTCTATCGGACTGCTTCAGTCAGGCAGGAGGGTCTCCTATTGCTGTCATTTAGGAAGAGCACCACTCACTGTGCGCTGATCTCCTGAAGGAAGAATTGCACAGAGGCATAATTGAACCATGAGGCTGATCTCAATAATAATTTAAATGATTATGTTACCATCGGACAGGAAAGCAGAAAGATATCCATTTTCCCCAATTAATGCAATTAAATTAATCCAGCAATGGCAAAAGAGTATCTGTCTTTGTCTTTGGAAAATTTATGTTTCATTGCCCAAGACCTTGATTATCATTAACATAAATTTCCTGTTTTACCAACTGTAATTAAGTGAATAAATAAAATTTGCAACTTTCCAAAGTCAGAAGCTGCCTTGTCTAATTACCATTTTAGCATAACATTTTTCCAGAAGAGTCCATCAGTATTGAAATAATGAGGTTGCTGTGTAAGTATAGGCAATTTTAACAAATCTTACTGCCACAATTTGGCTATTCATGTGAAAAATTGACGCTTTAGAGGAATTTTGAATGCACAATAAAACAGTCCTACTAACAATATCCTCACCGGAAAATTGGATTCTCATGAGAATCATCATCCTCCTTGCAAACTACATTACAACACATAATTAGCTCATGGACAGTGCTATTCTTTTTTTAAAATTAGGCTGTCAATCTGCAGCTTCTCTATATTTAAATGAGAAGAACCATAGACCATGAGAATCATAATGCAAAAAGATCCTTGCATAGTAATGGCAACAATTTTTTTAAATGCTATCATGCAGTATCTGATCAATTCATTCATTAAGCAATTTCAGTTAGAAACTGAGACTTAAGGAATCTAACGGTAAGTCTGCTTGCACTGCATAAATTATTTAACATTTAATAACCTGTTTTGTTTCTTTAACTATCACCATTACTGTACTTTGGTAGAAATTTGATTGTTTTAATTATTGTAATGAAATCTGTTACTTTAAACTTGTGCAAAATTCACGTTCATTTACAACAACGTCAAAGAGAAACACACTAAAGTATAATTGAGTGGTGAATTCATTTTCCATGCTTGCATTTATTTTTTAATAATCTACCCAGTGAAACTTGATTGCAATGCTCAGCGAGATGTTATAAAGGGAGACAGCAAATTCAGATTTATTCGCAGGAGCTCATTTTAACCTATGCCACCCAGTAGGAAACCAATGTAATTGGATCAGACACCTGACCTCACCTTCCATTCCAATAGTAAACTCAAAACAAATTTCTGATATAGAGTGGAGCAGGAAAGAACAAGTTCATATTATGAAGGACAAATTAAGTGAGGAAGATTATCAAACACTGAAATATTATGCCAGAATACTGAATCTATTCAGACTGATTCAACATTGTAATGGGAAGATGGTACAGTTGGCATTTGGGACAAAGGCACTAAATAGTCTGAAAGGTTATCGTTCCCTGTGATTATGTGACCTTATGTTATGAAGGGACATGCTTTGCTTCAGATGATATAATTCAAAACTACTATTTTTTAATCAAAATCTTGAGGGTTTATAACATTGTATTACTGTCATTAATTGTCTGTAGTTTGGCCTGCACCAACCAGATTCAATATCAGGGTCAAAGACCGTGCATTTTTGAATCTATGAAATTGTTGCATGGTGCGGTCTGAATTATCCATTCTGCACATGCACAGACAAGATAACAGAGAATATGCTATGCGGCAAATATATCAGTCCCCAAAGCTCTTGCTTTGAAATGATTTTCCATTCCTCAGACTCTGATTACCATATGATGCATCTGCTCTTGCTTTCTTGCAAAAATTGGAATAATGGCAGGCGGTAATGTGAATTATAAGCATCCAATATTGACAAGCAATTAGTTTGAGAAAGTGAGGATAGGGAGGACAAAGATCTTTTTTTCTGAGAGCCACTGTGCCTCATGGTGGGTGAACTACCCAGCGATATCATTCCTGGTCTGTGAGTGAAAATGGGACTCTGGCTACTGCTAACATTAAAACGGTTCTTATTTCATAAGTCAAATGACAAGGAAGGAAACCTCCTGGAGAAGTACTCCATCGGCACAAAACCCGAACCCTGTGGAATGTAGGGAGACAGGATGTCACAATTTGTTTAATTACTGTATGCTCAATGGAGTTTTGGCCATATCAGATCAGGCAGCAACTGAGGAGCAGGGGAATCAATGTAAGCCCTTAGGAAGGGCTAATACCCGAAACATCGATTCTCCTGTTCCTTAGATGCTGCCTGATTTGCTGTGCTTTTCCAGCACCACACCCGACTCTGATCTCTAGCCTCACCTTTTCCTTTTGGCCATAACAGGCAACATTCCATCAGAGGTCTTGAGCTGATGTACGTTCAAACTGTTTCTTACAGAAGAAACATTGAAATATACAGCCGGTGAAAGAACTCGCTTGTTTTTATGATAGAATCATAGATTGGTTGCAAATTCTATCAGAACGACTGGATCGGTTGGAGAGACAGAGGCAATGAGGAATTTACAAGAGCAAGGGGGTATGTTGGTTGATAGTTATAGGAAGGGAGAAAACTCACAGATACAGTCACACAGATGGGTTAACTCTAAGAAAGGTAAGTGAGGTAGGCAGGTAGTGCAGGAGGCTTCTGCTTCAAAACAAGTATGCTGTTTTGGAAAATGCAGTAGTGATGGATTCACAGGAGAATGTAGCACGAATAGCCAAGTTTCTGGTATCGAGTCTGGCTTCAATGCAATGAGGGGTATGTCGGGGTCCAAGACATGGTGTCAGGGGACTCTCTAGTCCAAAGCACAGGCGGACATTTCTGTGGCCAGCAGCAAAAAATCAGAATGGTGTGTTGCCTCCCTAGTGCCAGGATCAAGGATGTCTCAGAGAAGGTGCAGAATGTTCTCAAGGGGGAGAGGGTCCAACAGGATGTCATTGGAACAAACAACATAGGAAGGGAAAAGGTTGAGATTCTGAAGGGAGATTACAGAGACTTAGATAGGAACTTAAAAAGGTCTTTGAGAATAGTAATATCTGGGTGACTCCCGTTGCTACAAGCTAGTGAGGGTAGGAATAGGAGGATAGAGCAGGTGGAATGTGGCTGAGGAGCTGGTGTATGGGAGATGGATTCACATTTTTGGATCATTGAAATCTCTTTGAGGGTAAAATTGATCTGTACAAGAAGGAAGAATTGCACCTGAATTGGAAGGTAACTAATATGCTGGCAGGGAGATTTGCTCGAGCTGCTCAGGAGGATTTAAACTAGCAAGGTCAGGGGGTGGGACCCAGCGAGTTCATTTTGAGACTGGTACAGTTGAGAAAAGAAGCGAGTCAAACAGTCAGGGCAGGCAGGGACAAAGCAGAGAACAGGTTAAGACTGATAAATTAAACTGCATTTATTTCAATGCAAGAGGCCTAACAGGGAAGGCAGATGAACTCAGGGCATGGTGAGGAACATGGGACTGGGATATCATATCAATTACAGAAACATGGCTCAGGGATGGGCAAGACTGGCAGCTTAATGTTCCAGGATACAAATGCTACAGGAAGGATAGAAAGGGAGACAAGATAGGAGGGGGAGTGGCATTTTTGATAATGGATAGCATTACAGCTGTGCTGAGGGAGGATATTCCCGGAAATACTTCCAAGGAGGTTATTTAGGTGAAACTGAGAAATAAGAAAGGGATGATCACCTTATTGAGATTGTATTATAGACCCCCTAGTAATCAGAGGGAAATTGGGAAACAAATTTGGAAGGAAGTCTCAGCTATCTGTAAGAATAATAGGGTGGTTATGGTCGGGGATTTTAACTTTCCAAACATAGACTGGGACTGTCATAGTGTTAAGGTTTAAATGGAGAGGAATTTGTTAAGTGTATACAAGAAACTTTTCTGAGACAGTATGTGGATGTACCTGCTTGGGAAAAAAGGCAGGGCAGGTGTCTGAGGGGAAGCACTTTGGGGCCAGCGACCACAATTCTATTAGTTTTAAAATAATGATGGAAAGTGTTAGACCCAATCTAAAAGTTGAAGTCCTAAATTGGAGAAGGGCTAACTTTGATGATGTTAGGCAAGAACAGTCAAAAGTTGATTGGGAGCAGATGTTCAGAGGTAAAGGGATTGCTGGGAAATGGAAAGCCTTCAGAAATGAGATAACGAAAGTCCAGAGACAGTATATTCCTGTTAGGGTGAAAGGAAAGACTGCTAGGTATAGAGAATGCTGGATTGAGGGTTTGGTTAAGAAAAAGAAGGAAGCATATGTCAGGATAGACAGGAAAAATTAAGAGAGTCCTTAGAAGAGTATAAAGGCAGTAGGAGTATATTTAAGAAGGAAATCAGGAAGGTTAAAAACGGAACATGAGATAGCTTTGGCAAATAGAGTTAAGGAGAATCCAAAGGGTTTTTACAAATACATTAAGGACAAGTGGGTAACTAGGGAGACAATAGGGCCCCTCAAAGATCAGCAAGGTGGCCTATGTGTGAAGCCACAGGAGATGAGGGAGATACTAAACAAGTATTTTGCATTAATGTTTACTGTGGAAAAGGACATGGAAGATATAGAATGTAAGGAATGAGGTGGTGACGTCTTGAAAAATTTCCATATTTTAGAGGAGGAAGTACTGGATTCTTGACATGCGTAAAGTTGGATAAATCCCCAGGACCTCATCAAGTGTACCCCAGAACTCTGTGGAAAGCTAGGGAAGTGATTGCTGGGCCTCTTGCTGAGATATGTGTATTATCACTAGTCACATGTGAGATGCCTGAAAACTGGAGGTTGGCTGACGTGATGCCACTATCTAAGAAAGGTGGTAAGGACAAGCCAGGAACTATAGACCAGTGAGCCTGACCTCAGTGATGGGCGAGTTGTTGGAGGGAAACCTGAGGGACAGGATGTACATGTATTTGGAAAGGCAAGGACTGATTAGGGATAGTCAACATGGCTTTATGCATGGGAAATCATGTTTCACAAACTTGATTGAATTTTTTGAAACAGTAACAAAGAGGATTGATGAGGGCAAAGCAGTAGATGTGATCTACATGGACTTCAGTAAGGCATTCAATAAAGTTCCCCATGGGACACTGGTTAGCAAGGTTAGATCTCATGGAATACAGGGAGAACTAGCCATTTGGATATAGAACTGGCTGAAAGGTAGAAGATGGAGGGTGATGGTGGAGGGTTGCTTTTCAGACTGGAGGCCTGTAACCAGTGGAGTGCCACAAGAATTGGTGCTGGGTCCACTAGTTTTCATCATTTAAATAAATGATTTGGATGTGAGCATAAGAGATACAGTTAGTAAGTTTGCAGGTGTAGTGGACAGCGAAGAAGGTTACCTCAGATTACAACAGGATTTTGATCAAATGGGTCAGAAAAGGGTTCAGAAAAGATTTACAAGGATGTTGCTGGGATTGGAAGATTTTAGCTATTGAGAGAGGTTGAGTTGGTGAGGGCGGTTTTCCCTGGGGTGTCGGAGACTAAGAACTGACCTTATAGAGATTTATAAAATTATGAGGGGCATGGATAAGGGAAATAGATAAAATCTCTTCCCTGGATCGGTGGGGCGGGGGGGGGGGGGAGGTGATGCTGGCAGGAGGGACTAGATTGGGTTGGGATATCTGGTTGGCATGGATGATTTGGACCAAATGGTCTGTTTCCATGCTGTACATCTCTATGACTATAATCCCTACTGTGTGGAAGCAGGCCATCCAGCTCATTGAGTCCATACTGCCCTTCCCAACTTGACTGACCCCTCTATCCTATCCCTGTAATGGTGCATTCCCCATGACTGATCCATCTAACCTACACGTCCCTGGACACATTGAACAATATCACATGACCAATCCATTGAATCTGCATGTCTTTGGACTGTGAGAGGAAACCAGAGCACCTGGAGGAAATATTGAACACAGGCAGGGACAGAATGCACAAACTCCACATTGACAGTCACCATGTTTTGGAATCAAACCCATGTTCCTGGTGCTGTGAGGCAGCAGTGTTAACCACTGAGCCACCATACCACCCCATATGTCGTCTTACTTTGTGGACACTGAGGAGGTTTGCTACCTTTTGTACATTTCAATTCTCTTCCTTGTCCACAGACAGTATTATTGTTTGCTGAATGAGTAAAGAACTCACCCTGCCCCTGTTCCCTGTCCAAGGAATATTGCCCGTTCTGGACAATCTGCACACTTTGAACGCTATATCCATCTTGCACACCCATACATTCACCGATGTCCTATGCTGAAATATAGCTGCAGTTCAAATCACAAGTTTGTATCTCTCTGTATTCCCTTTGTAACTGTTTCTTTTCCAGAGTCTGACATGAGGCTATTTCGGGGGTTTTTTCTATGAAAAGTGAAGCCAATTTAAAGCATTGTAATATTGAAGAAAAATCCTGAAATCCAAATCCAGTTTGGTTGAAAGTAATACAACTTTTAAAGTAATTACGAGGCAGTGCAGATCAATGTGTGCATTCTTTCTGAGTTTTCAGCTTTTTGGGAAATGCGTATCCATTTTGCAAATTGTCCATTTGCTCCTCATGTTATATAGCGAGATAATCAGCAGTTTAGTCTTTCCTACCAAAATTTTCAGAAATATGAATCAAACAAGTTTCTAAACCAATACTTTGTCAGGCATTGTATATTATAGTAATGGCCAAGCCATTTTGAGTAAGGATGCTGAAGTTGAGCATTGAAATATAGGTCCTGACTGACAATGTGCCAGTAATAACAATCCAAAGTTGAATTTGACTGGATGAGTTAATTTGTGGTTGGAGGATGCAATTGCCATTAAATTAAATCTGTTAGAGCAGATCTCGAAGTTGGTGGGCCAGTATTACTGAAGGAAGAAGGTAGAGATTGTTGATGTAGGTGAGAGAGAGAAAGGATACCTTCATCTTGAGGCACCTTGATGACACATGTAAAACATTTGAATAAAGAGTGCAATGCAATGCTATACAGACCTCAAAGTCTCATGTTTGATTTCCTGTTCTTGCTCTCAGCTCACCAATTTTAATTGGGTTAGAAATTAAAATACTTCAATTCACCACAATGCCTTGACATGAAAGAGGAAGATATGAGTCAACATTTGTCCTTCTGATTCCTCATGAGCTCCTGTTGCTGACATCTGTACATGTTTTGTCATCAGCTGTGACAATGGTAGAACAAGCTTGTACGTGAAGAGTAGCATCTGTGGAAGTACAAGAGGCAAAGCAATATTCATGGAAAAGTATTTCCATGTCTTCAACTGAGCACAAACTGAGCAAGATGACAAAAATACAAGCCAAAACATCCAGTGAATTGAAGAACGAAATGACAATTAGGAAGACAAATGTGTTGTTATCATTTATTTTGTGAGGCCTCGCATACAAGAGCAATGATGGATTGCTGAAGCTGTGAAAGGCTCCAGTTGGACCATATTTGAAATATTGTGAGCCGTTTTGGGGCCTGTTTTTAAGGAATGATGTGCTGGCCTTGGAGGGAGTCCAAAGGAGGTTTAATAGAGATGATCACCTCACTCAGATTGTATTATAGACCCCTTAATTGTCAGCAGGAAAGTGAGAAACAAATTTGTAAGAGGATTTCATTATCGTTAACAACAATAGTGTGGTTAAGGACAGGGATTTTAAGTTTCCAAACATAGACTGGCACCGCCATAGTGGTAAGGGTTTAGACGGAGAGGAATTTGTTAAGTGTGTACAAGAAAATTTTCTGATTCAGTATGTGGATCTACCAACTAGAGAAGGTGCAAAACATGAGCTACTCTTGGGAAATAAGGCAGGGCAAATATCTGAGGTGTCAGTGGCAGAGTACTTTGAGGCCAGTGACCATAATTTTATTAGTTTTTAAAATAGTGATGGAAAAGGATAGATGACATCCAGAAGGTGATGTTCTAAATTGGAGAAAGGCTAATTTTGATAGTATTAGGCAAGAACTTTCCAAAGCTGATTGGGAGCAGGTGTTCGCAGGTAAACGGATGGCTGGAAAATGGGAAGCCTTCAAAAATGAGATAACAAGAGTCCAGAGACAGTATATTCCTGTTAGGGTAAAAGGAAAGGCTGGATGACAAGAGAAATTGAGGTTTTGGTTAAGAAAAAAAGAAGCATATGTCAAGTATAGACATGAGAGATCAAATAAATCCTTAGAAGAGTATAAAGGCAGTAGGAATATACTTAAGTTGGAAAACAGGAGGGCAAAAAAGTGCCAAGAGATAGCTGTGGCAAACAGGGTTAAGGAGAATCCAAAGGAATTTTATAAATGTATTAAGGACAAAAAGGTAACTAGGGATAGAATAGGGCCCCTCAAAGATCACCGAGGCAGACTCTGTGTGGAACCATAGGCGATCGGGGAGATATGAATTGAGGAGAAAGTAAGGACTGCAGATGCTGAGAGTGTGGTGCTGGAAAAGCACAGCATGTTGGGCAACATCTGCAGAGCAGGAGAATCAATGTTTCGGGCAAAAGCTTTTGCCCAAAATGTTGATTCTTGTGATACTAAACAAATATTTTGCATCAATGTTTACTGTGGAGAAGTACATGGGAAACATAGAATCTGGGGAAATAAATGGTGACATCTTGAAGAATGTCCATATTATGGAGGAGGATTTGCTGGATGTCTTGAAATGCTTAAAAGTGGTTAAATTCCCAGGATCTGTTCAGGTGTACCCTAGAACTCTGTGGGAAGCTAGGGAAGTGATTGCTGGGTCCCTTGCTGAGGTATTTTATCATCGGTGCTGGAAGGTGGAGGTTGGCTGACGTAGTGCCACCATTTAAGAAAGGTGGTAAGGAGAAGCTAGGGAACTATGGACCAATGAACCTGACATTGGTGGTGGGCAAGTTTTTGGAAGGAATCCTGAGGGACAGGATTTATGTGTTATTGGAAAGGCAAGGACTGGCAGTAGTCAACATGGCTTTGTGCATGGGAAATTATGTCTCGCCAATTTGATTGAGTTTTTTGAAGAAGTAAAAAAGAGGATTGATGAGGGCAGAGCAGTAGATGTGGTCCATATGGGCTTTAATAAGGTGTTCAACAAAGTTTCTCATGGGGGACTGGTTAGCAAGGTTAGATCTCATGGAATACAAGGAGAACTAGCCATTTGGATAAAGAACTGGCTCAGAGGTAGAAGTCAGAGGGCTGTGGTGGAGAGTTGGTTTTCAGTCTGGTGGCCTGTGACCAGTAGACTGCCACAAGGATCAGTGCTAGGTCTCCTCCCTTTCATCATTTATATAAATGAGTTGGAACTGAACATAACAGGTATAGTTAGTAAGTTTGCAGATGACACCAAAATTGGAGGTATAGTGGAGAGCGAAGAAGGTTTCCTCAGATTTCAATGGGATCTTGATCAGATCAGCCAATTGGCTGAGGAATGGCAGATGGAGTATAATTTAGATAAATTCAAGGTGGTGCATTTTGGAAAAGCAAATCAGAGCAGTACTTATAGTAAGTTCCTGGGGAGTGCAGGTTCATAGCTCCTTGAAAGTAGAGTCGCAGGCAGATAGGACAAGAAGAAGGCATTTGGTATGTTTTCCTTTATTGGTCAGATTATTGAGTACAGGAGTTGGGAGGTTATGTAGTGGCCGTACAGGACATTGGTTAGGCCACTTTTGGAATATTGTGTGCATCTCTGGTCTCCTTCCTATCAAAAGGATGTTGTGAAAAGGGCTCAGAAAAGACTTACAAGGATGTTGCCAGGTTTGGAGGATTTGAGCTATAGGGAAATGTTGAATAGGTTCAGGCTGTTTTCCCTGGAACATTGGAGGCTGAGGGGTGACCTTATAGAGGTTTATAAAACCATGAGGGGCATGGATAGGGTAAATAGACAAAGTCTTTTCACTGGGGTAGTGGAATCTAGAACTAGAGGGCATAGGTTTAGTGTGAGAGGGGAAAGATATAAAAGGGACCTAAGGGCCAATGTTTTCACACGGAGAGTGGTGCACATATGGAATGAGCTGCCAGAGGAAATGATGGTGGTTGGTACAATTGCAGCATTTGAAGGGCATCTGGATTAGTATATAAATAGGAAGGGTTCAGAGGGATATGTGCCAAGTGCTGGCAATGGGACAAATTTAGGTTAAAATATCTGGTCAGCATGAATGAGTTGGACAGAAGGGTCCGTTTACGTGCTGTACACCTCTATGACTCTGTGACTATAGTAGTTTGATCCAGAGGCTAAAGTGCATTAAATATGAGGAGTGTTTGAGGACTCTGGATCTATACTCAATGGAGTTTAGAAGGATGAAGAGTGATCTCATTGAAACTTACAGAATACCTAGAGGCCTGGATACAATGAACATGGAGAAGATATTTCCACCAATAGGAGAGATTAGGTCTTGAGAGCACAGCCCTACAGGGAAGGGATGGCACTTTGAACTGAGATGAGGAGGAAAGTTTTCAGTTAGACAATGTTGAATCTGTGGAATGCATTACTGCAGAAGGCTATGGAATCCATGTCATTGAGTGTATTTAAGACAGTAATGAACATTTTCTTGATTAGTAAGAAATCATAGGTAACAGGAAGAAAAGAGTAAAATGGGGTTCCTAATGAAGGGCTAATTCCCGAAACGTTGCTTCTCCTACTCCTCAGACGCTGCCTGACCTGCTGTGCTTTTCCAGCACTACATTCTTGACTTTGAGAAACATATGCGCACTGAATGAATGGCAAAGCAGACTTGTTGGACTAAATGACTTCATTGTACTCCTACATCTTATGGTCTTATGAGACATTTCTTTAATACAGACGTTGGGTGAGGAATATCCTACCAGAAATTGTGGTGAAGGCAAAATATTTACAATATCTTTTAAAAAGCAAGTAGATAAATACATTCAGAAGAAATACAGTCAAATTATCGTAAAATGTCTGGAAAATGGGTCAAGATTGGTCAATGTTTCAAAGAACTGACACATCCTGATGTGTGGAATGACTTTCCACTGTAATTATATTCTGTGATTTTTATATGATATTCTGATAGTGTTACTGAAATAAGAATCATGCACAACCCATTATAATCTTGAAGGTCAAAATCTTAACTATAGCCAAGTAGATAGGTGAGTTTCTGATTAAGTCATCAAAAGGTTAACGTTTCAGAGCCAGCATTTGGTGACAGTTTTATGTTTTCACTTTTAGAATCAGAATCTTAAAATTCAAACTTAACATTAATGTATACTGCAAGATTCATTAACGCTGAATAAAAGCATGCTTCATCTCCTTTCTTGGGCACTTCACAAATAACCATTCAGGTCATCCTGTAAAGTGACCATTTGATTGTAACGCGTAGTTGAATCCTTACTTTTCTAGCTGCACTTGCAAAATGTAGGGTTCTGGATCTTAATCCCATTTGCTTGTGCACATAACATCCACCATTTCAGTTTATTGCTTTTGTTAACTACTTAAGCTTTATATTTCTTCTGCAATCAGTGAAGATGGCTCCATTCAGCAGTTGATCCAGACCCATCAGCTGTCAGCTCAGGAAGGGAAGAAATTCAAAATGAAAATAGTTTAGCCAAAAAGAAACAGCATGCATTTATAAGGTTTAGGAAACTGAAATCAGGCATGGTCTTTGAGGAATATAAAAGTTACAGGAAAGAACTTAAACAAGGAATTAGGAGGGCTAAAAGGGGTCAGAAAATGTCTTTGGCAGGTAAAATTAAGAAAAATCCCAAAGCATTTAATACATACATTAGAAGCAAGTGAGTAGCTAGGGGACAGGTAGATTCACTCAAGGACCAAGGAGGGAATTTATGCGTGGATCCAGAAGAAGTAGGAGAGATCGTAATCAGTGCTTCACATTGTTATTCACCAAAGAGAAGCACAAGGACAATGGTAAGATTAAGGAGTGGTATGTTGATAGTCTAGGGCACGTCAATATTAAGAAGGAGGAGGTGTTGGGTGTCTTGAAAAACATTAAGGTAGACAGGACCCCGGGACCCGATGGGATCTATCATAGGATTTTGAGAGGCAAAGAAGGAGATTTCTGAGCCCTTGACAGAGATCGTTGTATCATCTACTGACACTGGCAAGATCCCAGAAGACTGGAGACTAGCCAGTTTAAAAAGGGCAACAAGGATAATCCAGGAAGTTGTAGACTAGTGAATCTTACATCAGTGTCAGGAAATTATTTCTGTACACATTCTGGAAGTTGACAATTCTGCAGTAAAATCCTGTTCAATGTACCTGAACATGATTATTTTCATAACTGATGTTATTAGCTGTTCAATCACACATGAGAGGAATGTACTCCCCTTGAGAAGAGATAGGAATACCGCAGGAGGGGAAGATAATTGTGAGAGGATTGGCATCGGGGAGATACCAGCAGCTTTCCTGACTCCATAGGACTTAAATCTGGGCTCACAACCAAATGAAACTATTAAGTGGTAAACTATTGACCACTTAAGAGCATTTTAATGCTGATGCTCGAACTCCTTTCTGGCTGGCATGAACACTAAACAGAGTAGCCTGCCTGGAAGTTGTGGTTCTCAATCTGCCCAATCTGTGGGTATTGGGGCATGGATGGGGCTGTCAGGCAATTGCCTTTGATTAGCCAGCAGTTTCAGATGGGGGAGCACCATGTCCTTGGAAATGATAAGGTGAAACTCTGACCTGTGGCCACTTCGGTGCTGTATGTGCTCACCAACACACTTAGAAGAGAAAGAGAAGAATCTGGCTGTGAGTTCACATCAAGAAAAGCTCTTTCCCACATCTACTCACATCCTACGATCTATTATAGCATGTAACTGTTTACTAAATGAGACAAGTACTTTGGCCTCAAGTATCCTTTCTTCCATTTTGTGTTGGATACCTTGCATTTTGGCCAGTCTTTATATAACAAATGTGTGCTGATAATTGTACAAATTGTTCCCTTTGCAGACTGAATCTTTGGTCTCTTGTCCTTCCACCCAATGCTCTATATCCCTTTACTGATCTTGTTTGTGTTAGACATTCCGTCAGATATTCTTTTCAGGCTTCTTATCCCCAGTACTTCTCAGGAGAAGAAAAGATTCAATTTACATAATCGGCCATTTATTTTACGATCGAAAGTTCAGAGAGTGTACTATCAATGTAAATTACAAACTCAGTCATTTACTGGACTCAGCAATATAAATTTTTTACATCTGTGCACAAAAGCTGATTTAGACCATGAAATGTTTTTTCATGTCAATGAAAAGAGTTTCCGTGGATATTATTACTGCGCTACTCATTTCCTGCTATGTGCAGGTGCAGTATTGGGAGCAAGCCACAGGATACTTCAGTGTGACTTATTACAAGGTGAGTTTAAAATAACCACTTTCATTCGTGCTCATGTGCTAATCAAAATGGGAAATGACATAGCATGGATTTAGATTTTTCTTTTTCTGAGACCAGCACAGCTATATCTCTTGATGTCAGGTAATACATAATATGGTGCTGATCGAGGGGAGTATTGCAGGATTGAGTGTAATCAGACTTCAGATATGAGATTATGTTCTTTCATATAAGATGATTAAAATTTCAATTAGAAATTGGAGAAAGTGACTACTAGCAGAAGTATGAAATCAAACACCTTCAGATCACTAGTTCAAGTCAAATTTTTTGAGAAGACACTTTTTTGATGTGTTTGCTTCCTTCTGTCCATAGGTATTGATTCATTGCTAACGTAAAACTCCACGACTGCACATTGGCCTTTGCTTTCTTGGTCAAAATGTCATTCTTTATATGTGAAACTTGACAGTGTGTAGCACAGGTTACAGTTACAGGGACAGAACACCAGCCTGTATTAAGCACTAACATTACACTCTGCACTCTAAACTTACAAACACTACCACCTGGAAGGAGAAGGACAATAAATACATGGAATACCATTATCTGCAAATTTCCCATAAAACCATTCGTTATCCTAACTTGGAAATATATCACCAATCCTTCTTTATCCTGGAACTCCTCTGTAACGGCATCCTGAATGTCCTTATGGACTGCAAATTTTCACGAAAGCAGCTCACTAACAATTTGTCAAGAGCAACTCGGAATGGGCAAAATTTCCGGGCCCAACCATCTATGCCCATGTTGCATAAATGACTAAAAGAAGTCATTTTAATGAAGTAAAGCATTCACAAGAGCATTAGGAGTCAAAATTAGGTCCCAAGATATGAGAGGTGATATTAGAGCAGGTTGCTGAAATGTTGTCAAAGAGGTAAATTCTAAGAAGCATCTTAAATTAAGATCGAGAACAAATGCTTGTGTGGTCAGAATGCATATTGGACTGAGATGAGAAATCTCTTCACTCAGAGATGCTGAACCTTTCGAATTCTCTGCCACACAAGCAAGTGGAGATCAAGTCACTGAATATATTTAAAAAGAAACAGATAGGTGTCTAGAAGCTATAAGTGTCAAAGGGTATGGGGGAAGAGTGGGAGTACGATGCTGAGATAGATGATTAGCCTATGATCATATTGAAGTTCAGAGTGACCTTGATGGTCCAAGGAGCTGGAGATGTTTAAGATAGGAATTCAAGAATAGAAGACCAATTCAGCTGGATGCACAGCCACCAGTGGTAGAGCCATTTACAGTGGGAGGACTCAAAAGTCAGAACTTGGCGAGGACAGAAATGTTGGGAAGTTGGGAGACTGGAGTCGTTGACAGAAATAGGGAGGGTTGATGTGATCGATGAACTTGTGAAAATAGATTAGAATTTTAAAACCTAGGCATTATTGGTTTTGAAGCTGATAAAGTGTAATGAAAACTAGGGGTGATAAATGAGTGGAAATTGACACAAGTAAATACTTGGACAGCAGGACTGTGGATGACATCAAATTTCAGGAGGATAGCAGGTGAGAGGCCTACAAGTATTGGAATAGGCAAATTGAAAAGAAACAAATATCTAGTGACAAGGAGCAATTGACCAGTCTATAGAAAAACAAGGATTCTTTTTTTTCCACTCACTGACACACTCCAACATCAAATGATCAGGAGAGGAACTGCAACCTATTTCAGATCTGGCAGGAGAGAACTGCAGATTCTTTGCTTTCAAAACAAAAAAAGAGAGAATTCAAACATTGAACAGGAGGAAAAGAAGAAGGCATGGGTGTCAGAGCTGACCCCATGAGAGGTCTCAGTTACAGAGGCAAAGATAAAAGAATCCTATATTTGGAATTAGATGTTAATGAGAAGCTGTTGTAATTGCTCAGGGAGTGAACCTTTGGAAATAACATTGTATTTAAGAAAGGTTTGAGTGCTGAAAGGACCAGGTTTTGCACCCAAAAATAAGCACAAAAAGGTGGACCAATTTGGCATCATCAATTCGTCTTGCCATGCAAACTGGAAACAAAACATACCAAGAGTTTTTTTTTTGTTTTGGAGGATAATTAATTACTAAAACTCCAACTAATTGCAGAGACGTTTGTGTTTCACAAGAGGCAACTAGAAGGGGAATTGATAGTTCAATTCATTGTAATCCTTAAGTGTCTTAAGAATCCTTAAGTGTTGGGATGATGAGAAAACTACATTAATTAGTTTGCAGATTATCATGTTATGGAAGTGGGTGAAGATCAGGGTGAGCTGTAAAGGAATCACAGAAAATTGGTATGTGAAATGGATGTGGGGTGGAGATGGTGAGATTGTAAATAGTTAAAGAATAGTAAAATAGGCTTAATCCCAAATTGACAGGAACTTGGAAGAGATATATTATCACAAGATATGATAATCAAAAGATGCATATCATGATGTAACAGACATCATCTGTCATGTGTAAAAAACTGTGGAAAAAATAATGGAACAATATTTACTCAAAAAAGATGCACTTACAGAAACTGGACTGTCTGAAAAAGTGCAAATAAAAGAGTCTGCAGAAATTTATCATCGTCAGACAGCAGTCACTTATTGATAAGGAGAAACCATTGCAAGGCACATATTCCTAAAGCAGATGAGAAAGCTATCTTTCCACCGTAGAGAATAAAACTTCAAGCCACATGCTCATGGCAAAGTGAACTAACTTTACTATCATTGGCAAGTAATCACCTTCAGGCATAAAACTGAAGAATAACATTTATTTATTTATTTATTATTTGAATGTATTTTGCAAATGCAAACAGAGTCCTAAGCTGTCCTTAGCATCTTTAATGCAAAGAAAATTTCATAAAACCAGATTATCTTCTGTTCTCAATAAGCAACCAATAATTTATGCAATAAAAAAGAAAAATAGGTACTTATTGTTTGAGAATTTCAAAGCCATATGAAGCAGAGTTATATTATAGGAGAGGTAAAGATTAGCCCAGATAGGGGGAGGCAATGGCCTAGTGGTATTCTGCACTCTTAAATCAGAGACCCAGCTAATGTTGTGGGGACCCAGGTTCAAATCACGCCATGGCACATGGTGGAATTTGAAATCAATAAATATCTGGAGTTAAGAGTCTATGATAACCCATCTGGTTCACTAATGTCCTTTAGGGAAGAAAACTGTCAACCTTACCTAGTCTGGCTTATGCATCACCCCAGACCTATAGCAATGTGGTTGACTCTTGAATGCCCTCTGGGCAATTAGGGGTAGACAACAAATGCTGGCTTAGCCAGTGACACTCTCATCCCATGAATGAATATAAACAAAGATAGCTTTCACTCATTGCTCATTCTCCCTGTATGTTCAGAAATCTTAACAGCATTTGGTATCAGCTGATCTGAGGAGGATAGAACCTTCTAGTGTAGGATTGGAGAAGTAAACAGTTTCATATTAATGTTATTGCTGTAATTTGGATCACAAATCCAAACCTCGTCCTTAAGCAGTTAAGTTGAATGTCAACTAAACAAGGCTGGATTGTTGAGTCATCACCGTTCTCCAGTAATGTGTCCATTTGTCAAATTAGTAATACCATAATTATAGCCTAAGTGCTGTCATATTTTATTCTGATGGATGCACCATTTCACAGAAATAGGAAGATATCAGAACAATGGTAATATTCCTGAAGATTTCTCCCTAAAAATGGTTTATGCGAGTGAATGGATAAAATTGCAATCTGCCATGGTTCTTAAAAACACTTTACGTTGCTTTGATGTTGAAAAGAAAAATGCACATCCAACACACAAAACAGATGTATATTTGCATAATTTGTCAATTTAGTCAGAGTTACACAAATAAATGCATCTTTTATCTTCACTGCAAATAATGTCTATGCCAAAAAATGTGGAGCCCCAAAACATTTAGGAGATTTATTTGTTAATTGTATTGCATTTTTAACCCTAACACATTTAATTATTTTCTTCTCCAAAACATACTGGGGCAACTGCCAAATGTTACAGTGCAGAGATTTATACATTTTTTGATAGATAACAGAGCATCTGATTTGAAATTTAAAAAAAAAATCAAGCAGAAAGGTCCACATAGAGCAATGTAATAGCGGAATGAACCACAGATGTTTATATTCACCCCAATGTGCCAATGCCAGCTCTTCACTTGTGCAAAGATTTACAACATAGTATCAATATTATCCATAACACTGACTTTTCCTTTGTTTAAAATAGTTATTCAATTTCTCCATAAGGTCATGACTGCAGCCAAAAAGATTGTCCAGCATTTCCATCTATTAGCCCTTAAGACCAAGGTTTTCAGATTAACACTGATATTTTCGGTAGGTGTTAAAGCCATTCACTGCCAGATCTGACTGGATATGAAAACACTCTTGAGTTCTGGTCTTGACTTTGAAAACAATTTACCATTCCAAGATCATCTGGGAATTCAAAGATAACTCAAGTTCCTTCTCTCTTTTACAAGCTATCTTCTTGCAGCTCATTCCACTGTCTCCAGGATCATCACTCTGACAACGTGTATGAGATCATCAATTTACTTTATTGAAACCAATCTTGAGATAGTTTTTTTGCAGTACCACAGGAGATTATTTACTAAAGCATTCTTAAAACCAACCCTTGGACTTTTCTGCTTCAGTGGAAATAATGCCAGTGTTTTAATTCTTTTCAAAGAATGTACCTAAACTCCAAGGACTTCAGTGTTTCAGGAGTACACCTCACTCCCATCTTCTCAAGGACAATGATGGATGGCAATTCATGTTGGCCTAGACAGTGACACCCACTTCTCAATAATGAAGAATTAAAAACTCTTTTTAAGTTCATTCCTGGATGACATTTCCAAGTGATTTTTTTTTGCCATCTTTAATTGTGAATTGGCACCCCTCAACATGAGCAGCATAAGAAGTTGTGCAAGTGTGGGTCATTTGGCCTATTTGACTGTTCCATTATTCAATAACACCATGGCTGATCTAATTGTAGTCTTAATTCCAATTTTCTGCCCAGCTCCCACAATCCTTGACTCCTTTGTCAACCAAAAATCTAACTCATTCTTGAATATATTCAATGACCCGACTTGCACTGCTTTCTGGGGTAGAGCATTACAAAGATTAACAACTCCATTAGAGATAAAGTTTTTGTGTCTTAGACAGGACACCCTAATTTTCTAGCTGTGCCCCTAAATTTCTAGGTTCTCCTAGAAGGGGAAATGTCCTCTTCACATTGACCCTGTAAGACCTCTCAAAGTCTTTTCAATAAGATCACCTCTCATTGTTCTAAAACCCATTGAGCACAGACCCAACTCACTTAATCTTCACTCCTAAGACAGCCCTCTCATCCCAGAAATCAACCTCGTGTACGTTAGCTGAACTGCCTCCAAAGCAAGGTTATATATGCCCCCTTCAATAAGGAGACCAAACGTCCGGGTGTGGTTATGCCAATGCACTGGACAGTTGTAAAGATATATCTCTACTTTTATACCCCATCTTCCTTAAGAAAAAAAAGACTATTTAACTTTCTGTGGGCCTTGACCATCTATAGTCTATGTAGCAAAAAGTGACCTATTCATTAAAATGTTGTTGCCTTTGACTTACATAAGGCAAGGTGATGGCCTATCACACTATTAATACAGAAATTCAGCTCATGTTCTTGGGACACAGTTTGAATACTACCATAGCAAATGGGGGAATTTGAATATAAAAAAGTCTCAAATTAAGACCCCACTGATGACTATGAAACCACTTTCAACTATCGGAAAAAACCCATCTGGTTCACTAATGTCCTTCAGGGAAGGAAATCTGCTATCATCACCTGATCAGGCCGACATGTGACTCCAAACCTAGAGCAGTGTGGTTGATGGAATTGCCCTCTGAAATGATTCAGTTCAATGGAAGTTAAGTATGGGCAATAAATGCAACCATGCCGGTGACACATACGTCTCATGAGTGAATAAGAAAAAGTAACATTTCTATCTCCGAAGCTAGAAATTCTTACTTTTTGTAGTATCCTTTCATGAGCCACCATTCTTAAATGTCTTTTTGAAATCCGATTGCACTACATTCACTGGTTTCATTATATCCACCATGAATCCTAAACAAATTCTGATATACTTATCAAACAAGATTTCCCTTTCAGTAACCTATGCTTATTCTCACTGATTATATTATGATTTTATACAAGTCTCATGACTGATTCCTGATGTTTTTTCTGTTAGAGAACCATAACCCGATCTAAACAAATTTACTAACTGACTCCAAAAGAAGAAATTACCTATATATTTCAGATATTTCAATTAAGAAAAAGGTAAATATCAATGTCATGGCAGAAGTTGGAGATGAAAAGATCGAGGGCGGATAACAGACCAGCACAGAGTGTCCAAGTGGATGTAGTATGTTGGAGGCAGAAGAAGGGGTCTTCTGAGGGTTGGTGGGAGTCCTAATAGAAAAAGTAACATGGAGGCAGAAGCAGCAGAAGAAAAATTTGTGATGCGGCGCGTGTGGAATTTGTTGATCTGGGAACATAGTGGGATGAAGATGAGATTCTGGATCAGTGGTGCTGGAAGAGCACAGCAGTTCAGGCACCATCCGAGGACAGGCAAAATCGACGTTTCGGGCAAAAGCCCTTCATCAGGAAAGAAGATGAGATGTTTACTGAGGACTGATTGAGTATCATGAAGGTAGAATTGATGCACTTGTTTCCTTGGGTCATACCTTTCCCGATAGCTTAGTTTTCCAGAGTTCCTTTTCAACGGAACAACTAATGACTCTTCATTCACAGTTTGGCCACATCAAAGGAAATATGCAGTTCCTTTGCATTGCTTTCCAGGTTTTAGACTTTTAAACTAGCTTCCACAGTATGTCCTAGAGCTGCTAAACATTAAAAATGGGGATTTCTTCCCAAAAGTGACTTGCTTCTTCTCATAAGAATTATCTATGGTCCTCTTTCTGTCTCTGCTTGCTTTGTGTTTACATTTGTGCTTTCACCCTCTATTTTCTCCACTTGTAGCTCTCCTTTATATTTACAGCTCTCTTTTGTTCCTGCCAGCCACATAGAGTCATAGAGATGTACAGCACAGAAAAAGACCCTTCGGCCCAACCCGTCTATGCTGACCAGATATCCCAACCCAATCTCGTCCCACCTGCCAGCACCCGGCCCATATCCCTCTAAACCCTTCTTATTCATATACCCATTCAAATGCCTTTTAAATGTTGCAATTGTACTAGCCTCCACCACTTCCTCTGGCAGCTCATTCCATACATGTACCACCCTCTGCATGAAAAAGTTGCCCCTTAGGTCCCTTTTATATCTTTTCCCTCTAAACCTATGCCCTCTAGTTCTGGACTCCCCAACCCCAGGGAAAAATGCTTTGTCAATTTATTATATCCATGCTCCTCATGATTTTATAAACCTCCATAAGGTCAGTTCTCAGCCTCCGACGCCCGAGGGAAAACAGCCCCAGCCTGTTCAGCCTCTCCCTAGAGCTCAAATCCTCCAACCCTGGCAACATCCTTGTAAATCTTTTCTGGACCCTTTCAAAGTTTCACAACATCTTTCCAATAGGAAGGAAACCAGAATTGCACACAATATTCCAAATGTCCTGTACAGCAGCAACAGGACCTCCCAATTCCTATACTCAATACACTGACCAATAGAGGAAAACATACCAAACGCCGCCTTCACTATCCTATCTACCTGTGACTCCACTTTCAAGGAGCTATGAACCTACACTCCAAGGTCTCTTTGTTCAGCAACACTCCCTCAGGCCTTACCATTAAGTGCATAAGTCCTGCTAAGATTTGCTTTCCCAAAATGCAGCACCTCACATTTATCTGAATTAAACTCCATCTGCCACTTCTTAGTCCATTGGCCCATCTGATCAAGATCCCATTGTAATCTAAGGTAACCTTTTTCACTGTCACGTACACCTCCAATTTTGGTGTCATCTGCAAACCTACTAACTATATGTATTATGCCATAATCCAAATCATAGCTCCTTTATTATCTTCCTTTCTGTTAATACCATGCTTGTGTCACAAGTTCACTTGGACTAGTGTGTTTCATTATTCAAGAAATTTGCAATTAGCCATTTGGTGATACAGAACTTGAGTATTGTTGATGGTAGACACACTCTATCAAAGCTTTTCATCAGGACAATTCATGAGAGATACCAAAGTAAATGGAAATCTACATTTATTTTGTATGAAAGGGGAGTGCAAATAGTTTAGCAAGTGACTTTGGTAGCGACCTTGCCATTGAGAATGCACCAGTTAATGACGACTGACAATTTACCACCAAGCTGTGTTTAAATTTTAAAATAGGCATAACTGACATATGATCAGTCAAGACATTGCCCTGAAAAATGAACCTAAGAATGGCAACCACTATTGTAAGTGAGGACTTATTCCATTACAGTTGATGCAAACCCTTAAAAGTCATTTTTCAAATATTCTTAAAAACAATTAGAGGCTTATTTCAAATTGAAACTTTTGCCCACTATACTGCTTTGGACTGAAAAATCTAGGTTAAGATCTCTTGATGTTGGATTCTAGCATTTTCTCAATGACAGATATTAGATGAACTAGCTATAATTTTATTCTCCGGTATCCCTCTTTTCTTGAGTAAAGGTGTTTCATTTGCTATTTTTATTCTCCTTCTTGAGAATCTAGAGAATTTAATGAGTTTACAAACAATGTATCCATCATCACTGCAACCACATCTAAGAATTTGATATGTTTGCCATCAGATTCAAGGAGTCTTTCAGGCATTGGTTCCATTAATTTAGTAATCTAGTATATTTTCTCTATTGATAGCTGCTGGCCAACAGAGCTAGCACATTCTATAAAGCAATATGGTGTCCTGCAGAGAGATTTTTCAGTCAACAGGCCTTTAATTATTAAAAGCCTGTTGAGCCAGATAACTAAAGCAGGTTCTATCCCAAATTTACACTGAGGTATGGATATCAGCTTGTAATTCAACCCATTTCATGTTCCTCCAGACCTAAAACCCTTTGACATTTTTGCCTTCCTCTAATTCTGGGATCATGCACATCTCTAACACAATCTTCTGCACAGTTGGAGGTTGGATCTTCAGCTGCCTCACTGGACACTCAAATTCTATCTCTCCCACCTCTCTCTCTTCTTTGTGCATAACTAACCCAATGACCAGGCTTTGGATCATCTGACATAGTATTTCCATTGATATGGTTGTGTGTCAAATCTTGTTTGGTAGTACTACTGTGAAATGCTCAGGGCCATTTTACTGTTTTAAATGTACCACGTAAATGCGAGTTGGTATTGTTTGGAAGAGACTTATTCATTTATAGTCTATGAGGTGATTGAAGTTTTCTCTGTGTCAATTCTGAAAATCTTGTCGGAGATGAGTACAGTTTTGATGATTGCATACGATAATGACTAAAGATTTCTAATAAAATACACCTATAACAGGTATTCTGGTTACTATTTTCTCAACTTGTCATGGAGCACTTCCGGATTCCTTGCAGCAACTAGATATTTGCATCATTATCTAATACCTCAAAACAAGTAGTCCACCCAGCCATGAGTTATAGTCATTTCGGTCAATGTTTTTGGTTCATGTTTTAAAACCATTTCAGTTCAAGAAAGTCACAAGTAGTAAATTGCACAGTGGAATTTTTAAAAATCCATCACCCATATTTATATAATTGCAGCAATTAACGTGTACCAAATCTTGTTTCACTGTCATCTTTGTGCTCACTTCTCTACTTTAGCTGCTAGCTAAGCAATATCTCGATTTTAAATTCTCATTTTCATTTGAAATCAGGACACTGCCTCACTCCCTTCCTATCAATGTAATCTGCCCCAAACCACAATTTTTTCTAAAATCTGCACTGCTCTTGTGCAGCTTCCTTCCCCTTATCATCCTTCATTGCAGTTCCTCCATTATTGATGCGTGATTTCAGTTACGAAGGCCTCAGGTCTGGTATATACGTTCTAAGGCATCTAATCACTTAACATTCTCTTCTTCTTCTAATACTCCTGAAAACATGCCACTTTGATATTTGGTTATGTGGCAATCCATGCATTTTTTTCTAAACGCTCCTTATGAAGTTGTTTAAGATGTTGTATTCTATTTAACGTACTATGTGAATATACATTGTTGTTGTTATGTGATGCTGAGCACTGTGAAAACATTTGAGAATATATCTTGCTGTGTATTTTTCTATTCCAACCTCATGCCTTTCCTTTCATATACTCGATAAATGGTGGCATTTGTATTACATGTGTTACAGGAAACAAAAATCATTGACATTGTTATATCACAGCTGCTCACTGGTTTATATTTGAGAATAACAATCTGTGCCTTTAATGTCAGTGAGTGCTGTTTTAATGTGGTGATTACAGACAGTTAAATCCAGATGAGAAGAGTGAGTCAGTCAGCAATGTGCAGTTTTTGAAGGAAAGACTGAGCAGCTGAATACCTTATTTTTTTGTGGGACTTGAACATTGCTGGCTGGCCAGCAATTATTAGCTATCTCTAGTTGTCCTTGAAAATGTGTTGAACTCCCTTCATGAACTGCTTTATATAAAGTTGTTTTCAATTACAATTAATTTAATTGGTTTTACTATTTTATTCAGTTGTATTATAAGAATTCATAAAATCTAGATCACATTAGAAAAGAACACACGATAATAATGCATATTTGCAAGAGCTTTGTTGTCATAATAGTGATAGCTTGTCATCCAGCTGTATACCGGAATGAATTGTGCCAGCAAAAAAGACTCTACCATTGGAAACACTACTGTTTGACATTATTCATTTAGGTCAGGAACACAGGGCAAAAACTCAATTGTTCCTACTCCTTAAAAAAGTTTGCTTTTAATTAACTTCAATATTCAGAAGGACTTCATGAATCAACAATATGTTTGTTATCTGCAGCATTTACATTAAAGTTATTTGACAACAATCCATGCATTGAAATTGTCTTTGACTCTATCAATATAGGAGGGAACTAGTAGCTTGTTCAAAAGACAACTTCTGTCATCTCAATAACTGATTGAATTAAACTGGGTCAAAGATGCCCTGTCATTTTTTAATCATCCAAATATCAAACCTGCATTATGTTTTTTTTTACATTTGTTGTTGAACAACTGCTATTTTATCGAAACATGTTAGGATGATGATATGTTACAGTGTAAAAAAGATATATTTGGACAAGTCTCAATGCTTTATCCTGTGCTAAAAAAACGTGTTCACACATTGGTTCTCTGAACTTAAGTGAGAGCGATGTGTAAATACTGTGAATAGCCTGCCTCGATTAGAAAATAGTAGAAAATAGTAGAACTGTTATGTTATGGAGCACAGCTAGGATTTCCAATACTTATTTGTATTATTTCAGAAGATAATTAAGATCACTCACATCAGATTCTTTCAATATGGATAAACTATCAAACCAGTTTATTCATTTCAGTCATCTATAGAAGTACAATAACAACCTGTTAGAACATCGGACATAGAAGAATTCAGCACAGGAGCATACCTTTCAGCCCATTATGCCTGCATCAGCTATGTTGCCATTCTAAACTAATTCCATCTGCTTGCACATGATCCATATCCCTCTGTTCCCTGCTTGTTCTTGTGCCTATCTAATTGCCTCGTAGACATTGCTATTGTATCTGTGTCTATCACGGCAGCATGTTCCAGGCACCTCCCAGCCTCTGTGGAAAAAAAACTTGTGTTGCACATCTCATTTAAACCTTACTCTTCTCACCTTAAACCTGTGTTTTCCTAACATTAGATATTTCCACCATTGGAAAAAGACTCTGACTATCCATCCTATCCACATCTCGCTGAGGCTCTAGCTCAAACACTCAAAGTTTTTTATAGCGAATACACTCCAATCCAGGTAGCATCCAGTAAACCTCTTTTGCACCTTCTCCAAAGTCTCCACATTCTTCTCTGTAGTGTGGTGACCAGAACTACACACACTACTCCAAATGGGGAAGTGACAGCCTAATGGTATTGTCATTGGGCTATTAATACAGTGACCCACGTAATGTTGTGGGCCTGGGTTCGAATCCTGCCACAGAAAATGGTGGAATTTGAATTTTATTTTAAAATCTGAAATTAAGAGTTTAATCATGACTATGAAATCATTTTTGATTGTCAGGAAAAATAACCACCTGCTTCGCTAATACCCTTTAGGGAAGGAAACTGCCATCCTTACCTCATTTGGCCCACATGTGACTCCAGACCCACAGCAATGTGATTGACTCTTAACTGCCCTCTGGACAATTAAGTTTGGACAATAAATGCTGGCCTGGCTCGTGATGCCCTCATTCCATGAATGAATAAAAAATGTGGTTGAACTAAAGTTTTATACAGCTGCAACATGACTTGTCAATTTTTATACTCAATACCTATTAAATACATTTTCTAGCTGTGTTGCCACTTTCAGGGAGCTATGGGCTAGGACCCCAAGTTCCCTCTGTGTATCAATGCTCTTAAGGGTTCTGCATTTACTGTTTCCTTTTACATTTGATCTCCAAAAATGCGTCACCTCACACTTGTCCACAATGAACTCCATCTGCTATATGTTTGCCCAACTTTCCAATTGATCTATATTCTGCTTATTCTTTGATAGCCTTCCTCATTATCGACAGCTTCGTCAATATTTTTTGTTGGCTGCACAATTACTAATCAGACCACCTACATTTTCATACAAATCATTGATATATTATGAGCCACAGAGGTCCCAGCATTGATCTTTGCAGAATGCCACTGGTCACAGACCTCCAGTCAGAAAAACACTCCTGCACAATTACTGTCTGTCTTCCATGACCGAACTAATTTTTTACCTAGCTTGCCAACAAACCATGGATTTCATGCAATTTGCTCTTTTGGACTAGCCTATCACAAGGATTCTTGACAAATGCCTTATTTATGTCCATATAGACAACATCCACTGAATTACCCTCATCAATCATCTTTGACATTTCCTCAAAAAACACAATTTTGTGAGAAAAAAATCCATCCCCACACAAAGCCATGCTGACTATCTCTTACAAATACATTCTTTCCAAATGTTAATAAATTATATCCCTAAAAATCTTCTCCAATAATTTCCCTACCGCAGACGTAAAGCTCACCAGCCTATAATTTCCTGGCTTATCCCTGTTGCTCTTCTTAAACAATGGAACATATTTGGCTTTGTCCAGTCTTCTGGAATCTTGTCTCTGGCTAAAGAATATCTAAAGGTCTCTGTCAAGACCCCAGCAATCTCTTCCCTTGCCTCTGTCACTATCCAGAGATTTATCCCATCAGAGTCTGGGAACTTATCAACCTTAATGTTTTTCAAGGCACCCATGACCTCCTCCTTGATGTTGACAAGCCCAAAAAAGGCAATATATCCCTCGCTAAACCGCAAATTTTATAAAAGAAAAAATAAAAGATGTAAAGTACTCAATAAGGACCTAATTCATTTCCTCTGGCTCCATGCATACATTTTCCAATTAGTCTAACTGGACCTGCCCTTTTCCTAGCTACCTTCTTGTTGTTAATATGTGTATAAAATGCCTTAGAGTGCTCCTTAATTCTTCTTACCAAAGACATTTCATGGTCCCTTTTAGCCTCCTAATTCCTTGTTTAAGTTCTTTCCTACTCCCTGTCTGATTTTTGACAATAGACAATAGACAATAGGTGCAGGAGTAAGCCATTCTGCCCTTCGAGCCTGCACCACCATTCAATATGATCATAGCCGATTATCCTTAATCAGTATCCTGTTCCTGCCTTATCTCCATAACCCTTGATTCCACAATCCTTGAGAGCTCTATCCAACTCTTTCTTAAATTAATCCAGAGACTGGGCCTCTACTGCCCTCTGGGGCAGAGCATTCCACACAGCCACCACTCTCTGGGTGAAGAAATTTCTCCTTATCTCTGTCCTAAATGGTCTACCCCGTATTTTTAAGTTGTGTCCTCTGGTTCGGCACTCTCCCATCAGCAGAAACATTTTTCCTGCCTCCAGAGTGTCCAATCCTTTAATAATCTTATATGTCTCAATCAGATCCCCTCTCAGTCTTCTAAACTCAAGGGTATACAAGCCCAGTCGCTCCAGTCTTTCAGTGTAAGGTAATTCTGCCATTCCAGGAATTCACCTTGTGAACCTACGCTTCACTCCCTCAATAGCCAGAATGTTTTTCCTCAAATTTGGAGACCAGAAATGCACACAGTACTCCAGATGTGATCTCACCAGGGTCCTGTACAGCTGCAGAAGAACCTCTTTGCTTCTATACTCAATCCCTCTTGTTATGAAGAGGAGAAAGTGAGGTCTGCAGATGCTGGAGATCAGAGCTGAAAATGTGTTGCTGGAAAAGTGCAGCAGGTCAGGCAGCATCCAGGGAACAGGAGAATCGACGTTTCGGGCATAAGCCTTTCTTCATTCCTGAAGAAGGGCTTATGCCCGAAACGTCGATTCTCCTGTTCCCTGGATGCTGCCTGACCTGCTGCGCTTTTCCAGCAACACATTTGCAGCCCTCTTGTTATGAAGGCCAGCATGCTATTAGCCTTCTTCACTACCTGCCTGTACCTGCATGCTTACCTTCATTGACTGGTGTACAAGAACACCCAGATCTCTCTGTACTGCCCCTTTACCTAAATTGATTCCATTGAGGTAGTAATCTGCCTTCCTGTTCTTGCCACCAAAGTGGATAACCATACATTTATCCACATTAAACTGCATCTGCAATGCATCTGACCACTCACTTAACTTGTCCAGGTCACCCTGTAATCTCCTAACATCCTCATCACATTTCACCCTGCCACACAAATTTGCTAATGTTATTACTAATACCATCTTCTATATCATTAACATATATTGTAAAAAGCTGCGGTCCCAGTACTGATCCCTGCGGTACCCCACTGGTCACTGCCTGCCATTCCGAAATGGAGCCGTTTATCACTACTCTTTGTTTCCTATCAGCCAACCAACTTTCAAACCAAGTTACTACTTTGCCCCCAATACCATGCGCCCTAATTTTGCTCATCTTTCAATATTTTTAATCGTCCTGGTTTCCCGAATCATGCCATCCTTATCTTTCACCCTGACGGGAACTTGCCAGTCCTGAAATCTAATCAACTGGCCTTCAAAAGACTTCCACATGTCAGTGGATTTATCCCCAAATAGCTACCTTAATCTGATTTCTCCAGTTCATGACTAATACTATTGAAATTAGCTTTCCCCCAATTTAGCACTTTCACTTGAGGACCAGTCTTTTTCTGAACTGTCTTAATACATATGACTTATAATCATGTTCCCAAAATGCTCCCCCAATGAAACTTGATCATTTGGCTAGGTTTATTCCACAACAAAAGGCCTAGTACAGCCCCTTCCTTAGTTGGACTTTCAACATATTGTTTTAAGAAACCATCTTGGATGCACCTAACAAATTCTGCCGCAGCTAAGCCCCTGGCACTAAGGGAGTCCTAGTCAACGTTGTGGAAGTTAAAATCACCCACTACAACAATCCTGTTATTTCCAAATCTTTCCATGATCTATTTCTCTATCTCCTGCTGTTTATTGGGAGGCCCACAATGTAACCTCATCACAGTGATAGCACATTTCTTATTTCTGAGTTCTACCTGTATTGTCTCACTGGATGAACCTCCCAAGATGTCCTCACTTCGTACATCTTTAATCTATAATGCAACTCTCCCACCAATTTCACATCCCTCTCCATCATACCTGAAACATCTAAACCCTGAAACGTTGAGTTACATATCCTGCCTTTCTTTCAACCAAGTTTCTAAAATGGCTACAGGCGTTATAGTTCCATGTACTTTCTTCTGGAGTACTGTGTCCAGTTCTGGTTGCCCGGTTATAGGAGGACGTATTCAGCTGGGAAGGTTTCAGAAGAAATTTACCAGGATGTTACCATGAATGGAGAGTTTGAGGAGTTATAAGGAGAAGCTAGATAGGCAAGGACTTTTTCACTGGAGTGTAGAAGGTGGAGGAGTGACCTTATAGAGGTTTATAAAATCATGAGAGGTATAGATAAGGTGAATGACAGGTGTCTTTTTCCTCAGGTGAGGAATTTCAAGACTAGGGGTCATATTTTTAAGTTGAAAGGAGAAAGATTAAAAAAAAAACATGAGGGGCAATCTTTTTACATAGGGTGGTTCATGTGTGGAATGAACTTCCAAATAAATGGGTACAGTTCCAATATTTAAAAGCTATTTAGATAAGTGCATGAATTAGAAATATTTGGAGGGATATGGCTTAAGCACAGGCAGGTGAGACTAGTTTAAGTTGGGATTATTGTCAGTATGAAATTAGAGTAGTGCTGGAAAAGCACAGCAGATCAGGCAGCATCTGAGGAGCAGGAAAATTGATGTTTCGGGCAAAAGCCCTTCATCAGGAATGAGCCTTCATCACAAATGAGCTCATTCCTGATGAAGGGCTTTTGCCCGAAACATTGGTTTTCCTGCTCCTCAGATGCTGCCTGACCTGCTTGTACTTTTCCAGCACCACTCTAGTCCGGACTCTGATCTCCAGCATCTTCAATCGTCACTTTTGCCTTATTGTCAGTGTGGACTTGTTGGACCAAAGAGTGTGTTTCGGTGTTGTCAGACTCTATAACTCTACTAATCCAAGCTCTAAACTTATCAGCCTTACCTGTTATATTCCTTGCATTAAAATAAATACTCTTCAGACCATCAGTCCTGCCATGTTCATTAAGCTGGTTCTTTCTATTAGACTTAATTGACATAAAGGTTGGTAAAAATGAGAACTGCAGATGCTGGAAACCTGAGTTTGGATTAGAGTGGTGCTGGAAAAGCAGGTCAGGCAGCATCCAAGGAGCAGGAAAATCAATGTTTCGGGCAAAAGCCCTTTATCAGGAATTGACATAAACATTATTTTCTTCACAATCACTCCACATGCTGTACTACTGCTCTGGTTCCCACTCCACTGCCACAGTAATTTAAATCCTCTGGCATGGCAGAGCAAACCTCCCTGCAAACCTAACAAACCTCCCTGCAAAGATATTGGCGCCATTCCAGTTTAGGTTTAACCCATCTTTTTTGTGCAGGACGTTCCTAACCTCATAGCAATCCCAATGATCCAGCAATCTGAGGCCCTCCCTTCCTACACCACCTGTTTACCATGCATGTAACTGTATTATCTTCCTACTCTGGCCTCACTAGCACATGGTATTGAGTAATCCCAAGATTACAATCGTTGGGTACCTGTGTTTCAACTTTATACCTAGCCCCCGGAATTCCTCTTCCAGTGCCTCATTTCTCCTCCTGCCTCTGTTGACTTCTGTTCACCCTCCCCTTTCAGGTTGCCCTGTGCCTGCTCAGGGATATCCTTGACTCTCAAACCAGGGATGTAATACACCATCCTGAAGTTTCGTTCGCAGTCACTTGAAGTCATTCAGTCAAAGTAACAAAATTTTGAGCTAGTTAGAACAGCTTTAAAGAAATAATAACTCTAATACAAACTCCATTGGTCAGTCTTTCTCTGGATTACTTGGGTATCTCTACCTTTGGACCACTCCTACATTTGCAACCAGGTCAAAACTATAACTAGCTTGTAATTCATTTTTGCACATACAAATATTTTGAAATACCATCATGTCTTTTGATAAACCAATCAGTGAAGGATATGAACTTTGATGAATAGTTAACAGCAAGCTCCTTGATAGATGTAGAAAAAATGTGTTTGAAGGATGTTATCTCTGTCATGGCTTACCTGGGTAATCCATGATCTCAACTAGCCCACCGATGCCTGTTAATTCATTTTTACACTTTTGACTGCTTGACAATTTGTTTGTCCAGATGCAATTGTATATTAGCAATCAATTCTGCTCATTTAGACTACCTCTGCTTTGAAAAGAGGAAAAGCCATTGGCTCGGCATTAAATTGCACAAGTAATTTTGAGTTAAATCAAGAATTGCAGTAGAAAGAGAGACTGCATAAACTATAAATAAAGTATTCAAATTTCCTGACCATGACCATAAGTTAATTGATTCATTGGAGTATGAAAGGCAATTTTCAGGTTTGCTGGTTGTATTTTGACACAAAACAACAAGACATTCATGATACTTAAGCCATGTCCAATTCAGAAAAGCACATAATGTTTTTCTCTAAGAATTTGAAGCCTTAGGCACTGAGCTGAAATACTGGATGACGTGCACTATAAAACAAAACTGATGTTGATATCAGGTTGGTTAATTTAGCAGCAATTTTGTCACTGAATCATGAATTCAAGTGCCTTTCCAGGATATTAGCAGTTTCTGGCCTAGCACTCCATAAGGGAGTGCTGCATTGCTTAATCAGGCTGTGCTTTAGTTGAAATGTTAAACCAGTGCACCTATTGTAGTAGTTCTGATAGATGTTAAAAGTCCCATAGCGCTATTTGAAAGTATTAAAGATAAGTACATCATTCAATGGAAAGTTTATTGTTTTTTGAGGAAGTAACAGAACAATGTTTATTTTTGTCTGCTTTGACAAAGAACTGACACATAGATAATAGACACAGAGCCAATCAGTAAGGCTTCTTAAGTTTTTTATATATATGTATGTTCCTGCAGTGCCCAAGACAAAATTTCTCAGACACCACCTCTCCTCCTCCACTTAATAGCAGCAAAAAATGAACAAACTGATCATTCACCTGAGTGAAGTCCACTCTAACTAACTAAAATGGTTGCCACATTTACCTACATAAAAAGTGCAGCTACATTACAAAGTAGTAAAATGTACGTGAAGTGCGATAATTCTGAGGTGCAATAAAGCACAATGTAAATGTTTCCTTTTAATTAATATCACATTTTTTTTCCAAATGTGGAATGTGTAAATCTTCCAATTGTTTTGTTTCTTCATAACTGTTTATGAAAGAAGGGTTAGAACTTTTATTATTGCTTCCTGCACTCTAGCAGATTTTCAATTTGATAATGGTGACTGGGTGGGATTTATTGTGTGCAGTATGATCGAATGGATCTATATGAAAGATAGTGAGAAGGAAAGACAGTCAGTCCATTCCACTAGGAGTCAACCACACTTAAACATTTACAATGTCAATTTGTTTAAAGTTAGATTACTTTTCATTTCATGCAATCTCTCTTGATGCATTTGTATGATTAGATCCCAAACAAATTATTCCAACCAGAAAGTGATTTGATTATTGGGGAGGTTGAACAGCAGTCACCTGTCATTTTCTTTAATTTCACAAGGTCATAATGTTGACATGAATGAGGAAAGCCAAATTACTTACTACTTGTTTATCCATCTGAAAGAAATTTGTGGTAAAGTATCTTAATTTTGTTTTTATTTTCCTAATGATTCCAGGTCTATTTCTTCCATTACTTTGTCTCAACCATTGATCACACAAATGTAAAGCATCTCCTAGTGTGTCATACCATGGTGTCAGGACATCATGGATATAAAATCACTGATAACACTCCACTGTAGCACTGAGAGAGTGATGCATTGTTGGAGGTGCTGCTTTTCGTATGAGACATTAAAATACATCCCATTTGCCCTCTCAGCTGGATGTAAATTGAAGTGGAGAAGGAGAGTTATCCTTAATATCCTGGTCAATATTTAACCTTCAATCAATACAACAAAAAAAACTGTTCATTATCACATTGTTGTTCCATATGCTTGCAGTGTGTAAGTTGGTTGCCGCATTTCCTCCATTATAAAACTTCAAAGGTTTTATTAGCTGCAAAGGCTTTTGGGACATCCACTTGGCAAAAGACACTACTGTATATGAATTCACGTCTGTCATTTTCAAATTCTTTGAACTTGTATTTCTGTAGTTTGAAGACATACTTAACTGTTTATTGTTCAGTTAATTTTAATAAGTGGCTGCTTCATGTTTTCAAAACTGTACATTATTTTACATTTTTTGGATGTTTGTTAGGCTTTGAATTTTTTTCAAAGCTGGATATTTCGTATTATTGTAGATTTCTATTATCTACTTTGACAACATGTGGGCTTAATCCTGTGTTTCTGTTCTGTACTAGTTCTGGTGCAGTAATGTGATATCTGTGTGAAGTGACATATTTGCATAGCTACTGTCATTATGGCATAATGTTTAACAGACCGAATAGTATTTTTCATAAATTCCACTCAGATCAGGGGTTTGATGGAATATGAATCTTTCACCTGACTACAATTGATTTCATTGGTTTGGTATCACAAAAATCAGTATTGCAGATTTGTTTTTTGAAAATGGTGAAAGAACCCACAGTTGTTTAAATCTAAAGACCAAAAATACAGTTCTATAATGATAGAAATTGAATCCTGCTAAAGGCTTTACATTTCATCAAATGCTTTCCTATCTACGAACTTTAAAATGTACATAGTAACTATATGGAAAAAAGGGCAATCTAAGCACAATTTAGTCTAAACTGAGGATGTCAAGTCTATGGAATATTCACTTGTATGGCCACCTTTGCATTCTAGTTATGTAGGAGTTTATGATCTGTGTCTGCATATTAGTTGGAAAAATAGTTTAATCAACTTGTCTTGGGAAGTAAAACACAATATTCTGTCCAATGTGATTGATTTGGAAGAATTCATTGGTAACAAAGTCCAAGAATGCAGTGCTTTCAATGGTCATACCAATACTTATTCTTAAAGTTCTTTGTTGCTTGTCATTTTCACACATTACATGCAAAACTAGGCTTGGGATGTTGTGGTGAGTGAAATAGTTTTGAGGCAGACTATAGAAAGGACCTTCAGATTACATTAAGCCAGTATTACATGTAATATAGGAAGGCGATGAACTTTGTCTATCTCTGTCAGTTCCAGAATCCTTCAAAGTAAAAATTGAAAATGTACTATCCTACATAGTGTGCAATATTAGCTGCTTACGAATAAAAACAAATTATTGTGGATGCTGGAATCTGAGCTTTGACAAAAGGTCTGTTAGACTTGAAACATCAGCTCTTTTCTCTCCTTACAGATGCTGCCAGACCTGCTGAGATTTACCAGCATTTTCTCTTTTGGTTTTAGCTGCTTATGATAATGTTTGAGTCTTGACATTTGTCAAAGTACATGATCTCACCTTAACCACTTAAGTGGATTATTGCAAGGTGTTGCATCCTGCTCCACTCTCCATGCAGTTAAATCTAAGATTTGGTACAAAGAATCTTTCACTAGACATTATAAATCATTCAAATCTTTATTTTGAAATTGAGTAATTTCAAAAGGACAAGTAATCAGGGATTTTATTATGGAATAGTTTTGTGTATCTCTGAACTGCAAGCAAACTATTAGAAGGTTTCATTATTTATGGCAGGCATGTACAATTTTTCATGGTTGATTTATGATCATTAACTAGCCTAATATATATACACACACACACACACACATATATATATATATAATATGTACACATTATTATGAATTTACAGCAGCAGTGAACTATGAAAATAAAAATGTCAATGTAAGTGTCAGTTTGATTTGCAATACATCCATTTTGTCTCTTGTGTTGAGTCATAGTTGTGCAAGCTAGCCTCTGCCATGACCCCATCACAATCAAGCTGTTGAGCATAGTTCAAATTATGTGAATAAAAGACAGAGATATTGCAAATATAAATCAAGAGCGTAATGTGAAACTGCTGAGCTAGGACTACAATAAAGATCTGACCTGTGAAGGGTTCAAATATTAGAAGTTTCAGTGCGAAAACAAATTGCTAAGTATAGTTTTGCTTTGAGGTTTGCAATAGTAATTGTAAAAGAGGTTTGCCTGGAGTACTATTGAGAAAGGTATACATATTCCACTGTGAACATAAATAACAATTCTATACATTTACATCACATCATTAGAGCCAGTATTTCATGGAAATCTGCCCATTTTATTTTTCCACAGTAAAAATAAGAATGTTATATTTTTAAAGTGGATAATTAGGTACACTTCCGTTAACAAAGCTTAAAACCTATACCATACAAAGCAAGGGACCTATCGCCACTAAATAGATTTCCTCATCTACATGCTGTTCTACAGTTGCTCAGTCCTTTGAGTACAGAAGTTGGGAAGTCATTTGACATTGTACAGGACATTAGTGAGGCCTTTTCTGGAATATTGTGTCCTGTTCTGGTTGCCCAGTTATAAGAAGGATATTATTAAACTGGTGAGGATTCAGAAAAGACTGACCAGAATGGTGCTGGGTATGGGAGAAAGGCTGGATTGGTTGGGCCTTTTTTCATTGGAGTGTGGGATATTGAGAGGTCACGTTATAAGGGTTTGTAAAATCATGAAGGGGATAGTTAGGATTAATGGTAAATTTTCTTTTTCCCTAGAGTGGGGGATTTAAGGCCAAGGGATGCATTTTAATGTGAGAGGAGATAGATTTTAAAAAGACACCACTGACAATTTTTTTACACAGAGCGTGGTTCATGTGTGGAATGAACTTTCTGAGAAAGTGGTGGATATGTGCACAGTTACTACATTTAAAAGACATTTGGATAAGTAAATGAATAAGGAATATTTGAAGGAATATGGGTTAGGAGCAGGCAGGTGGGATTAGTTCAGTTTGGAATTACAGATCATTCTGCATCCCCATGCCATAGAAGATTGTGCAATGGAAACCTGCTGTAGAATATTGCACTGTGGAAGTTTGCTATAGAAAATCACTATACCCATTCAGTCAAAAGTTCCAAACATTGTCCACAATTCATAAATTGTGTTATAACCTATTCACTTTGATGAAATATACGTAATACCAGAACGCCCTATATGTTCAGCATGGATTGATTGGACTGAAGGGTCTATTTCCGTGCTGTATGACCCTATGACTCTATGAAGCAATTTCAATTGCATATTTTTAGCTAAGACATGCAAACTTTGTCATGTATTCTTCATTTCAGTTTGTTGCATTTCTTTTCTATTGTTATGATTACAGCTAATGTTATTATTGGATAAGTCAGATCCCAAACTGAAATCTGTCTTGATAGATTATGTTTTAATTCAACAAGATGGTCTTTCACTGAAACACGCACACTTATGCTGAAGATTTGTTTTTTGTAAACAATAGCATTTTTTCTGTGTACCAAAGATGATAAAATATAATAAACCAAAACCAGTAGCGTAAAATTTACATGTAACATAATTTGAAAGAGTCTAAAATGCACAGTAAAAATACAATACCATCAATTCCTTTCCCTAATATTATTACATTACAGTGCTCAAACACCAGAGAGCCTTCACTTCTTTATCACATGTGTATATTTAATTTAAATCTTTCTTTCAATTCCCAGTCTTGAAAGTTTGGCACCTTCTTTCTTGATTAGTCACATGTCTGAACATATATTTTCTCAACTTTGAATAATCCCTTCAGGGTTCTGACCAAACATTTCTTGTCTCGGAAGTTCAAACTAAAATATTTACACTGAGGTTCCCTATTTCCTAACAGCTCCAGACTATCCCCTCCCTCCAGAAGAAACTGTTTCACACATTTAATTCCCACAAGATCTCTGCAAATTGACAAACAAAAGCTTTCCAAGTTATGATTTTTCTCCACCAAGTGAAAACAACCCTTGTGAACAAAAAACAAGCTAATACACTTCAATGTTTAATCTGTCCATTCATAAAACTCTCCCAAGGCAGACAAATTTCCATCACCACATCAGGGTTTCCTTCTCAGAAAGCAGTTTAAAAAAAATCATGACTCCATAACTAAAACTGAAATGTGATAAGTCCATATTCAAAACTCTGTTGTAAATGATGTTAAAAATATATAAATTGAATACTTGCATCACAATACCACTAAATTAATAAACTCTGATCTGATTCAATCTCTGACATCAACAAAAGTTAGAATATCATTCTATTAGAAACAAAACAAAACTCAGGCTGAGCACAGTTCTTTGAATTTGTAGCTTATACCACATCAATATCTTATTTATCAAACCTCTATTGCACAAACTGCCTGCCTAGTTCAGAAGCAGGAATTATATAATGTGTGAGTCATGTCTTGGTATTTGTACCTTTGTAGATTATACATTAAACCTTTGGATGGTACTCACTAATCCAAACCCATGATCTGCTAAATCATGTCAATCCAGTTCAGCAGAATTCACATTCCTAATTTGGTTCACGATTGATAGTTTTAGTCAGAGAGCCGAGGAATACTTGGTGTATTCATTTTTTTAAAATGACATATTTTGCCCAAATAGGCAAAGTTCTTGTGAACTGACCAGAGGCACTTTGCCAGTGTATCAATGGCCTTACATTTAGTGATGCTATCCTAAACCTGGGAGTTTATAATATGTGGAATCTATTCTATCCATGCACTAACATCTTTCATATGCACTAAGTACAGAGATTCCACAAAGAAAACCATTGAAAACATTGAATATATTTACAGAAGATATAAATTATTTCAAGTACGCAACTAGGCAAGGTCCAATCAATTCTAAAAAGCTGGAAGATTAGTATTTCTAAGAAAGATGCCTCATCTAGGACCACAGTAGGAATGTTGGGAAGTTGGATAACTTCTTGTTTGAAACAATATTAGACATTGCTAGCATGATACTGCTTGATGTCAACAGTTGTTCTGGAGAATTTGAAATGGAAAATACGGAAAAGTGTGTGAGCCCAGCATTTTAAATACTATTTAATCCATCAAACATTTCCTTATTCAATCTAAATCTCAGCAAAAGTGAATTTCATATTCACTGATCAAAGTAATGAAATGAGTGTAAATGCTGAGGAATGTCTACCACTGCTCAGTTTGTCTTTTGTGCCACCAATCAGTTGACGTGAAATCCACAAGACCTCAAAAACTGCAGGCTTGTGTTATTACGTATGATAACTTCTTACACTTTAAATTGATTCCTTTTGTGAATTAAGGCATTTTATTGGTTTGGCTTTAATTATCAAGCTTTACTGTTTAAAAAAATATTCCATGACTTGTTAAAAACTTGCATCTGTATAGTTCCTTGGAAATACTAGAATACGATAAGGCACTTCACAGGAATGTCATCAAAGCTTAGTATCACATCAAAGAGGATGATGGAATGGAAAACTCTAAGCTTACTTGAAGAGGTACATTTTACAGCAGCATCTTAAAAGTACAGAGAGCTGAAGAGTTTCAGGCAGTGTATTGCATATTTTAATTCTGAAGAAGTAGATGACCTAGTGGTATTATCACTAGACTATTAATCCAGAGACCCAGATGATGTTCTGGGGACCCAGGTTCAAATCCTGGCACAGCAGCTGGTGGAATTTGAATTCAACGAAAAAAGTCTGGAATTTAGAAACTACTTATGACCATGAAACCTTTGTTAATTGCTGAAAAAAACCCATCTGGTTCATGAATGCCCTTCTGGGAAGGAAATCTGCCATTCTCACCTGGTCTGGCCTACATGTGACTCCAGATCCTCAGCAATTTGGTTGACTTTCAATTGCCCTCTGAAATAGCCGAGCAAACCATTTGTCACAAACTCGAAATCAATGAAACCAGACATTGGCCTAGGCACCGGAAAAGGCAACGGCAGAACAGCTCTATTGACCCTGCGAAGCCCTCCTCACTAACATCGAGGGACTAGTGCCAAAATTGGGAGAGCTGTCTCACAGACTAGTTAAGCAACAACCTGACATATTCATACTCACAGAGTCATATCTTACAGACAATGTGCCTGGCACCGTCATCACCATCCCTGGATAAGTCCTGTCTCACCAGCAGGACAGATCCAGCAGAGGTGGCAGCACAGTGGTATATATTCGGAAGGGAATTGCCCAGGAAATCCTCAACATTAACTCCGGACCCCATGAAGTCTCAGGGCCTCCGTTTAAACATGGGCAAGGAAACCTCCTGCTTATTACAATGTAACATCCTCCCTCAGTTGATAAATCAGTGCTCCACCGCATTGAACATCACTTGGAGGAAGCACTGAGGATGGCAAGGGCACAATGTATACTCTGAGCGGGGGATTTCAATGTCCACCACCAAGAGTGGCTCGGCAGCAATGTTATTGATCAAGCTGATCGGGTCTTAAAAGACATAGCTGCTAAACTGGGTCTGCAGCAGGTGGTGAGGGAACCAACAAGAACAAACTTGACTTCATCCTTACCAATCTGCCAGCTGTAGATACACCTGTCCATGACTTTATTAGTAAGAGCGACAACTACACAGTCCCCGTGGAGATGACGTCCTGCCTTCGCATTGAGAATAACCTCCATCGTGTTGTGTGGCACTATCACCATGCTAAATGGGACAAACTTCAAACAGATCCAGCAGCTCAAGATTGGGCATCCATGAGGCACTGTGGGCCATCAAAAGCAGCAGAATTGTACTCCAAGTTAATCTGTAACCTCATGGCCCAGCACATACCTGACTCAACCATTGCCATCAAGCCAGGGGATCAACCCTCGTTCAATTGACAGAACAGGAGGACATGCCAGGAGCAGCTATGTGAAGATGAGGTATCAACCTGATGAAGTCATTAGACAGGATTACTTGCATGCCAAACAGCAAGTGATGGACAAAGCTAAGCAATCCCACAACCAACAGATCAAATCTAAGCTCTACAGTCCTGCCAGACCCACTTATGAATGGTCGTGGACAATTAAACAACTCACTGGAGGAGGAGGCTCCACAAATATCCCCATCCTCAATGATGGAAGAGTCCAGGATATCAATGCAAAAGATAAGGTTCACATTTTCACAGCAATCTTCAGGCAAAGATGCTGAATGGATAATCCATCTCCGGCTCCTCCAGTGTTCTCCAGCATTACAGATACCAGTCTTCAGCCAATTCGATTCACTCCATGTGATATCAAGAAACCTTTGGAGGCACTGGATACTGAAAAGCCTATGGGCCCTGACAACATTCCGGCAATTGTGTTGAATCCTTGTACTCCAGAACTTGCCGCTCCCTTGGCAAGCTGTTCCAGTACAGTTACAACACTGGCATTTACTGACAATGTGGAAAATTACCTGAGTATGTCCTGTACATAAAAAGCAGGACAAATCCAACCCTGCCAGTTACCGCCCCATCAGTCTACTCTTGATCATCAGGAAAGTGATGGAAGGTGTCACCAACAGTGCTATCAAGCAGCACCATGCTCAATGATGCTGCGTTTGGGTTCCGCCAGGGCCACTCAGCTCCTGACCTCATAGCAACCTTGGTTCAAACACAGAAAAAAGAGCTGAATTCAAGAGGGAATGTGAGAGAGAGACAGTCCTTGACATCAAAGCTGCACTCAACTCAATGTGGCATCAAGAAGCGCAAGCAAATCAGAAATCAAGCACTAGCAAAACTAGGTATCAGGGGACAAACTCTCAAGTGGTTAGAGTCATTCCTGATACACAGGACGATGGTCATGGTTGTTGGAGGTCAGTCACCTCAGTCCCAGGTCATCTCTGCAGGGGTTCCCCTCAGGATAGTGTCCTCAAGCCAACCATCTTCAACTGCTTCATCAATGACTTTTGCTCCATCATGAGGTCAGAAGTGGGAATGTCCACCGATGATTGTGCAATATTCAGCAACATATGCGACTCCTCAGACAATGAAGCAGTCCCTGTTTAAATGCAACAAGATCTGGACAACATCCAGGCTTGGGTGACAAGTGGCAAGTAACATTCGTGCCACACAGATGTCAGGCTATGACCATCACCAATAAGAGACAATCTAACCATCATCATCAAGAGATAATCTAACCAGCACCCCTTGACATTCAATGGAGTTACCATCACTGAATCCCCCACTATCAACATCTTGGGAGTTATCATTGTTCAGAAATCAATTGCACTCACCACATAAACACAGTGGTTACCAGAGCAGGTCAGAGGCAAGGAATACTGCGGCGAGTAGCTCACCTTCTGACTCCCCGAAACCTGTCTACCATCCATAAGACACAAGTCAGATGTGTGATAGAATATTCCCCTTATGTCTGGATGAGTATAGTCCCAGTAACACTCAAGAAGCTTGACACCTTCCAGGACAAAGCAGCCTGCTTGATTGACATTCACAAGCATCCATTCTCTCCACCACCAACACTCAGTAGCAGCAAAATGTAGTATCTACAGAATGCACTGCAGAAATTCACCAAAGATCCTAAGAAAGCACCTTCCAAACCCATTTCCATCGAGAAGGACAAGGAGAGCACCACCACTTTCAAGTTTCCCTCCATCCTTGTTCAGAAATATATTGCCATTCCTTCATTCTTGCTGGGTCACAATCCTGGAATTCCCTCTCTAATGGCATTGTGGGTCAACCCATAACAGGTGGACTATACCGGTGCAAGAAGGCAGCTCACCACCACTTTCTCAAAGAGCAACTAGAGACGGGCAGTAAATACTGGCCAGCCAGCAACACCCAGATCTCACAAAATGAATAAATAAAAAAATAGGGTCACTGGACGCAAAACATTAACTCTGACATCTGTCTACAGATGCTGTCAGACCTGCTGCATTTTTTCCAGCATTTTCTGTTTTTGTTTCTGATTTCCAGTATTCACATTTTTTTAGAGTCAAAGGGTGTGGTGCTGAAAAAGCACAGCCGGTCAGGCAGCATCTGAGGAGCAGGAGAATTGGTGTTTTGGCCATAAACCCTCCATCAGGAATGAGGCTAGATGAAGGGCTTATGCTGAAATGTTGATTCTCCTGCTCCTTGGATACTGCCTGACCGGCTGTGCTTTTCCAGCACCACACTCTTCAGCTCCGATCTCCAGCATCTGCAGTCCTCACTTTCTCCACATTCTTTCAGTTTAGTGTTTAACTCACAGCCACATCACTTCCAGGTATGCCCACCTTAAAGATGTTCTGCGCCTCTCGCTGACAGGATTTCCATTCCAATTTTATTTCTTGCTCACTGTCATTAATTTCACCGTTGCTCCTGGTGTTTGACAAGATATTTGCCAAAACTTGTTTCTGCAGCCACATCACATGATTGTAGTGATTGTTTTCAGCTCAGACTTACCCATGTAGTTTCCAACACAAGTTTTATCCTTCATGTTTTAAACACACTCATGATCATATGTTCAATGTTCCTCAGACTGCTGTTCTCGTTGCATCCTGAGATCACACTCAGTGCCATGCATTGCCATATGCACACCCTTAATATCTCTCTCCCCAGCACTGCCTCAAGCTGGGTCAGAGCTGCCCTGCAACTGAGTTCAACTTCATCCTCTAGCTCAGTTGATGTTCTAACAAGAACAATTTTCTTTTAATTTTAGGTTTTAAGGAACACAAGGTGCAATAACTCAGAGATACCTATGCCCCTCTGGAACCTTCCTCACCCCTTCTCCGCCATATCCCTCTAACTCCATCTCCTCTCCGAGCCCAATCTTCTGCCTTTGCTATTCTGTCTGACCTTCTGCTCTCTGATGCTAAAAGGGAAACAGTTCTGAAGAAGGGGCACTGAACCTACAAGCTTAACTCTGCTTTCTCTCTACAAATGCTGCCAGACCTGCTAGGTTTTTCCAGCAATTTCTGTTTTTGTTTTTGATTTCCATTATCCACAATTCTTTCAGTCTTTTGCATATTTTAGAAACTTTGGATGGTTAACATGGTGGGATGAAGAGATTGAAAATGGGTTCATAAAAGATCAGAGGAATGCAAAATACCCTAATGTAAAGTTAGCCCAAATAGAATTGATATATGCGAGCAAAAACAAAGATGACAGATTATTGAGACTTGATGCATGTAAATTACAAGACAGCAGTGTTTTTTTTTTATCAATTTTGTACACAAGTTTGATGATCCTACTCTTCTTGAAGGCAGTAAATTGTCAAATCTGAGAGTAGAAAACTCATGTCAATTTTTTCATGGGCGGACTAAGGGAGGGGTGGAGACAGTTGATATTTCAGAGTTGCATTCTGTGATAGAGAGGATGTTATTCAAAAAGAATGCTGAGGTTGCAACTAGTCTGACTCAGCAATTAGAGCTGGGTGATAGCTATAGATAGTTCACATTCTGCCATCCTGTGAAATCATATGATACAACGATAATGGATTAATAGTGGCATCAATACCTATCAATCAATGAATAACACACGCAGATCTAAGGCAAGGAAATTTCCCAGCTTGCTGTACCTGTTTTTTGGGAAAAAGTGCTGGAATACTGTGTTTACTTTTCTGGGATGGAGAGAATTAGCGGTGTGAGTGTGAAATAGTGTTGGGCTGAAAATGTGTTGCTGGAAAAGCGCAGCAGGTCAGGCAGCATCCTGATGCTGCCTGACCTGCTGCGCTTTTCCAGCAACACATTTTCAGCTCTGCTCTCCAGCGGCACGGTGGCACAGTGGTTAGCACTGCTGCCTCACAGCGCCAGAGACCCGGGTTCAATTCCCGCCTCAGGCGACTGACTGTGTGGAGTTTGCACGTTCTCCCCGTGTCTGCGTGGGTTTCCTCCGGGTGCTCCGGTTTCCTCCCACAGTCCAAAGATGTGCAGGTCAGGTTAATTAGCCATGCTAAATTACCCGTAGTGTTAGGTAAGGGGTAAATGTAGGGGTATTGGTGGATTGCGCTTCGGCGGGTCGGTGTGGACTTGTTGGGCCGAAGGGCCTGTTTCCACACTGTTATGTAATCTGTAATCTGTAATCAGTAATCTGCAGTCCTCACTTTCTCCTGAAATAGTGTTGGACCAAGTCTGCCAATCTCAGTCATAGAGAGTTGGTCACAGTGCTGCTGAGTACTGAGGCAGGCCATTTAAAAGGTCCAACTTGGTCCTGGCAAATTAATTCCAGTTACTTTGTTTCCAACTTGACCCTCTCATCCACAATCCACAAACTGCATTAACCCCATTCATATCCATTCCAACTCATACCGCTCCCATCTATCAAAGGCCCTTAAAGCTTCCATGTGAATTCATGCCTCTTTTTCTCATTTACCCTCCATGCCAATTTACCCACAATCATTGGCTTGAGGTCAGGAGCCATACTGATTATAATAACTCAGGAAAAACCTGATTCAACATTGATTGTTGAACACCAAACAAAGAACCAATATTTGTGGCACATATTGGCTAGTCCCAGTCTGGGACAGATCTGCAGACCCATCCCTGAGTCTTTTAGTTTTATTTATGCAAGTGTTCTCACACAATACTGGACAGTTGTTTTCACACCACCAAATCCTCTTGATTTTTAAAATGTTGTTTTTATTTATTAACTGCCATGAGTAAAATACTGCCGCAGCCAATTAAATATTAACATGCAAAATCATTAATGGCAATGCAAAGCATCAAAGTGGGGGTGGGGTAGGGAGAGCAGGAAGGGGCTAAGTCAAAATGGAGTTGGAGTTGAAAATAAAGCATCATATCCTCTGTCATGCCCATTTCTCTAAAGGTATCAAGAACAAAGATGGACACTGCATGGTCCCTCTCCAAGGTCACTCAGTCATGTGCATAATAGTGGCAGACAGTTGGCAGAGCCCCTTCCACAGCCCACTGCCTGGGTCTGCTTTTTTTTTTGTTGGAATTTTCGAATCAACCTGTTCAGAGATGTTATTGCACACATCTGGAGCAGGTGGGACCTGAAACCAGGCCTCCTCACTCAGAGATAGGGACATTAACACTGTGCCACACGGGCCATTCTGGGTCTGCATTATCATCACAGTTCCAGAGGATCACTCCCTCAACTAACACTAGCTTAACGTGTGGGCTACCACATCTCAGGCAAGGGGAGATGTTCAAAAGGAAAGTCTTTCATGGTAATCTCAGCTGGTACAGGAGTTGACCCTATTATGTAAATATCACTCTGCATTAAGACAGCTGTCTAGTCAACTCAGCTCACCAACCCACCTGGGTCTTTTTTTGTTGTTTTTTCTTCTATCCATAAGTGTTATCACATACCCTGAGTGACTCTCCCACCAAATATTTTAATGAAATGTGCTGTCACTAGGACAGATTAAAAACTGCCAAGCAACATTTGGGTGATTAAATTGGTCATTTACAATTGTGATGACTCATGAAATAGTGGGACTTGATTTCCAGGGCTGTCTTTCCATCAAGGTCACAACAAAAGGTTTCCTAGCCTTTCTAAAAGTCTCTACAGAAAGGAAGTTGCAAAGAGAATACAGTAGCTGATGGGATTAATTAAGAGACAGGATTTAGGTTATTAAAAATGTTCCTAGCTGCCATTTTACCACCCATTGGGGAAGGGTTTGGCAAGACTTCTTTTTGTGAGAAGCTTATTCATGAAGTTTGGGGTTATTGACTCTCAATACACCAGGAAGAGTACTTCCATGGCTACTTTTGAGAAAAGAACATCAGTGGTAACAGTGGCCTTTTGTGATGGTTCATAATCACTGAAACTACCCATCTTATAAAGATTCAGCTTCTTGTCTTCTCAAAACAGCATGTTCTATGTTTGCAAGGCAGCAGTCAGATATGAATGGATTCTTTATTGAAAGATCCCAAAGCATGAAGGTTGTGTGCTTCCTGTAGTGACCAAATAATTATGACAGACTAGAAAAGACATCATACATGATTGTATTACAATCTTAATATCCACTCTTTTATACCAAGAAATTAAATTAATGTGGATGTTTTGAGTATGCCAACTCACAGAAAATACACATGACTGTTCTCATGTATTAGCAGTTCTTTATTCTTATTAGCCACTATAATGCAGTTCACTCTTAACTGCTGTCTGTAGGAAAGGTTTGGGAAAGGATTATAAGAGATAAGATTTATAATCATCTAGCAAGCAACAATTTGATTTCAGATAGTCAACATGGTTTCGTCAAGGGCAGGTTGTGTCTCACAAACCTCATTGAGTTTTTTGAGAAGGTGACCAAGCATGTAGTTGAGGGTAGGGCAGTTGATGTGGTATATATGTACTTCAGAGCTGAAAATGTGTTGCTGGAAAAGCGCAGCAGGTCAGGCAGCATCCAAGGAACAGGAGAATTGACATTTCGGGCATAAGCCCTTCTTCAGGGCATAAGCCCTTCTTCAATTCTGCACCTTGGGCTGCAATGACAACTATCATTGAAATGCTGCAGCAAGATATTGTGCATGCAGGGATATACACCCAGTTCATGGACTAGACCAAGCTGCAGAGACAGGCTCTTTGCTTGCTATCAATGCATTTGTTCTATCTGAGCCTACTCAGGTGCTCACAGTATCCTCGCCTTTCACGTATCATTTTGCACTGTGCCCCATTGACCAGAGATACCAGGGTCACATTACTACTGTTGTGCCGTTTAGTGCAAACACTTTAGTGCAAAGACATGAATCTTGTCATGATTGTCAGGAGGCATCAGTCACTCAAGGGGCATTGCCTTCACTTGGGGTTTCCTACCATGTCAGTGCCTCTTCATCAGAGCAAGGCTTGTCACTGATCTTGAAACATTAACTCTGTTTTTTATCTGCACAAATGCTTCTGTTGAGTTTCTCCAGAGTTTTCAATTTTTTTTCAAATTTTTGTATCCATACTTCTTTGCTTTTGTATTGTAAAATGTTATACTCTGACAGGCCATCCAGTGCTTAACTCTGATAGTGGCTTGGCAATCTTGCTGAAAGAAGCTTGGTTTGCTCCCATTTCACCTTGATTTTGTGACATAGACCTGTTGCTACTTTTGTCATCAGAGTTTTCTTTTGCTGTTGGAAATGTAGTTTAGAATTGGTGTGACTTTAGTCTTTGCACTAGACTATGTTCCATACCATCACTAGGTGTGTTTCTACACTTGAGTTTTGTCCCATATACATCTGTGTTGGGTCTGTTCAATTTAATTTTGATTCCTTTGACAATTTCCCTGTCACTTCCACATGGTGTCATGGATATAATATGTGGTGTTAGATTTCCCAAACCTTAGGGTAGGGTATGGGTAGTGTGTCTTGGTGGGATGCTCTTCAGAGAGTTGGTATGGATTAGATGGGCCAAATGGCCTGTTTCCATACTGTAAGGATTATATGATTCTTTGATTCTATCATTCATGGAAGAATGGAATTCTTCACACATGTTCTGAGGACCATCGTCATTCATCAGAATTATGGCTGAAGTGTGCCGACTCAGTGCCTGTTGTCAAAGTCAGCAATCAGAATAGTCAGCAACAATGACCAGAATACAGTGCAAAGGGATCTATTTCAAACAACATCCATGCTCTGTCTGGGGTGTCATATGTCATCAGTGGCTCTCTAGCTTGCTTAGTTTGGTATTCATTACAAGCACTGTACTGTCATAATAGATATCTTTGTCATGTTTGTCTGTAAGGGCACATTTCTTGCTTTTCTCAGACTTGACTCAATTCCTTAATGGATTTATGATGCACTTTATCATCTTCTCTCAACTCCTTAGGGAAAATTGTTCAATTGTCTTTAAACGATATGCCATTCTTAGGCTATCAATTCATCTCTGTGTGCCCACTATGCTCTAATGTTGTGTCTTTGATGCTTTCAGGCCATCCTTTCAGCAGTACTTTTTTTGACGATAGGAGAGTTTCACTTTGTTGGATTGACTTTAACAAGGCACATGCCTGTTATTTTCAATGTCTCTGCTGGGTTGATGATTTCCAGACCATGGCAAGGTACTGTTTCATGTTGGATCTGGAAGATGTCACACACTTTTGCAGCGTCGACCAGGAGGGCTCCACTGTCTGGATCTGTGCTTCTCTTCAGCTGTTCTATATTTAATCTCAAATTCACTTCCGACACAATGTTCTGTATTCACAGGGCAGCAGTGTGGTCATAATGGAATCTTTTGTGAAGAACCCCTGAGATGGCTGTCTGCAATGTTTGCGCCCTGTAGTAGAGGTCACATCACTATGGTAAACCATGAAGGACATTTGTACCTTGTGATTGCATATGAATCCAAACAAAGCAGTAATTCTGAACACCGAGATTGTCATGACAGTCAGTAATTGACATCTGTCAACTTTCAGAAGAAGGCTTGCTGATTTTCATGGTCATGTATTACCAGCAGTTGTAAAAATGACCACTGGCTAATTTTGTTCATTCCAAACTGCTAACTAACACATTAACAAAGATCTTCAAAGTGACCACACGTAAATGTGTCTAATGAATTGTTTGCCAGAGTAGATGACATGAGCTAAATAGAATAATCAGGCACTCTGGCTTGGATCACTGGCTGGCTACACTTCTCACTCTCCCAAATTCTATCCTTGAATTCAAAATTGTCCACATTACTCCTGCTGTCATGCACTGGAAGTGCAAACTCCGTATGTAAAATTATAATGAGACATCTTGGAATATCTTCTGGACCTTTCCCATAGTCTCTCTGCCCTACCTCGTCCTGTCTTAGAGTTTTTACTTTGCCCAGTGTTTCTGCAGATTTTTCTTATGTCACATCCTTCAAGGGCAGACAGTGACCGATAGCTCTACTCTTCTGACCTTCTCATTCGTCATGGTCTAACTTATCTAGTTAAATTATAATTCTAAAGTCAGTAATCTTGTTACTGAGCAACCTTTTCCAAGTGAGAACATGACTGAGTTACATAATTGTGTGTCATAATCCAATTTTTTCATCCCCTCAATCAGTCTAGCCAACTCCTTTTGTTTCCTTTCAATAGCAGCAATATCCTGTTCATACTGTGGTGATCAGAGCTGATCATTGTATTCCAAGTGCGCACAATAAAATTTATATGTGAACTTTATGTAATGATTTGAACCTTTGGGGACAATCTGCTTTTGGGTGTATTAAGAAAGCAAAGAGAATCAGTACATTAATTGATTAGTTTGGATTTAAATTATGCAATTTCCATATATTAATTTTCAGTGCAGCACTCACGCAAAATGCCAAGAGGAATATCTTGTGTTGAAAGAGATCTAACAAGACAAATATTTGATAAATGAGCTGCAAAGAATTTTATTTTATTTAGAAATTTAACAACAAGGGCTCAGAATTGGTGTAATCGGTTTAAATGGGAAGAGAGCTCTGTCTTAATCGTGTGTGATGAGTTGGCACAGTTGAATTGTATAGAGAGCATTGTGACTATATTTGCTTTGGCAATAACAATAGTGGCTCATACCTGATGTGGGCAGCATTTTCAGAGACAGTAAAAACAATTGAGACACAAAGCAACAAAGGAAAACAATTACATTCCTTCTACTTTCATTTGAGTAAATGTGAAATAAACTCAACCTTGTATCTGAATTGCACATTGTATGTCTTCCATTTACTTTGTTTGGAATGTATGGCAGGATCTATACTTGTATAAAAAAATATTTCGGCTTCTTCCCACTTTCTTCTTTTCTCTCATGAATATGTTGGTACTTGCTGGACTCTAGGCCCTCAGATTCCAGTAATCCACTTGTATCTTAACAAAGTGGTCATTCTACTTTTGTTTAATTATGTCAAGATATTACAACATAAACAAAAGTGTTATTGCCTGGAATTTAGAAGGTTAAGGGCAAAGTTCTTTTTATTTATTCAAAAGATGTAGGCTTTGCTGGCTCAGCCAGCATATATTATCTGTAATTGCTCTTCGGAAGGTGATTGTGAGCTACCTTTTGTAATTATGAAGTCCATTTGGTCTATGTACAATTATAATGCTGTGAGGGGGGAGCTCCAGGACTTTGACCCAGAGACACTCAAGTAACATTAATTGATTTTTAAAAGTATATTTTGTCCCAAACTTTATGGGAGATAGAGAGAAATTACTTCTGCCAGTTTGGGTATGTCGGTTTTGGAGGCATGGCCTAAAAAGTACAATCGAGCCTGCCAGCAATTAAATTAGGAAATGTGTATTGTCTCATGATCAATATGCCAGTACACCTTTCAGACACATAGTATGTTTGTGACATTAGCAGTACACTGCAATCTTCCCTGACATTGTGCCTGCACCTTAGTTCTGGAATATTTTCCCAAGCCTTCAGCCTTGTGACCTCATTTTTCTTTCTTCCTTTCAGACACTCTATAAAACCCTGCTCTTTGACAGCCTTTTGGTCATTTACTCTAATCGGTTATTATATGGCACATTGTCTAATTTTGGTTGGTAGTGCAAACATGAAGTGCTGTATAAATATAAATATTTTTTCATCAAGAAGTTCTAGAATGTGCTTAGAACATAGAACATAGAACGATAAAGCGCAGAACAGGTCCTTCGGCTCTCAATGTTGGGCTTACCTGTGAACTATTCTCAGCTCATTCCTCCTACACTATCCCATCACCATCCATGTGTTTATCCAAGGATTGTTTAAATCTCCCTAATGTGGCTGAGTTAACTACATTGGCAGGTAGGGCATTCCACACCCTTACCAATCTCTGAGTAAAGAACCTAAAGGTTTGTAGGTACCTTCTTGTACAGCTACTGTTTTTTGGGATGTTGTTTCAGGAGGTGGTGGTGATGGTGTTTATGAACGTCAACATCTTGAATTTATATAAAGGGCAGGGATGGAGAGTTTTGTCGGCAATTTGTTAAAAAGACAGGAAAAGAGAAGACCATGAATGTAAAACTTGAAAAATTGATAAACATAGAGCCAACAAAATTAGGGCAAGGGTAATTGGTGAATGGGAGATAGCATATAGGAAGCAGAGCATTTGATGAGTTAGTGTTTATGATAAACGGAAATGGGAAACTGGTCAAAAAAGCATTCAAACATCAATTCTGAAATAACCAAAGCATAGATTAGAGCTTCAACTCTGCAAGAGATAATGTAGCAATAGCAGCTGATATTGTTAAGGAGGTGGAAATATGTTCTCTTTGCAGTAGAAGAGTACACTAATATTGCAATGCTAAATCTCCAGGGTTTAATCAAACTAAATGTAAATATTGCTGCAAAGAATCCTCCTCAACGTCAATAATTTAAAAAAGGTCTGTACAGAAATGCTATACATTGATGTATTGCTTACAGCTCAGTAGTCCAGTTGGATCACTGATGATTTTGCTGCTCATGTAGACGTCTGAGTTTGAAAAGTATTTTCATGGTTGGCAAAACAAACAAATAAGTACAACAGCTGAAACGTTGCAGGTCTGTACTGCTGAAGCCACATGTTTTGTTTTGGAAACAAAATCAGGTGTGGGGAAGTCAAGTGAAAGATGAGAGGTGTTATCATCAATTTCACTAAACATGGGAGAAATCTGTCTTCCAGTGACTGCCTGTGAGAAGATAACATTATGCTTTTCTAATATTAAAGAAAGGCCAGGTGGTTTGAAAGGTTTCGAGGTGTTCATATTCAAGACAGGTGTAAAAAGCCACTTATCAAAACTAGTAATGTTCAATCCCAAACATAATAGTAAAAATAACGAAACATGTATTCCACCATTATTTAAAATAATACTTCAGGACTGAACAGTGTTTCGATTTTATTCTCCAGTATTCTCAAGCAGACAAACACTGTGGTGAATAATTTGCGTCAGCTGTAGCTCAGTTTGTAGCATTCTCGCCTTTGAGCCCAAATGTTCTGATTTCAAGTCCAATTCAGGAATTGAGCATAAAAATCCAAGCAGATATTTCAATGTGATGCTGAGAGAGCACTGAATGTTGGAGGTACTGTCTTTTGTATATGATGTTCAAACAAGGACCAAGCTGCCTGTTGTGCTGAATGGGAAAGATCTTGTAGCATTAGTTGAAGGAATGTAACGGAGTTATCCTTGGTACCCTAGGCAATGTTTGTTCCTCATTCAACACCATAAACTCACATTATCTTGTCATTTACAATTTGTTGTTTGTGGGGGCTGCCTGATATCAACTGACTGTTGTGTTTCCTGCATTACAACACTAACCACGCATCAAAAGTAACAAATGTCGAGAATGCTGGAGAAACTCAGCAGGTTTGGCAACATCTGTGGGAAGAAAAACAGAGTTAATGTTTCCGGTGCCATTTAATTCAACTTCAGAGCTTTTACACTTCTTAAGTACGTTATCGGTTGTAAATCCTTTGAAATGTCCAGTCACCATAAAAAGAGCTTTGTATAAATACCCCAAAAAAAGATCTGCTTGTGTTGGAATTCCAAAAGAAAAGCAGAAATGTCATGTGCTGGTGAGGGTAAAAACAGGACGATATGGCAGATTAATGTGTGGCTAAAGAATTGGTGCAGGGAGGAGGGATTCAGATTTGTAGATCTTTGGATCTTTTCTGGGGCAGAGGTGACCTGTTCAAGAGGGACAGGTTGCACCTGAACTGGAGAGGGACCAATATCTTGGTGGTCAGGTTTGTTAGTGCTGCAACAGAGGGTTAAAAGTTAGATTGGCAGGGACTGAAATCCTCAACAGCAGGAGGCTCGTAGGAGATACTGTATTCAGCAATTGTAAGTTGAAGGGACAAGTCAGGCTGGAACACAGCAGGGAGCAAGGAATGCCTATTGGATTAAATTGCATTTATTTCAATGCAAGAGGGCTAATATGTAAGGCCAATGAATTCAAAGTGTGGATAGGTACGTGGGAGTGGGATATTATAGCCATTACAGAAACATGGTTAAGGGACGGACAGGACTGGCAGCTTAATATGCCAGAGGACAGGTGCTTTAGACGGGACAGAGTTGGTGAAAGGAAGGGAGGGAGAATTGCATTTTTGTTTAAGACAAGTATTACAGCAGTAGTCAAAGATGAAATAACTGAAGGATCATCCAGTGAGGCTTTGTGGGTGAAGTTAAGAAATAAGAAGGGGATAGTGATGTTATTAGGGTTGTACTATAGGCCCCCAAATAGTCAACGGGAATTAGTGGAACAAGTATGCAAGGAGATTGGGGAGAGTTGCAGGAACAGTAGCGTTGCCATAGCATGGGATTTTAATTTTCCTAACATAAACTCAGACTGTAGAGCAATAAGAGCTTAGATGTGGTGAAATTTGTTAAGCACATTCAGCAAAGTTTCCTCAAGCTGAGAATAGGCAAAACTCGACCTAGTCTTGGGAAGTAGGGCAGGACAGGTGATGGAGGTGGCAGTGGGGGAGCACCTTTGGACCAGTGACCATAGTTTCTATGAATTTTCAAATAGTTATGGAGAGCGATGAAACTGGTCCAGAGTTTCAAGTTCTAAACTGGGGCAAGGTGAATTTTGTTGCATTTAGACATGAGCTTGCAGGGGTTGGTAGGAGTAGTTTGTCTGCAGGCAAAGGGATCTCTGGCAAGTGGGAGGCGTTTAAAAGTGAGATAGCTAGAGTTCATGGTCTATATGTTCCTGTGAGGGTGAAAGGCAAGGTTGGCAGAAATAAGAAACCCTGGATGACAAGAGATATTGAGGCTTTGCCCAGAAAAAAGATGGAGGCATGGCTCAGGTATCAGCAGCAGGGAACAAGGGAATCTCTGGAGGTATATAGGGGATGCAGGAGTTTGCTGAAGAAGGAAATCAGGAGGGCGAAAAGGGGGCATGAGACAGCCTTGGCTGAGAAGATTAGGGTGAATTCAAGGAGGTCCTTTAAGCATATTAAAGGAAAAAGAATAACCAAAGAGAGTAGGGGTCCTCAAGGACCAAAGTGGACATGTATGTGTAGAACCGCAGGAGATGGCGAAGTTCCCAATGAATATTTCTCCTCTGTGTTACCATGGAGAAAGACATGAAGACTTGAGAAGTTGGGGAAGTTAGTAGTGATATCCTGGGGACAGTCCATATTGTATGGTGTTGGATGTATTGGAATGTATGAAGGTGGATAAATCTTCTGGTTCTGACCAGGTATATCCAAGAACACTGCAAGAGACTAGGAAAGAAATTGTGGGGGCCCTGGCTGATATTTTTGCATCATTGTTAGCCACAGGTGAGGTCCTGGAAGACTGGAGGGTAACACATGTTATGTCATTATTCAAGAAGGGCTGCAAAGAAAATCCTGGGAATGATAACTCAGCAAATCTGGCAGCATCTGTGGAGAGAAAGCAGAGTTTACGTTTCAGGACAGATTACCCTTGTTAGACAGTGAATCTCTGCAGGCCATTGGTCAAGTCAAGGTGTAATGCTTTCTTTGAAAAATAGCTGTAAAAATATTCACTGGTCTAAGTAACGACAAGCTCCTAACTCCCCTGGAAATGTTTACTAGAAAAGTTGACACCCCAGATAAATGCACAATACTGCAAATGATGAAGATCTGGAATAAAAACAGGAAGTATTGGACTGCTTGGGCAGATTGTGTGGATACAGAAACAGATTTAATGTTTTGAGTCCAATGACTTTACTTCAGAACTCTAAAGTTCTCAAAAATGGCAGCTCTGTTTCTCTCTCCAAAGATGCTTTTAGAACTTGTTGAATTTCTCCAGCTTTTTTTTGTTTCTATTTATGTTAATACTCCATTTAGGGTGAATATCAAGTAAAATGCACAGGATGTGGTATTGTAAGAAATATTTGGGGAATGTTTTATTTTTGCATTATAATTTTTTTTATTTCACACTTTTATTGAAAACTGGTGCTTCTAGATTAGACTGGATTTTCCAAGGAGAAGCAATTCCACACAAATTGCCCCTTCACTCTTTCTTCTTTTTTTGCCAAAGAAGGGAAGCTCTGCATTTTTAGAGACCGTTCCCATCAGGGCTCCTTCAGAAATAGAGAGCTGGACTTCCAATCTGACAGTTCTTCAATTTTACAGAATTGTCCCTGGAAGACAAACTAAACCCCCTTTTCACAGAGCTGGATACCATACTGTGACATTTAAAGGTCCAGGCAGCTATTTTTGACAATTGGTGACAAATGCGAAGTACATAAGGTATGTGTGATGTTAGGGTTATGGGAAGGTGCTAAAAGAGGTAAATAGGGAGGTAGGCTGCTAAAAGGGAAGATAGCATGCTACCAGGTGGAGAAGGTTCTAAGGTGCCAGGCAAGTTGGGTGCCAACTAGGTATGATGTAGGATGCTCAGGAGTTGGATGCTAGATGGGTAGGGATGATAGTCCCAAGTACATAAGGAGCAGACTGGGTAGGATGCCAGCTGGATATGTTGTCGGGTTGGTAGAATGCCAAGTGGGTTGCATGCCAGGGTACAAGGATGCAAGGTGGTAAGTGATAATTGTTTAGGGTGGATTAGGATGGTTCAGCAAAATCAGGTGCAGAATGGGGCTGGGAGGATGGATGTTGGGTTGAAGGGGTGTGGTCAGGTGCAGCAGCAGGAGGAGGGGTGTCTGGTGCAAAAGTGGAAATGTGTCCATCAACAACGTGAAGAAGGGCGTCCATTGGCATGGAGAAGTGTGTCCTCGAAGGTGATGGGGATCTGTGCCACCTGATCTGGAGTAGGAAAAGGGTGGTCATGTGCAATGAAGGGTAAAAAGGTACATGTCATGCAAGGTGAAGGAGATGAAGAGGGTGGTATGCACGGTCCCATTGTGTGCAAAGCAAGGGAGAGGAAATTGGATTCTGGGCAGGTTATGCAGAGGTCAGGTGCAGAGTGGGGAAGGTTTGGGTTCTGGGGGTTAAGTGAAGGTCAGATATGGAATGAGGTTAGTGAGGGCAGTGTGAGGGTCAGATCCAGTGGTGAGAGAACTCGCAGTCAGATCAGGGTCTGGATGATGTGAGTGGTCCGATGGAGAGGAATGTGAAAGGATTGTGCAGTCAGTTGAATAGTTCTTCAGGAATTGGACAATGTTTAATCGTCCAACTTCTCCTTTGTAACTATTTGCTTAATTTCATCTGAACCCTTCAGATCCTCCAATTTAAATGGTCGTTTAAGAGGGTTCCAAGTGCAGGGGTCCTGTCCAGTGGAATGCGCAATTTCCTGGCCAATTCCTTCATAAGTTTGATACGATCAGGATTTCACAAGATTCCACATGCATGATTCCCATCTGGATAGATTGACAGCCATCTGGCCATTAGAAAACCCAGGCACATGTTCATTTCTCAGTGAAGTGTACATTTTTTTTCCAATTCCTTTACAATTAGATAAAAAAGATGATTGCTTTTTTCTTTCTTTCTTTCCAGTGAACTGTGCATGATTAAATGGGCAGAGGTAGAAATGGGAAAAATTATGATTTTTCATAAGGAGTCCATAGAAATACTGACAATATATCAATTTTCTAGGCATCATAGGTCTGAGTAAGTAGGACTTGATGACATCATGGGTTAAGAAATTGGTGTCACTTTGGTGTGTGGGATTCTTTTATTCTCAGCTTTTTGATTACCTGACTTTCAATAGGGTAAAAAAGAACTATTGTATCAGTTAATATCATGCAGTTCATTTCTGGGAATCAGGCACAGAAAATAAATATTGGACTTGCCAGTGATACTTTGATTTAAAAATTCAGAACGTCTGACTGCATCTTGCAACTTTCACTGTGAGACACATACACAGTTCTAAGTAAACAATGAAATTCAAAGCTAACAACTTACCTTCCATCACTATAACCTGGTAAGATACAATTAAATCTCCAAGTTCTTTTCCCTACAATGTTCTTGAATATGTTTTTGTCACCTAAATCTGTACCCATCTTTTCCAAACCTCTACGCTTGAATCTAGCCAAACCAACTTCCATCCCTGCCACAACACTGAAGTGGCCCAAAATGAAATTACAAACAACTTTCTCTGTGACTGTGAGCATGGTTCACTATCGTTCCTCATCTTCTTAACTGTTTAAGAACCCTTGGCACAGTTGACTGCTCCATCTTCCTCCATTGCCTAGTTCTACAGTAATGCCATCAAATGATTCTACATTCACATAGTCAATTGCAATTTGCGATGGCTTCTCTACTCCTGCCCACTCTGCAATGTCCCCTCATGATCTGTCCTTAGCTCTGTGTCATACCCATCTATGTATAAATTCTGCATTGTTGAATACATTTAAAGCTGGGATAGACTTTCTCAGGAAATCACAAATCCTGGGAAGAGGCAGGAGAATGGAGTTGAAGCTCAAGATCAGTCATGACCATGCTAAATGGCAGAGCAGGCACAATGGACCATATATTCTTGTTTGCTTCCACAGTGTCCTTCGTAAATCTGAACTAAGCTTTCTACCCCAAAACTCTGGAGATGGGATACTCTTTGGAATATCAGTGTGGACTTGATGAGCCAAATTGCCTGTTTTCACACTTTAGGGATTCTGTGATTCTATGATCAAGAAAATCAGTTGCTTTTCCCCGAGGGAATGTAAACAGATCTATCCATATCTGCATATATCAGCAAATACACACAGATGAGTAAAATTAAAATATCCTTCTGATCAACAGTCCATTGTAAACTACTACACCTGTAGTTACATGCCATGCTATGGATTATCCTCAAACAGATATGTTCAAAGTTGTTTTACCTTCATCACAACTCTTTGATTCAACAATCTATATCAATCCTTCATATTGCAAAGAAATTTTTGGCTTTCTCCAAGATCCATAGCATTACAAATTTAGAGATGCAACATTCATTCTTCAAGTTTTCAATTTCAACTCTGATCTTGCAAGATAAACACAAATTACAATTTAAGTGTGATAAATCCAGGCTTGTTTGTGTTACATGCGGTTTGGAATATGAGCATGTGCCACCAATGGACAGAACATGTAATCCTGGTGGATTTAAAAAAAACTGAGCATGTAGGAGTTACACTCTCTCTCCATTGCAGATAGAAATACGTCCCTTGTGCTATTATATGTAATTCAAGAGGTCTGGCCCATATTTCATTCCTGTGGCATGGCAAATACCCTAGCCACCTTTTGCTTTCTCTGGAAATTGAAAATAGACAAGTGTCTTTGAACTCCAATCTAAGACTATTGGTGTTTAAGAATACAAACCACATTTTCCTTCTGGTTAGTTTATTCTCTATTTTCCTCTTGAACTCCTGACTCAGGGGTAAGGAAATGACCACTGTCCCCATGAGGATCCTCAGAACACATCTTTTTTCTTTGAAAAACCTACCACCAAAGCACAATTAATTAATTCCAATTAATTAATTATTTAATTAGAAACACTAGCCACCAGGAGATGGAGTTTATTCGGTTGCACAGGTTATCTACACCAAGTATTGACTCAGTCACTTAACTAATGAATTAATCCAAAGCAATTAACCCCAGCCCGCACCTGAACCCTTCCCAGACTGACAACGTTCACTGAGACACGGTGGCACAGTGGCGGCATCTTGGCACAGTGGTTAGCACTGCTGCCTCACAGCGCCAGAGACCCGGGTTTAGTTCCCACCTCAGGCAACTGACTGTGTGGAATTTGTACGTTTTCCCCGTGTCTGCGTGGGTTTCCTCCGAGTGCTCCGGTTTCCTCCCACAGTCCAAAGAGCTGCAGGTCAGGTGATATTGGCCATGCTAAATTGCCCGTAGTGTTAGGTAAGGGGTAAATGTAGGGGTATGGGTGGGTTGCACTTCGGCGGGTCGGTGTGGACTTGTTGGGCCGAAGGGCCTGTTTCCACACTGTAATGTAATCTAATCTAAATCTAATCTAATCTCAAAACAAAATTGGAAATAATGTACCAGACATTGCCTTCATGCCAATATCCCAGCCCTCAACCCCCACACTCTTTGTGTGCAGTTACATGAAACTAAATGTTGACCTTTGGTACACAATCACAGAGTGTGCCAATGTGCTGAACCGACCATTGTATTGCAGAGGATGTGTCTGGGGGGTATTCCTGTGGAATACTCCACTGATTTGGATCATGCCAAATGTGTGATACCTCCTTTAAAGATTTATGCAGAGAAACACATTTCGTCACAACTCAGCAAGCAGTGGTTGTACATAACATCCTTGAGGTCCTGTAGAAAAAATTAAATTGTCCTGGTGAATAGTTCCATAATCACACTACCAAAGTCATTTGTCAGATTTCCTCATTGTTAACTTACAAACAAGCACCAAACGTGTCTTGGCTGGAGGTGAGAAGTGACCTCCCCATTAGGTCACTTCCACACATTGCCTTTGAGATTACTTGATGGGGAAGAGACTTTTCCACCAATATCTGGAATGTCCTTTTGCAAAACAGGTCCAGAAGAAGATATTGTGATTCTGTTGAGTTTTATCTCAAACAGTTCTTTGACACAGGACTCTATGTTGTATGGGCTATTCTGAGAACGTACAAACAACAGCAACATTAACTTGACAGGAGAACTATCAATTCAGTGGAAGACATTCTTTCGTCTGCCTGAATCTACCCCCAAGGGTTACAATATGGCACATGCCAAGCCCTGGACTCTACGCTGAGGGACATAGTAAAGCTTGGAACAGCTCTCACTCAGGCATTACAATGTAATGTCCTTCAGCTATAGTACACTGAGAGATTGAAAAATATCCTGAGTTACAGAGTTTTATGGTCATACACCATGGAGACAGAACTTTATTCCAACTCATCCATGCCGACCAAGTTTTCCAAACTAAATTAGTCCCACTTGCCTGAATTTGGCCCATATCCCTTTTAACCTGTCTTATTCATGTACTTATCTAAATGTCTTTTAAATGTTGTAACTGCAGCTGCCACTTCCTTTGGTAGATTTTTCCACATATGAACCATCTTTTGTATGAAAAGTTGTCTCTCAGGTCCCTTTTGAATCTTCCTCCCATCTTATAAATATGCCCCCTAGTTTTATAACCCCCACCCTATTCACCTTATCTATGCCCCTCTTAATTTTATAAACCTCTATAAGGTCACCCCTCAACCTCCCATGCTCCAGTGAAGAAAGTCCCAGCCTATCTTTATATCTCAAATCCTCCAGTCCTGGCAACATCCTGGTAAATCTTTCCTGCGCGGTCTCCAATTTAATAATATCCTTCCTGCAGCAGGGTGACCAGAACTATTCCCAGTACTCCAAAGGTGGCCTCACCAATATTCCGTACAATCTCAACATGACATCCCAACTCTTATATTCAATAGTCTGAGCAATGAAGGCAAGTGTGCTAAACGCTTTCTTAACCGCCCTTTCTACCTGTGATGCAGCTTTTGAAGAACTGCGTACCTGAACTCTTTGGTCTGTCTGTTTGACAACACTACCATTAACTGTAGAAGTCCTGCGCTTGTTTCCAGTACCTTGAATTTATTCAAATTAAATTCCATCTGCCACTCCTCAGCTCTTTGAACCAATTGATCAAGATCCCTTTGTAATCTTAGATAACCTTCTTCACTGTCGACTGTAAGGACCATATAATATTGACTATCATTTCAATAAAATGACTAGCTCATGCTATTAGGAGAAACTGAATTCTTCACTTTGTATTGATATTTTAATTGAACAGTCATGCAATGATCATTTAAATACCTAATATTTCTGACAAAAATAGACAAAGAGCTTGTGTAATGATCAAATGGATCGCAGATTATTTATTGTTGGTAAAGATTCTGAAGACGTTGATATTCATGTTGCATGAAGGTCCACCGAATCTGATGGTATCATACAGTCTTATACTGGAGGTAGTATAGAGTTCTTGAGAAGAGCAGATGCGCTCTGCACTGCTCCTGTTACTCCTATGTAATTTTGTCAAGGAAGTTAACTTAGTTTGTATCTGATGCAATCATACATTATTCTACCTTCTTATACAAGACAAAACCTCTTCAGTTTGGACTCACCAAATGGTTTATTCCTTGACCATTGAAAATTAGACAGGCCAAGACTCAGCATAAAGGAAAGAAAAGTTAGAGATAGCAAACTTCCCAAACCAAAGCATAACAACAAGCAGACAGTGTGAAATCTTTAAGAGGGGACAGTCAAAGAAAATAAGTGATCAGAAACTATTGATTCATGCAGACTGTTGTGGTGCAGCTTCAACAGTTCTTGACTTATAGGAGCACTTGCAGTGGTGCTTCTCTTGTAATGATTTCAGTCTCTTTGATAATGATCATCAGCAATTTGAATGTAGATACTAATTCAAGGAGTTCAATTAATACAGAATTACACATGTAATAAGGAATGTGACAGTAATTAATGAAGGAGAATGGGAATAAGAAACTTGTTTTTAACAGGAAAAATATGGTTAACAAATTAGCTTTGCAGCGGTTCAGGTTTCAGCATTGAGAGTGGCCAACAAATTGTCATATTCATTTTGCTACAAGCAACACCATAGACTCTGGACGTTCTAATAATAGTTTATGACCATCTTAAGCAAAATAATTACATTGTATATTGGCCTCTATTAAAGGTGATAAATGGTTTGTGATGGTCTATTTTACAATTCATGGATGAAATTACAGTAATTAATAGTATCTCATTTGCAATTATAAGACTCAATTTAGGTGTTGTTGTGCTGGGCTACATTCTCTTGCTTTCAAAGCTCTAATTTGATAGCGTGATGAGTTTTGTCAGTTTACAGTTGGAAGATTCAGACAGATGGAAGTCCTTGTGACTGGGTGAAAAGGGAAAGAATTAACACAAGGACTCTTCTCAGCTAAACTATTGGTATACTTAATATAATCTGCTTTCACATTTACATATATTTTCCTGCCTCCAACCAGAACCTTCTCAGCTGCTTTATATAATTGGTGAGGGGATTGCTAGACTTTGTGTCTGTGTTTTTCTGGTTCAGACACAAGAGTTACTAGAATAACAGAATACATACATACATGTCATTAATTCAGATATGAAAAACATTAGATAGCTTGAGTGATTCAACAATAATATTGCAACATTATGCTCCCATCTTAATATGGATTTTTTCACATTTATAATTCCTTATTCCTGAAATATGCATATATTCTAATCACCCTGTTTAGAGATGCGGGCACATATCTCTGGAGCAGGTAGGAGTTAAATGCTAGCCCTTCTGGTCCAGAGGAAGTGAGGACTGCAGATGCTGGGGATCAGAGCTGAAAATGTGTTGCTGGAAAAGCGCAGGTCAGGCAGCATCCAAGGAGCAGGAGAATCGACGTTTCGGGCATGAGCCCTTCACTTTCCTCATTCCTGAAGAAGGGCTCATGCCCGAAACATCAATTCTCCTGCTCCTTGGATGCTGCCTGACCTGCTGCGCTTTTCCAGCAACCCATTTTCAGCTTCTGGTCCACAGGTAAGGATACTGCTAATGTGCCACAAGAGCCCAGAATCCCTGAAATATGGATATTTTTAATACTGTTCAGAGATGTTATTACACACCTCTGGAACAGGTGGGACTTGAATCCTGGCTTACTGGTCTAGAATCATAGAATCCCTGCAATGTGGAAACAGGACATTTGGCCCCTTGAGTCAACTCCAACCCTCTGCAAAGCATCCCACCCAGATTTCCACCCCCTACTCTATCCCTGTAATCCTGCTTTCCCATGGCCAATCCACTTCACCTGCACAGCTTTGGGCTTTGAGAGGAAACTGAAGCACCCAGAGGAAACCCATGCAGACACAGGGAGAATGTGCAAACTCCACCCAGACAGCTGAAGGTAGAGTTGAACTTGGGTCCCTGGCACTGTGAGATAGCAGTGCTAACCACTGAGCTGATAGAGGTAGGGACATTTTTTACTGCATCTCAGCCCTAACTGCAGGATTGAGCCAAGTAGCCTTTAGACCTTCAATCTAACAGTCTCTTGTTGAGGTCATTTTTAATCTGCACAATTCCTGAAATATGAAATGAGCAATACAAGCAAACATATGGGAAAAGTTAAATTTACACGGCCTTTTGACTAACCAATTTGCCCGTACTCCTCTGGTTGGAATACTGAAGTTTCTTTATCAGCTACTTGATCTTAATTTTATGAAAGATTCCAAAGATCATATTAACTGTAGTTCCATTAAATCATGCTAGGTAATCCAAATGGAGAACAGGAAAAAAATTCTGGCTGTAACAGCTGCTCCTTTTTTGAGGTATTTTAGTTGTTGGAGGTTATTTCCTTGAATTCCAGGAGCAGCAATTACTGTTTTATATGCTGTTGCATTGGCTTGGAGCTTTGGAGAAAAAAGTCAAAACAACAGCAGTTTTAAAAGGGAAAAGAACAGACAAAGGAAGCACATGGTGAGGTCATTGCAGGAGAGAGAGAGAGAGAAAACCTGCACAGTTACTGCCTTTGCTTTTTGACTTCATGTATCGTTGAACATCGGAGTGCATCTGGGAAAATTAACAAACAGTGAAATTCACAACTGATTTTGGAGAAACTGTTGGGCAAAGTTCACATCACAGAATCAGGTAAGTTGCAACTTCATAGAGCCCTGATTGGACCATAGATGGAATACTGTGTGCAGTTCTGGTCATTACCCTATTGGAAGGGCATGATTTCACTGGAGAGGGTGGAGAGGAGATTCAGCAGGGTACTGGCGATTCACCTTCAGGGACCTATGGACTTTTACACCAAGGTCCCTTTGTTCCTTAGTGTTGCTCTGGGTTCTACCATTTATTCTGTAAATCCCATTCCCTGGGAATCTGCAGTAGTAAATAGAGTGGGTTCTTTCTTGATTATATGTTTTTGGACACATGTCTCTTGATTAAACTTAAATTTTAAGCTATTACTATTAATTTAACCTGGGGCAATGTTTGTAGAGGAATAAGATGGATCTGTAAATTGTGAAGGAGCAAAAATGGCCTTTAATAGAGTGATATGTACTTCTTGGCAGATGTGGGAGCTTAAAGAGAGTTTAAGGGTTACTGCGCTTTATATCTGTCATAAATGCTGTTGGCTGTGAATCTTCTCAGATCAAATGGATTGGTTGGAGAGACAGTTAGAAGCAAAGAGGAATTTGCGACAGCAACAGTATGTGATGGATGGCAGTTATAATTCTATTAGATTTAAAATAATGATGGAAAGGGATAGACCAGATCTAAAAGTTGAAGTGCTAAATTGGAAAAAGGCCAATTTTGACGGTTTTAGGTAAGAACTTTCGAAAGCTGATTGAGGGCAGATATTCGCAGGTAAAGGGACGGTTTGAAAATGGAAAGTCTTCAGAAATGAGATAACGAGAATCCAGAGAAAGTATGTTCTTGTTAGGGTGAATGGAAAGGCTGCTAGGTATAGGGAATGCTGGATGACTAAAGAAATTGAGGGTTTGGTTAAGAAAAAGAAGGAAGCATATGTAAGGTATAGACAGGATAGATCGAGGGAATCCTTAGAAGAGTATAAATTAAGTAGGAGTATACTTAAGAGGGAAATCAGAAGGGCAAAAAGGGGACATGAAATAGCTTTGACAAATAGGCTTAAGGAGAATCCAAAAAGGTTTTGCAAATACATTAAGGACAAAAGAGTAACTACAGAGAGAATAGGGCCCCTCAAAGATCAGCGAGACGGTCTTTGTGTGGAGCCACAGAACAAGGGGGAGATACTAACTGAGTATTTTACATCAGTATTTACTGTGGAAAAGGATATGGAAGATATAGACTGTAGGGAAATAGATGGTGACATCTTGCAGAACGGCCATATTACAGAGGGGGAAGTGCTGGATGCCTTGAAACGGGTAAAGGTGGATAAATCCCCAGGACCTGATCAGGTGTACCCAAGAACTCTGTGGGAAGCTAGAGAAATGATTGCTGGGCCTCTTGCTGAGATATTTGTATCATCGATAGTCACAGGTGAGGTGCCGGAAGACTTGAGGTTGGCTAACATGGTGCCATTGTTTAAGAAGGGTGGTAAGGACAAGCCAGGGAACTATAGACCAGTGAGCCTGACGTCGGTGGTGGGCAAAGTGTTAGAGGGAGTCCTGAAGGACAGGATGTACATGTATTTGGAAAGGCAAGGACTGATTATGGATAGTCAACATGGCTTTGTGCGTGGGAAATCATATCTCACAAACTTGATTGATTTTTTTGAAGAAGTAACAAACAGGATTGATGAGGGCAGAGCAGTAGATGTGATCTATATGGACTTCAATAAGGCGTTCGACAAGGTCCCCCATGGGAGATTGATTAGCAAGGTTTGTTCTCACGCAATACAGGGAGAACTAGCCATTTGGTACAGAACTGGCTCAAAGGTAGAAGACAGAGGATGGTGGTGGAGGGTTGTTTTTCAGACTGGAGGCCTGTGACCATTGGAGTGCCACAAGGATCGGTGCTGGGTCCTCTACTTTTTGTCATTTACATAAATGATTTGGATGCGAGCATAAGAGTGAGTAAGTTTGCAGATGACACCAAAATTGGAGGTGTAGTGGACAACGAAGAGAGTTACCTCAGATTACAACAGGATCTGGACCAGATGGGCCAATGGTCTGAGAAGTGGCAGATAGCATTTAATTCAGAGAAATGCAAGGTGCTGCATTTTGGGAAAGCAAATCTTTGCAGGACTTATACACTTAATGGTAAGGTCCTCGGGAGTGTTGCTGAACAAAGAGACCTCGGAGTGCAGGTTCATAGCTCCTTGAAAGTGGAGTCACAGGTAGATAGGATAATGAAGAAGGCGTTTGGTATGCTTTCCTTTATTGGTCAGAGTATTGAGTACAGGAGTTGGGAGGTCATGTTGCAGCTGTAAAGGACATTGGTTAGGCCACTGTTGGAATATTGCATGCATTTGTGGTCTCCTTCCTATCGGAAAGATGTTGTGAAACTTGAAAGTGTTCAGAAAAGATTTACAAGGATGTTGCCAGGGCTGGAGGATTTGAGCTATAGGGAGAGGCTGAACAAGGCAGGGGCAGTTTTCACTGGAGCATCGGAGGCTGAGGGATGACCTTATAGAGGTTTACAAAAATATGAGGGGCATGGATAGGGTAAATTGGCAAAATCTTTTCCCTTGACTCGGGAAGTCCAGAACTAGAGGGCATATGTTTAGGCTGAGAGCGGAAAGAGACCTACAGGGCAACGTTTTCACACAGAGGATGGTATGTGTATGGAATGAACTGCCAGAGGCTGGTACAATTGCAACATTTAAGAGGCATTTTGATGGGTATATGAATAGGAAAGGTTTGGAGGGATATGGCTGGCAGGTGGGACTAGATTGGGTTGGGATATCTGGTCGGCATGGATGGTTTGGACAAAAGGGTCTGTTTCCATGCTGTACATCTGTATGACTCAATAGCTCCAGTTACATGCTCCACCTCCCATGGAGGTGTGTCATAAGTTGATTTTAAAATACCTGTTGCAGATTGTTGTCCAATTGGCAATCTTCTTGGATCACAATGCTCAGCTACAGCCTGACCCCTTTGTTTCAGAATGACTCACCCTGGTGCTCTTCATATGCCTCAGGCCATTTTCAGAACTTGTCTGTTATGCGAAAGACCACGCTGCAATATTTGAGGTTGGGATTGGCTGTAAGTCTCATTTGCTGAGCTGGCCAACTTCCAAGTAAGTAATCAACAGATTATTAAACTCTCTGTTGTCTCATTCCTGTAGGAATTCAATGCCCCGTTGAGCATTAATTTGAGAAAGTATTTCCTTTAATTGGTATACGCTTTGTTGCTTCCTGTCAGCATTATCAGTTTTCTTGCTGTTCCTGCCATAGATCAACAAGTTTAATTGAAGAACAAGAAAACTCTATTTTCAATCTTCTCAGGGATATTGGCTCTCTGTAGGGTATGATGGTTAATAAGGTAAAACTTCAATGTGCGGTTAAATTTTAGTAAAGCCATTACTGTTTCATAGGAGTCAGTGTTCTTACTAAAAGTAAACTCTCTGACTTGCGCTGAACATGGTCTATGAGACCTACTCCCAGACAATAACCTCCTGCTTGAAGTAAGCAGATATTAATGGTTAAAAATGCTGCTTGCTTTTTTAAAAGTAAATCTTCTTCTCACTAATATTTACATTGGTGTGACATCCATGTTAAAATTTGGTTACTAATAGATCAAGAAGATATACCCTTTGCCATTTCATAGGAAATTAATCTGTTGAGGCCAATGGGAAAGCATCTAAATAATTTTCTGCCATAGTCAACTGACTAGGTGCCAGAATTAAAATCTCCTTTCAAGCAACAACTTTACACCAGCATAAATCTGAAATACTGATTTATCACGACTAAATAGAATGTACTCAACAAGATTCTGGCATATTTGCTCCTCTGTGTGAGCTCAGTGGATATTACTCATGAATGTGCTGAAACCAATGAGTCTTGGCAGAGTTTTCAACTATAAGTTAAATTAAAAACAGTTAGGCACCACAGTTGCAAATTTGATTATTATTTATCAAATTGTTCCAGCTGTATTGTGTACCTTCTACAAGATGCACTGCAAGCTTTCACCAAGACTTCTTTGATGGCACCTCCTGAAACTCCCACCACCAAAGGTACCAAGTGCACACGAAAGCTACCACATCATTCGTTTCGAAGTCACACATTAACTTGATTTGGAAATATGTTACTATTCCTTCATCAGTGTTGGGTCAAACTATCAGAACACTTTGCGGAAGTACATTGAGAACATTGTCTGCAGTGATTCAAGAAGGATCATGCTTGTCAGCTTTTCAAGGACAGTTCAATATGAGTAATAAATGCTGGCTTCACTAACAATGTCTAAATTCTGTGAATGATGCTTTCTTTTCGAAACTCACAATTTCAGGAGCTTTGTGTATTGTTTGCTGAGCAAAAGCAATACATTTGACCAGAGCTGCAATGCCTTTTGCGACATCTCAAGGAGAAAAGAACACAAAAAGAGAATGGTGGTCACTCTCCAAAAGTTTTCATGTGGCAAAAATATCATTTAAAGAATCAGCTACCAGAATCTTAGGTGTGGCTGACATATACTTGGACTTTGTGGAATTAACAGCCCTGGGACAGCAATCTAAGTTCATAAGAAGTCCTGTGGGCTTTTGGTGAAATTCAATACACATTCATGATGCAGATGAATTACTAGAAGGATTGTTTGATGGGGCACTACATATTGAAAACAAAGAATAATTTTTAAAGGACAACATCATGGCATAATGCATAGTTTTATTATTCATTCATAAGCTATGGATATCGCTAACAAGGTTGCAGGAATCTTGTGAGTTCCTGCAGAGTACATTGCAGATTGTACTCACTGCAGAAATGAAGTGAATATTTAGTGAATAGAGCAAAATGCTTTGCCCTGGACGGCATTGATCTTTCTTCAGCTTTGTTTGTAGATGCAGGCAAATGGAGGATGTTTCATTACACTCCTTATATGTGATTGTAAATGGTAGATAAGTTTTGCGGGGTCAAAAGGTGAGTTAACTCTTGCAGAATTCTCAGCTCACCATATTGATGTGACCGATCTCTTTCAGTTTCTGATCGACAGTACAACACTAATGTTATTGATTTGAGTTGGTGGGGGAGTCCAGAACTAGAAGGCATAGATTTAGAGTCAAGGGGAAATATTTAAGAGACTTCACGGGCAACCTTTTCATGCAAAGTGTGGTGCATGTATGGAATGAGCTGCCAGGGAAGTGGTCGAGAGTGGTACAATTACGACATTTAGAAGTTAAAAATCACACATCAGGTTACAGTCCAACAGGTTTATTTGGAAGCACTAGCTTTCAAAGCACTGCTCCTTCATCAGGTGGTTGTGGAATATCAGATTGTAGGACACTGAATCCACAGCAAAAGTTTACAGTGTGATGTAATTGAAATTATGTATGGAAAAAGACCTGCATTGTTTGTTATATCTCTCATCTTTTACAATGGGCACATTGGTTTCAGTTCTTTCATATGTAAATTCCAGAACTTCCTTAAAGTTACATTCTTAAATGAACTTTAACAATAGGTGCTATGTTGGCCCAGATAATGCATTGAAGGTGAAAGGCGCCCTGTGTGAGGCTGTCTGTGCCACAATGTTCAGACTGTTTCTAATCTAAAAAGGGATTTACAGAATCTTCCATGGATTCATGCAAGTACAAATTCACCCACAAACTTATCTGTGTGTGTGTGTGTCTGTGTGCCTGTGTATAATGTACACACAGACACAGACACTCCTACAGACAGTCCTGCAGACCCATACACTCATGCAAACCCTCTCTTGTGCACAAGCTCTCTCTCATATGCTCACAGATACGCTCCCACACTCTCACACGCACCCTCTTACAGACTTACATCCCTTTACACTCACACTTATACACATACATATACACACATTCTCTCACAGATACTCATACCCAATCCCCCTCCCCCCCCCCACCCCACAGACACACACACACACTCACACACCTAAGTTTATGGGGTGAATTTGTAGTTGCGGAATTACATTTTAATTTTGCTCAAAAACTGCATGCATCCATGTAAGATTCTGTAAATCCTTTTTTTTAGTTTAAATGCAGTCGGAACATTAGAAGACAGGGCACCTCACACCTCCAATGCATTATCTGGGCCAATGTGGCCCTATTGTTAAAGTTCAGTTGAGAATGTAACTTTAAGAAAGCTTTGGAATTTACATATGACAGAACTGAAACCAACATGCCCTTTCTAAACGATGAGAGACTTAACAAACAATGCAGGTCTTTTTCAATATATGATTTCAGTTACATCATACTGTAAACATTTGCTATAAATTCTGTGTCCTACGATCTTATACTCCATAACCACCTGATGAAGGAGCCGTGCTCTGAAAGCTAGTGCTTTCAAATCAACCTGTTGGACTCTAACCAGGTGTTTTGTGATTTTTAGCTTTGTACATCCCAGTCCAACACCGGCACCTGCAAATCATAACATTTAAAAGGCATCTGAATGAGTATATGAGTAGGAATGGTTGAGAGGAATATGCACCAAGTGCTGGTAAACGGGACTAGATTAAGTTAGGATATCTGGTTGACATGGAAGAGTGCGACCAAATGGTCTGTTTCAGTGCTGAAATCTCCATGACTCTACGAAGAAATTTCTACCCAATAATAAACTTACAAAGAATGACATTACACACTGGGAAATAAATATTGTTTCTTGCATTGCCAGAGGTTTCATTTTTTGACAGTAATTAAAACCTATCACATTTTAAGACTTTACTTACAGGGGAATGTACCAGACCAGGGTTTCTGGTGTGTTTTGTAGGTGAAGTATACCAAATTATGCTTCCAAACTGTTTTCAAAGCCAAATTTACTGATGACATATGGAAGCCCAGAAATCAATGAAGGGGTATGGAAAATTGGACGGCGATTAACTGCACATGATCAAATGCCAGAAATTGTGATAACTCTATAATCATGATGAGTGTTGATAGCTTGTTAATCTCTGATATCAACATTTTTCAAGAAACTTAGTAACTAATATTGACCACAAGCATAATCTCGACTTGTTTATCACTAATTTTCATAGTTTGTTCATTTATTGCATATTGACCATGGTTTAATGAGGCCCACAGTTGCCTATGAGTCATGAGTTATGGCTTTCTTGTCCCATTCTCAGGAATTAAACACAAAAAGATGCCTGACATTTGGAAAGTACTTCTGAACTCTTGCACTATTGGTGGGACAAGCTTTCAGATGAAATGTAAAATGCTAAATCTGAGCCCTTGTGTAAAAAAAGTAATTAGAAGAAAATTTGGGGTTGGGGTTGGGATTGCACGCAAATATTTATCCCTTAACATTATGGAAAAATGTGCAACATCTAGTCATAATCATGTATGAGCAAACTGGCTGCAGTATTTCGTACATTATTTCAAAAGTAACTCACTGGTTGTATCCTCTTTGAAATTCTGTGTCATTGAAATGCCTAATATAAATGCAAACTTTCTTCTTTCAAGTAACAATTTTACACCAGCACAAATCTTAAATACTGATTTATCGCAGATAAATAATATCTAATCAACAAGATTCTGGCATATTTGCTACTTTGTGTGAGCTCAGTGGATATTACTCATGAATGTGATGAAACCAATGAGTCTCTTGGCAGAGCTTTCAATCGCAGGGAGCAGCCGAACCAACTCTGACCCTTTTCTGACCAGATGTGCATGGATTGAACATCCAGAAAAGACTTCCGGCTTGCAATTAGTAGGAAGTCACAGGGTAATTTTGTTGTCTGTTCCTTCCCAAATGTGGGAAAACTGGCCAAATTCTAAGCTGTTAAATGACAGATTGCACAACTCGATTGCTTTCTAAGTCATGAATCCCACTATGCATCTTGCTTCGACAAATTCATTTTTCAAGTTCATTTATGCAGGCTGCTACAAGACAACTGCATTGTTAATGTATTAATGTGACAGTTACAGTTATCTATGTGGATATTACATAGTCAATGTGGTATTCTAAGTTAAAAATCACACAACACCAGGTTATAGTCCAACAGGTTTATTTGGAAGTACGAGCTTTCAGAGTGCTCCTCCTTCATCAAGAAGTAGCGCTCCAAAAGTTAGTGCTTCCAAATAAACCTGTGGACTATAACCTGGTGTTGTCTGATTTTTAATGTTGTCCACCCCAATCCAACACTGCCACCTCCACATCATGATATTCTAATGCAGTGGAAAAATAACCTTATTGGTATACTCTCAATAATATACAAGAAATTGATCAAATAGTTAGCAATCCTGATTTGTAGAGCCAGTTATCTTAAGGGAGTCTTGGTATCATTAGATATTCATATTATTATGATCAGATGGAAAGATGGAAAAGATCCTTCTTTTCCTATTCCTAGTTTAATCACAAAAGAAAATCCTTTCTTTGAATGGATATGCTTGATAATTCAGGGAGTGTTGAACTGTTTATGTCCTGTGACTGTAAAAGACACAAAAATACAGGTTTCCTGAGTTTCTTAAATAAAAGATTGCACTTATTGTACTAAATCTATCCTAATCAAAATAATAAAACTGTTCAATGTTTTCTTCATTCACACACACATCACAAAGTTACAGAAAAGGAGTTATGATTAAATAATATTTTAAAATCCAACAAAGATTAAAGTTTTGCAGTTCTTGTACATTGATTATTTGGAAGTTGGCAAGTTGGGACCAGACTGGGCTTGCTGGTCCTTCTGATTTTGATGGTGCGTAGTTTAAAGTCTTGGACAAGAGGTTAATTTTGTCTTTTGGAGACATAAGCTGCTGGGTGAGTTCTTTAAATCCTCTATGGCATATGGATTATCAAACAGACAGGATCTTAGCTTACAACCTGCACAAACAGAGAGGAAAATGCCCACACAGGTACCTTGCCACTTCAATACCTTGATTGTTTCTGTCTGCATCCTGGTAAACAGTTTCCTAAGCACAACAACAAGTTAGCTAGTTGGACACATCATCCTCACTATCCCCCTGACCGGTAACAGAAATATGGTTACTGGATTCCAGTTCTATCTTTATTAGATTTTAACTGAGTGAATTCTTCTCTCAGCCACAGTCATTTGACTTAAGTCATTGCATCTAGTCCAAATTGTTTGCCAAATGAGTCTAAATGTCTTGCAAATAAGGATAAGGTAATGTGGTTCATTCAGTTTCCTCTAAATTAATTCTGTTTGATTTTTGCACTCAGGTTGATGTCACTTAATGCCTTTGGAATTTGTAAGGTACAGTGTTTCATATACTGAAAATGTGTTGCTGGAAAAGCGCAGCAGGTCAGGCAGCATCCAAGGAGCAGGAGAACCGACGTTTTGAGCATGAGCCCTTCTTCAGGAATGAGGAAAGTGTGCCAAGCAGGCTAAGATAAAAGGTAGGGAGGAGGGACTTGGGGGAGGGGTTTTGGAAATGCGATAGGTGGAAGGAAGTTAAGGTGAGGGTGATAGGCCGGAGAGGGGGTGGGGGCGGAGAGGTCAGGAAGAAGATTGCAGGTTAGGAAGGCGGTGCTGAGTTCGCGGGTTGGGACTGAGACATGGTGGGGGGAGGGGAAATGAGGAAACTGGAGAAATCTGAGTTCATCTCTTGTGGTTGGAGGGTTCTTAGGCAGAAGATGAGGCGCTCTTCCTCCAGCCGTCATGTTGTTATGGTCCGGCGATGGAGGAGTCCAAGGACCTGCATGTCCTTGGTGGAGTGGGAGGGGGAGTTGAAGTGTTGAGCCACGGGGTGGTTGGGTTGGTTGGTCCTGGTGTCCCAGAGGTGTTCTCTGAAATGTTCCGCAAGTAGGCGGCCTGTCTCCCCAATATAGAGGAGACCACATCAGGTGCAGCGGATGCAGGAAATTATGTGTGTGGAGGTGCAGATGAATTTGTGGCGGATATGGAAGGATCCCTTGGGGACTTGGAGGGAAGTGGGGGGGGAGGTGTGGGCACAAGTTTTGCATTTCTTGCGGTTGCAGGGGAAGGTGCTGGGAGTGGAGGTTGGGTTGGTGGGGGGTGTGTACCTGACGAGGGAGTCATGGAGGGAGTGGTCTTTCCGGAACACTGGTAGGGGAGGGGAGGGAAATATATCCCTGGTGGTGTAGGCGGCCTGTCTCCCCAATATAGATGGCCAGATGGCCTCCTTCTTTAAAGACCGCAATTTCCCTCCAGACGTGGTTGACGATGCTCTCCACCGCATTTCCTCCACTTCCCGCTCCTCCGCCCTTGAGCCCCACCCCTCCAATCGCCACCAGGACAGAACCCCACTGGTCCTCACCTACCACCCCTTAATCTCCATATACATCGTATCATCTGTCATCATTTCCGCCACCTCCAAACGGACCCCACCACCAGGGATATATT